>NW_026000026.1:13049792-13256596 GCF_001458135.2 Marmota marmota marmota | reverse complement strand
CAGGGTGGGCGGGCGGGCAGGAGTTGGGGGGAACCCTGCGGTGGCCCTCTGTCCCTATATTGTCCCCTTTCCTCAGGGTGCTCCACTGTCCTCTGAGCACTCTCCTGGCGCCCAGAGGTCCACCATCTCTGGACTTGGTGGGAACCGAAGCTGCCAGGTGAGGACGGCCCATCCCGGGGTAGAGGACCCTGCCCTTACCAGATCTCGTCCTGGGCCACCAGGTTCATGCGCTCGGCGCCGGCGGTGCCAAGCTGTCTCTGAGCCATGAGCCCGGGGTTTCCGTGCACGAGCGTGCACGCTCAGGACCTAGGCTCCGCGTCTTGTCTCCTGTCGCTAGGGAGACCGGTTGCCAGGCAACGCAGGACGCAGGCAGAGGCGGTGCGTACCTAGAGTGGGTGGGGCCCTGGGCACTTGTTGAGAGCCTCTGCTTTGTGCTAGCGTCGGAGCCCTGGGTACACCAGCCTGCCCACGTGCTGCTCCGAGGGACACCTCTAGGCCTGACACCTCTCCTGGTTTAAATCCCTTCCTGCAATGGAGCCGCAGTTACAGTCCCCACCAGGGCCTTGTCCACCACCCTGCAGAGCGGCTCCATGTGATCTCCATGTGATCTTCCTGTAGGTGGAGTCATCCCGAGGCCCACTCTGTGCTGGCCTCGATTGCCCAGTGTTACTTTGCCTAGTGTCCACCCGCCCTGTGGCCAGTAGCCCTCTGTTCATTTCTACCCCTGAATAGTGTTCTATTCTGGGGCTCTCGGACACAGCATGTGGGTCTTTGCACTTCGTGAAAGGCCTGCTCTGAACATCACTGCACGTGTCTTTTGGAGAATGTATGGATGCACCATATGCTCTAAGACGATCTCGAAATGAAGTCGATTCCCAGTTGCTATCACCCCAGACCCAGCACCTGCACTGCCTTCCTCCGTGCTCATCAGCGCTGGTCATATTTGTTGATTGGCTCACCAACAGGGTTTGGAGGCCACTCAGCTGGGGTTGCCCTCTCCTGATGAGCCCACACTAAGCAGTGGGTGCTCTTCTTGGTGTTGAAATGCCTGGCCAAGGTCCCAGGTTGGGATATGCCTACTGCCCACCCGGACAGATTAGCGATGGGCCAGGTGGGGCTGGAAGTGTCTGAATCGAACTCAATCCATTAATGGCTCAGTCTTGTGGCCGAGCTGCTAGGGAGGCCACGAGCTGGGCCGGCTGTGCGGGTGGACAGGTCTTCAGGTGGATGGGGCATTCTTGTCTTTTCTCCAAGGTAGATGTTCTGGGAAGAGTTAAGTGGGTGGCTGGGAAGAGACCCTCCTGTCGGGTGAGGGGGAATTCTGCTCCCCCTTGGGAAGCTCCTAGCCCAGTTCTGTTCCAACGATTAAGTGAGGATAGACGCCGGGCTGGCTGAGTGTCTGTCTGCGCCTGACACCAAGGTCATACATGTGCAGCAGCCCACGTGTCTGATGCCAGCTGAGCTCTGGGGACACTGGAGGGAGCTGCAGTGACAAGGAGTTGCCATGCCAATGTCCACTGTCCTCAGAAACTGAGGTGGATGGATAATGCAGCATGTGGGCACCCACATGAGACATCATGCCAGGGGGAGAGACATGCTCTGGATAAGGTCAAATCAGGGTATGGTGCCATAGTGACAGGGACAGGGGAGGGCTGTGGAGGGACTCTTAGAAAGAGTGGTTAGGGGAGGCCTTTCTGAGGAGAGGACATCTGAGTACAGATCTGGTGAGGGAGGGGCTCTGAAAAGGGATGGAAAAGTTGTCTGTGGGGCAGTGCAAATGTCCTGGGGAAGAGGCAATGTCAGGGGGTCTGAAGAACCCTGGAAATGAAACAGGGAGAGTTTCCTGGAAATGGAACAGGCCAATCCCCTGACTTCTGGAAGTCAGTCTAGCAAGATGAGTGTAGCCCCGTATGTGAGATGATAGGTGTATGTATGTGATTCAGGGTGAACAGAAAAGTGCACAGGAAGTGATGAGTGGGCTGGGTGTTGAAGGATGCATGAGAGTTCACTGATGTCCACTCTCCTCAGAAATATCTGCACAAGGGAGTGCGTCCAGAACTAGACTACTGTGGTCAAGTGGACAGGTTTGAGGAGGTGACGTGGGCTCAGCTCTCTGCTCTACCTCTTCCTAGTGACCGTGGGCAAGTTGCCTACCCTCTCTGAGCCCTGGTTTCCCCATCTGTGGAGGACCCCCTTCTCTCTGTGAAACAAGAAATTCATGGGTCTCTGGAAAACCATTTTTCTGCACCTCATACTTTTTAATTTTCTTGACAAAATTGCCCTTCAGCAGAGATTTCAAGTGGGAAGAGCGGAGAGCCTGGGGGGACGGCCACCCTGCCGACTGCGTGTGGGGAACGGAGGCAATATTTACAGCCCGCACGAGGTTCGCTGTGTTCCTGTGTATTAATATTTTTTGGCCTTCTCTCAGTTCTTGGGGACAGTTTATTTTTTATTTTTTTTTCATTTTGCTGTTGCTTTATAAAACATTTTGACAGCGGACGCCAACTGCTTCTTTTTTAGTTTTTAAGCTTAAACAGTTTTCTTTTTTATTGGATGATTTTTTTTTTCTGTAACCGAAGCCTGCTTTGTGGGTGCTTGGTTTCTGCCAGCAGGGCCCCCGTTGCCACAGCACAGGTGACACTCAGGTGCCCCAGGGCAGAGGCCAAAGCCTCGTTCTCAGAGAGTCAGGGCAGGGGTGCATCTGACGGTCTGGCGGGGCCTGCGGACCCCGAGCTCTGTCTTTGCGCGCCCATCATGTGTCTTCGCCTGGCCCAGGCCTCTGCTCTTGCCTGCAGGTGGTCCACACACCCCCAGCGGCGGCTGGCATCATCCAGAGCTTGGGGAGGAGGAAGGAGCCGCCCCCCCACATTGCCCTGGAGACCACCCTCACAGGCCCTCTCCGTTTGGCCCACTGACCAGTTACTGCTCCAGTTAGGGCCCCAGCAGGCTGAGGCCCTTGAGCTGCCCTTGGCCTCCCTAGCCTCCCCTCCCAGCGCCCAGCATGTGAGCAAAGCCCAGCCCCAGGCCCACTGCGAGGGGCAGGGAAAGCAAGCAGAAGCCAGGGAGACCCAGTTTTGACCAAACTGTGCCAGCCGTGGCCATCTAAGGTGGGAAGTGCCCAGAGGCTGGGGCAGTGCCTGGGCTGCCCTCCAGCTTCCCAGTGGACACACATTCCCCCACCTCCAATCCCACCAGGTCGGAAGTGTGTTGTGTCCTGAAGGTGACAGACACAAGCACCAGCTGAGTTCCAGGGGCTCTAGGTGCCTAATTCCTGTTGTTCCCTCACTTTCTTTAGCTGGGCTGCCGACTGGGGGGTTTGAGGTCCCCTGGATGGGGGAGACTGCCCACAGAGGGTCAGAGAACATTGTGAAGGGAAACTGGAACAGTGGGTAGAAGGGGCCGGAGGGAGATGGTTCCATAAAACGACAGCCGCCGTTCATCACTCCTGGGGACCTGGCTAACTCCCCCCGACACCTGAGACTAGAGGACAGGACAGCTGTGCCCGGCTGTTCTCTCCATTATTCAGTGGTGTTTATCAAGTCTCTCAAACGCCCTGGGCCTTGAGCCAGGTCCTGGAACCTAGCAGGGAGCAGACAGACTTAGTTCAACCCTCAGGAGGCTCCCTGCACCAGAGGAGTTCCAGATATTGTTATAAAAACGTACATGGTGATGTGGAGTCAGGAGGGCTCTTGGTGGTTGGTCAGGGCTCCCCAGAAACAGCAGAGGAATTGGGCCTGCAGGCCTTGGGGTGCAATGAGCCCATTTTCCATTGCTATAAGGTGACACCTGAGGCTAGGTAATCTGTAAAGAAAAGAGGCTGATTGGGCTCAGTCCTGGAAGTTCAAGAGCACACTGCTGGCCTCTGCTCAGCTCCAGTGAGGGCTTCATGGCGGATGACATCAATGGCAGGAGCATAGGCAGAAGAGATCACGTGGTGAGACAGGAAGCCAAGGAGGGGGAGAGGCCAGGCTTGCCTTTTGATTTTTTTGGTACCAGAGATTGAACCCAGGAGCACTTGGCCAATGAGCCTCATCCCCAGCCCTATTTTATATTTTATTTAGGGACAAGGTCTCACTGAGCTGCTTAGCACCTTGCCTTTGCTGAGGCTGACTTTGAACTCGAGATCCTCCTGCCTCAGCCTCCCGAGCTCCTGGGATCACAGGAGTGAGCCACTGCACCCGGCTCAGTCTTGCCTTTTATAACGACCCTCTCTTTAGAGAACTCGCCTGAGTTTCCTTCCGAGGGCCATGAGCCCAGTGTCCTGGCCTCCTCCCCACAGGCCCCACCTCCTAAGGTTCCACTTGCTCCACCATCATACCTGGGACAAAGCTTCTGAGGCATGACGTGCGGGGGACAGACCACGCCTAGACCACGGAGGGGGTGGGAGGAGGTGGCCTTCCCATCAACAGTGCGTCTGACAGCCGGGTCTGGTCCCTCGTGCAGCTTCCTCACCTGGGGCACATTTCAGGACTCCCCCAGACGAAGCTCTGTGACCTCCTCATTGCAGGAGCGTCGAGGAGGCCAGGGCTGAGGGGAGGCCTGGGGAGACAGAGGAGGAAAGTGTCTGTTCCTGTGACCTCACGCAGGAGATCCTCCGCCGCCTGGCGTGCGAGGGATCCCAACGCTCAGAACAAAGGGGATCGGGACCACTGGCTCTCGAATCTCTTCCCTCTGCTGCCCCGGGGAAGGCGCTGGGGCCAGCTTCCTGACATTTCTGCCTTAATTTGCCTGGTCCAGGTCCCCGTGGGCCCAGCTGCTTCAGGGGCTGGGCCAGGGCCGCCTCTGCTCAACTGCAAACGTCCACTGTTGCTGCTTTAGCCTGGGCCTGGGCGGGTCCTGAGGATGCCCCTTGGGTGGGGCACGCCCATGGCCCTCGGGGCAGGAGAAGTGTCAGCTTCTGGTACATCGGGAAGCCACCCCAGGGGCCACAGAGAGCATGACCAGGACTCTGGGGATGACCTCTTGGCTGCCCCTGAGTCCAGGGAGCACTTGGGGGGCCTCGTGGCTGTGCCTTTCAAGAGCTTCGTTTTCCTTACTGTGGTGGGAGTGTTAGGTTCTCAATCAATAACAGCCATGATGGTAGAAACAACAGCTGGAATTTGTCAGGCACCGAGGCCACGAGTACCTCCCCAGCACCACTGCATTTCCACCTCTCAGTGGCCTTGCAGAGGCAGATGCAGAATCAGAGAAGTTAGGTCACCTGCCCATGGTCACACAGCTGGAAAGGTAGAAAACCAAGACCCAGAGATTTTTGAGTTGTGGACAAGACTGATTTCTAGTTTGAAGATCTGCTGGAATTCCTGTTTAGACCTCTTAGACGGATGGCAGACAGGACTGTGGTGTTTCCCAGGTCACACAGTCTGAACAATTGGAATGGCTGCGAAGGCCACAGATGGCCCTGATCCTTTTTTCCCCCTCCCCACATGCTTGAGTCGGGGGCTCTCCAGTTGGATATTTGTGGGGTGTTCACTACGGGTCTCCTGGGGCCCAGCTCCCTGCGTGGGAAGGGTCAGCATGCAGTGTGAATGGCAAGGCTCCCAGAGTCGAGGGGACTGGCTGTGAGTCCATTCTTCCCCAGACCCAGCCACCGACGGTGCCCAGCTGAGGGAGGTCCTCGGTGGTGCTCATTGTGTTGAGCTGAGGCCACTGGAGCAGTCCCAAGGTCGGAAGCCCCTCTGGGCTGGAGAAAGGCATCACCCAAGTCCCGGCCTCTGGGCCCAGGAGACCAGACCCGCTGGGCCTCACGGACGAGGCCTGGAGGCGGTGGGTCTGTGGGTGGACCCCTCTGCAGCCTCCTGCTGGCCCCTGGGCGACGCCTCTCTGGGGCTCTTGGCTCTCATTCTCAGGTGCCTTCCTGCAGGGGCTTCCCCCCAATGCCTGGGGCTCCACAGACTCCGGGAGGCTGAGCTGGGGTGGGCGCTAACTTCAGAGATGCGCTGGCACCAGGGCCACTGGGGAGCGTCACGGGTGCCGAGCCTTTTTAGAAAACGTTTTCATTTATTCCCTTTAGATGTGCCTGACGGCAGAGTGCATTTTGACTGTTATGCATACCTGGAGCGTGACTCCGTCCCTGTGGCTGCACGTGACGGGGAGTCTCACTGGTCATGTGTTCGGCTACGAGCACAGGGGAGTGATGTCCGACTCACTCCTCCTCCTTCCCCTTCCCATCCGCCCTTCCCTTCGTCCCTTTTGTCTAATCCGGTGAACTTCTGTCCCCTTATTGCGTATTAGCGTCCGCATGTGCCTGCGGGGACCTTGGAGGGTAGAGCAGGCGGAGCACAGGAGCAAGGGCTCCGTCCCTGAAGTCTGATCACCGAAGGGGCTCATCAGGGCTTCCCAGGTGGGAAGGGGATGCAGCCCTGGGCCATGATCTGCAGCCATTCATTCTGAGCCGGGGTGCAGGGAGGGGGAGAGGGGAGGTGGCAGGGCGGTGAGGCCTGGCTGTGGAGGGCTTGCCCTGCCCTGAACCTGTACCTAATGGAGGTGGGGCCCCGGGCTCTAGGACACTGAAGTCACCCGGCCTCCGTCTGAATGTGAGGGAGCTCGAGGACTCCAAAGATGCAAGGAAGCTCATGCAAGGAGCCCCCACCTCCAGCTAGTCAGCTGGGCATTTGTTCCCACTGGAGAGACTCTGGACACTGACCTGGGGAAGGACATGCTGGGGGCTGTGGCCTGGGGAATGGCCTGTGAAGCAGACCTGGAGGCTGTATCCAGGTGGTAGGCTGCATGTGGCGTCCAGATAATGGAAAAGGAGCCTGTGCCAAAGAGTGGTGTTTGGGTTGGGGAGAAAAAACCCGGGGTGGTGGGATGTGAGAGAAATGAGGAGAATATGATCAAGACTTAGAGATCCAAGTCATAGATATTAGTATTCAAGTGTTAGATATTTAGCTCAAATCAGCTTTATTGAAAACAGAATGGTTCTTCGCTCACATCGGAGGTCTTAAGGCTTCAGGTCAGGCTGTATCCAGGGACTCAAGCCAAGCCAACATGAGCTGCTCTCCTTCATGGCTTGGCTTCGGGCGTCCATGCTGGTTTCTCTCGGGCTGGTGTTCTCTGGTGGTGGCCCAAAGCTCTGGGCTCCAGGGAGGATGGAAGATACTTCCCCTGTTGCTCCCACACACATCTTAGGATTCACTCTGACTGGACTGTCATGTGCCCATCTCTGATGGAACCACAATAGCTTGAGGACAGATGAGTTAACCCACAGGTATCAGGGGCACACCTGTTCCACCAGGTGAATCAGGAGGGAGGCACATTGGTTCCTCAACACCTGGTCAAAGCGTGGGAGGCCGACCCACCAAACACCTACTGCACAGGTCACGGAGGCCCAGGGGACGTGGGGAGGGCACAGGTGTCAGGTGCCCCTGGGCTGTGACCAGGGGCTGGGGCTAGACTTCCCCAGCTGAGCCCTCTGGGGAAGCAGGAGGAGTGGGGAAGACAGCAGACATTTGGGCCAAATGACATCAAAATGGCCCTGGGGTTCTGCCTGACTTGGGTCCCTGGCTTGGCCTTGGGGGATCTGGCCTCCACCCATCTCTTCCTTAACCTCAGGTCACACCACAGTGTGTTCCCCATAAGGAAAAGGGACGAGCCAGTGGGGGTGTGCTTCTCATCTCCTGGGATAGTGGGCTCATCACGCTGATGGTCTCAGCGTTGGCAAGAAAACCATTTTGGGGGAGTTTAATCAGAAAGTATTTTACTGTGGAGTCTGTTGTTGGGGGCATGAGTTCAAAGACGCCTCTGGGCACTGCAGAGGTTCTAGCCCAGCCGCTGAACCCCAAGGCCCCCACCCAGTGTGGGAGGTGCCAACCCTCCTCTGGCACTTTGTGGATCTGCTGCCCAAAATGCATCTTACCGTCTTTGAGTTCCTCACCCTTTAAGACCAAGCTCACTCGCTGGGGCCTTCATCGGTTCTTGAGGACCCTCTGCCTGCAGGGAAGGCAGGGGCTGCCCCGCGGGTGCCCATCTCTGTCTCTTGGTACCTTTGTGTCCAGGATAGGTGACCCTGCCCTCTTGGTTCAGTTTGGTGTCAGTGAAAGGCCTGGGCTTGCAGGACCCCTGGGTCCCACTGGACTGGACTCTGGTCTGTGCTTCTGGTTTATCTGGGCTGGCCACTTGCCCCACAGAGCTAAGTGGCCAGTAAAGCATGCTGGTCCAGCAGGGGAGCCCCCGGCTCTGCCACTCACAATACCGATATTTCAGGTAGCTTTTCTAGGTCCCCCTCCGGGGCCACACACAGAGGTGGGTTTATCTCCTCGTCACTGGCCGGCTGGTGTTGACATGAGTCTCAAGGTTTTAGCAGCAGGATGTGGGTAGAGGGGAAGGTGGCAGGTCTCTGCGGGACGTGCTGGAGGCTTGAAGTAATGATGGGCACAAGAGAGCTGGGCCAAAGACAAGAGGGGCCCCTTGGCTGTGGCGGCAGGTGCCATCGGGAGTTCTCAGGAGGCTCTGACACGTGTGGTCTCCGAGAACCTTGGCTTTGGCACCAGAAAAGTGTTGTCAGTTCTGGAAGCTTCCTTCCACAGCTCCACGGCTGGCCCAGTTTGGCGCAGTTCACACTGAAACTCACCCATCCGCTCTTTCCTTGCAGGTATCTAGGAGAGTCAGGCTCCTATGCACGGGACAAATGGGTCGCGTCAGGCTCGTGTGCACGGGACAAACGGGTGGCATGGTCCTGCGGACCTCCCATTCTGTCGATCCTGGTGGGTGGCGGGTTCTGGGACAGCTGTCGGGGGATGACGAGGGAGAGGTGGTGAGTGAGCCTGGTCCGGGCCTCCAGGAGCTCTTGGCCTGGGGTGGACGCTGGTCTGGGCCCAGGTGGGCATTGAAGGAGGGGCCCGTGGCTTCCTTGAGGGCCCAGCCTGTCCTGGCACAGCTAACTGGTCAAGAGAAAGCCGTCTGCATCTGGGACATGAAGGAAGGGGACCAGGAGGAGGGTGTCCCTGGCAGAGACACCGAGGCACAGCACTACGCCTGTGGCCCTTACAAAGAGCTGAGAGACACAACTCATTGGAGGAAAGGTTTGTTTGGTTTGTGGTCTCAGAGGTCTCAGTCCCCGGTCAGACTGGATCCTGAGGGGCACTTGTGCGGTGTCCAGCGTGTACTAAGGATGATGCCTGTGTTTGTCCTCAGGGTCTGCTTGGGCCTTCTCCTGATGGACACAGCCCTGGGCTGATCATTTACCTGGACCCTGCCCTTCAACTCTCTGCTGCTGCCACAAGGGCCTGGTCCCTCCTGGGAATCACCAGGTAAGTTGCTGCCTGACGCAGGGTCCTGGGGCTCGCGTCCCCCAGGCCTGGCACGCGCTTTCCCTTTCTTCCTCTTCTGTGAAGTCCACCACGGCTTCCTCCAGGAGGCCTTCCCAGGCCAGGCAGATGCCTCTCTTCCTGCCTCGGCTGCATCTTCTCCCATGGCCCACTCCCTGCTGGCGTTTGTTGGACTCGGAACTCCTAGGGTCCAGGACCGTGATGGCTCTGGGTTGGACTCAGTAAGTACTTGTTAAACGGACGAAGGAGGCAGGGCTGAGGCTGTGGGACGGCTCTTCTTGTGACACTCATGTCAAGGGGCTCTGAAGAACCAGCCCACTGACCCGTGTTCTGAGAGTCTGTGGGGAGTGTTTGCAGAAATCAGCAGAAGCTAGAGTAGGCGAGGCCCTGGCTTTGTGCCTCTATCTTGTGTCCTCCTTGGGGTGTCCGGTCCCCAGCTGTGGGCAGTGCAGAGCAGGCGAGGCTCCGCTCCTCACTGGTCCCCACAGGCCCCGCGCTGCTCCCTGGCTCAGCTGTGCACGGGAAGGCAGAGCGTTCTGAGTCCTCGACTCTGGAGGATTGGAGTCAAACCCTTCGTGTTATTTCAAAGTGGCGCTTTGCCGGGTGGGTGGGGGCCTATTTTATACAGAGCGCGTTTCAGATCAAAGAGAGAGCGCTCCCCCTTCCACCCGTGAAAGGCAGGGGGTCTAAGACATTTTAATAGCTTTCATATTCCTTGCTCCAAATATATTATTTCAGCACAATAGTTTCTTTGCGGGAGAATTGCTTAAATGATTCAAAGTGGATTTAAAAATATATTTCAAGTTTTAATTTTATGCACATTAATGAGCAGAGCGCCTTAGAGACCGCCTGTCAGTTTAACGTGTTCACAATATCCTCGCACAGATGCGGTTCCATCCAGATCCTTTTGGAGGGAAGAAACCAGGCATTGTTTTCTTGGGGAATGTCAGAAAATATGTTACTTTGAAATTACATTTTGATCCCAGAATTCTGTGCCAGTTATCCTCGGGAGGGTCTGGGCGTGTCCAGTCCCTTGGACAGCACACTTAAAACATCAGGAGAGGAAGAGCAGATCTGTCCTTCCTTCCTCGGTGCCTGTGTTGTCCCTTGGCGAGTACCAAGGGCTGCAGCAAAGGAGACGTGAGACCTGCACAGGCCTCAGGCCCTGGCAGGGCTGGGGCGGAAGTCCTGAGTGCCACGGAAAGGCAGCTCTTAGCGGGTCTCACCTGCTGGAGCGCTGGCTCCGCCCGACCGGGCCTGCAGCAGAAATGTGGGCTCTCCGTCCTGTACCTGGAGCCCGAAGAGGAGCTCCAGTGCCCCCCAGCTGGGGCCTCCTGTGTCAGGTTGATTCACCTCTCTGAATTCTCATCTGCAAGGTGGGGAAAGGTGAGCCGCTGTTGGGCAGCACTTGGATTTAGGCAGAGCAAATGCACAGTGCAGTCAGACCTGCGACTTTGAACTCTTGGGTATCCACGGGTTTTCCTCCCTCTGACCTTCTTGGGTGCTGTTTCCCGTCACAGTCCTGTGCTCAGCCAGCCTTGCTGGGCTCCCAGCCAGGAACAGGGCTGAGCAGGGCCCACCCCCCAGGCTGGCTACCTGAGGGCCTTGGCAGGAGGCGCTGGGCGCAGGGAGTTAAAGGCTGCATCCTCCCCCACAGCCTTCCTTGCTCCTGGTTTAGGGCGGCACCAAACGGATGAGGTTCAAGTGCCAAAGGTACCCTCAGCCACGTGCTGTGTAGGGTGTTGGGACGTCTCAGTTCCTGATGTACAGACGAGAGACATCTGAAGACGTCCCCCCATCTTTAAAACAAGGATTTATTTTTTTAGGGTGGTTTCAGGTTCACATTGACATGGTGGATCCAGAGAGTCCCCAGAGCCCTGAGCCTGGGTGCACCCAGCCCCCTTGCCTTCAGTGCCCCTCCCTGGAGTGGCCCACTGTGGCAACTGGTGGGTCCACACTGATGCGTTGTCATCTCTGAGTCCACAGGCTGTCCCGTGACTCCTGGTCACACATCTGTGGGTCTGGAAGAGTGCACTGATGTGGATCCCCCACTACGGCATCATGTAGCGTGGGGTCGCCACCGGGAACCCCCTGCGCTCCCTGCTCATGTCTAGCCCTCCCCGGCCACCACGGATCTGTCTCCTGTCACCTTCTCCAGGTGACAGAGCTGGGATCAGAGTGCGGCCTTTTCAGCCTGGCCTATTCTCCTAGTCCTGGGCGGTCGAGTGTCATCGTGTCTTCCCGGCTCAGCCGCCCACTTTGTCCTGGCACTAACACTCCACCGCGTGGGTGGACCATGGAGTATTTGTCCATTTACCGACCAAAGGTCATCTTGGTGGCCTCCAAGGTTTGGCCATTTGGATTTAAGCTGCTGTGAACATCTGGGTGCAGGTTTGGGTGGGCACAAACTTTCCAGCCCCTCTGACTACGGACCAAGGCGCACCGTGATTGCTGGGTTGGGGGATTGGAGCCAGGTTTTGTAAGGAACCATCACACTGTCCTCTGAGGTGGTGGTGCCATTTTGCCTTCCCACCAGTGGTGATGAGGGCCGTGGTGCTCCGTGTCCTTGCCAGTGTCCAGTGTGCTCTCTCCTGCTGTTAGTGGTAAAGAATTTGCTTTGGCAATCGCTGCAGTTGTGCATGCTTCAACGAAGTAGGAGCTCAGGGTTTTCATGAAAGAATCGTGCCCCCAGAATAGCAGGGGACATGAGAAGTGGGGGACATGGGGCCGTCCCTGTGGATATGAGCGCTGGGGGCCAGAGGGCACCTGTGAGGGGCAGCCACCCGGATGGTGAAGCAGCCAGCCAGTGCTCACTCAGAGAGCCCTGTTCCCCACACAGGGGACCATGGCCTTGGACAAACCGGAGGATGTGAAACAGAACCAGTGGTCCACCGTACAGGAGCATATCCTGCAAGGACTCAGCACCTACAGGTGACAGGGTGACGGTGTTGGAAGAAGTGTATGATGCGATGTGTGTAGCCCTGACCACGGTTAGAAACCCAGAGGCTGCGGGGTCAAGATTGAGGCTGGGACTCGGTGATGGAGACGCTGCAGGTGGCAAGATCACAGCAGTGACAAGCAGAGGGTCAGTGTGGGGAACAGTCATCACCAAGAGGTCAGACCCAAACAACCCCCGTGTGCTTGAAGGACACAGCGGTGCTCCCCACTCCCCAAGCCCCTTCCTTGGAATTGCTCACGGTGGTCTGAAGAGTGACGCCCTTCTCTCTCCCATGGCCACCAGAGGACTTGATTCTTGTTTTCTTCTGAGCTGCAGCAATAGGAAGCAGAACCAAGGAGGCTTCGTGTGTACTGAATGCATATGCACCCAAGCCTGTCATTTGGCACCTGCCACATTGGTGACACTATTTATTTAATCTCTTTCTTCCAATTTACACACGTGAAAACACACAGTCATTTTTTTTTTTAACACACATTTTAAAAAGAAACTTTGAATCATCACGTAAATGGAAGAGCTGGTGCTCCTTCACACAGGTGGGAGCTGCGCCCTAACACAGTGACCCTGACGGGTGGAGCTGTTCCGAGCTGTAGCCGCTCGCCTTGCTGTTCAAAAGGGAGATGCCGTGTCAGGGGCCTGTGGCAGGCACACCGGCCTCCATGAAGGCTGCCTGGGAGAGTGCAAGGCTGTCGCAGGAGCAGTGTGTCAGGGTCTGTGAATCAGACCCCAGGCAGACCACCTCGGGAATCACCTGTGACCCCAGGATGTGTTGTCCCTTCAAAAACCCCAAGGGGAAAAAGCAGCTGCATTGAAGGCAGCTCCATCGAGGAGTCGGCCCTTGATCTCCCCATCACTGTGTTTTCTTTTCAAATGAACACTCCTCGGGAGACGGGCACAAATTCAAGGAGAATGTGCAGAATCCTGCCGCCAAGTCCCCCCGGGTCCCACGCGGTTTCTTGGATTCTCATGAACTGCGCTTGTCAGTGTAGCGTTGTGAGGGGACTGGGATATTTGGAGAAATCTGGTGGTAGCCAGTGACACCTCGGTGCCCTGGCCTTGTCATTGTTTTTAACAAAGGAAGGAGTCGTGACGCGGTGGAGCTGTCAGTGTGGTTTCCAGGCGCTGCTGGGAGAGATGTCATTAGTCTCTGGCAAGTCAGAAAAGCAGAACAGGGACTCTGATCTTCAGGTGTCTCTTCCTTTGCCTTATCTTGGTCCTCTTCTTCCTGACACTAGAGGATTTGTCTTTCTGACAAATTGCTGTCGAAGGCAGCGCACCTGCGGCCAAAGGGAAGCTGGAGGATTTGTCTAATTACAGGGAGCTCCGATGCCGTGGCTCAGGAAGAGCTTCGGAAACCATCTTGCTGAACATGCCTCTTTTTTTTTTTTTTTTGCTACCAGGGATTGAGCTCAGGGATGTTGTACCGCTGAGCCCCATCCTCAGCCCTATTTATTTTTTATTTAGAGTCAGGGTCTTGCGAAGTTGCTTAGGGCCTCGATAAGTCACTGAGGCTGGCCTTGAACTTGCAATCCTCCTGCCTCAGCCTCCCAAGCTGCTGAGTGCCATTGTGTCCTGCTGAACATGACTTCTCTGAGTCATCTTGTGGTTGGCTCAGGTGTGAGCACTGGGGACACAGGACGGGGGCAGTGAACAACAGGAGTATTGGAACCCACCGTTGACCACCCTGGGGAAGGGCTTTGCTTTCAGACAGAACACGTTGAAAGCTCCCTGCTCTTGGTCTCACTGGGCTCCCACACGTGGCCCTCCCCGTTCTGCTTCTTGGTGGCCCCCTTCCACAGCAGTTGCTGTTCCGTGTGTTCTGATTGGTCCATTCCACCCTCCCCACCTGGCACAAGAGACAGAACTAACAATGATGAAGTGGAGGTTTATACCTCGAGGGGTCAACATACAGACCAGGCTAGCGTGCTTGAGTGACCAGCTCTAGCTGCAGACAGGGAGCATTGCCCGCTGGTGGCTCTAAAAAGCTCCCAGCACCCTCAAGCAAACTCCCCTGCAGCAGTTCGGCCACAGTGAGGAAGGAGGAGAAGGAATCAGGAGGATGAAGAAAGAGCAGAGAGGGGTCCGCAGAGGGAGTGACACCACAGGCCACCAGAAGGCAAGTCTCATTCTCTCATTTTAGCTCCGTCCCAGAGAAGCCAAGTTCAAGGCCACCAGCAACAGGGTTACCCAGCCTCCTCCAGACAGAGCGTGGGGCTGGGAAGGGAGGAAGGAGGAGAGTGGCCAGCCAGCCCCCCCGTCCTGCCCCACTCAGCAGGCCCCGCAGGTTGGAGCTCCTGGTACGAAGCTTAGAGGAGGGTTTGAAGAGCGTTGGGGATGGTTTAGACTTCCCTCCGCCTGAGTTCTAAAAACCACGTTTATTTTTATAAAGTGGTATTTGTCATTTTGTTTTTGAACATATCCAGGATTAGAAGAAGAAGAAATGAAAAAGCAGAGCTCAGAGAAGAACTCGGGTTTTAAGCGAGGGGGTCCAGCGATTGTCCTTCCCCGCTTCAGGGAGGTTGGCTGTGGGACAAACACCAAGGACCAGGGTGGCAGCCAGGGCCCCAGGGCTTGTTCCAGGTCTGAGTCTGAAAACAGAAACAAACTAGAACAACACTTGAAGGCAGAGGCTGTTGGTTTCCCCCCTGGGGGCCGATGGGGGGTCGCGGCTTCCCACTGGCCAGCTTGGGTGTGGGCTGCACCTGTCACTCAGCTGGGGGATCCCAGGGCCTCTGGACTGTCAGGACCCTCCATGTGCTTGCTGTGGAACAGGGTGGTGAGAAACCTGGTACGGAGCGGGGGCTCTGGTGTTCTTGATGCCCTCCCTCGGAGCCTGGGACAGGCCACTGCTTCCCTGGGGTCACAGTGGCTGCAGCTGATACAGGGTTGCCTCTGTCAGGGAAGCTATGGAGGAGAGTGGGAGAAGACAACCCAAGGCAGAGATGTGGAAGTGACCTTTGCTTCCCTGTAGCACTCAGAGGTCACCTTTATAGTCTGCTCAGGCTCCCAAGGCCGCATCTCCTGACCCTGGGCATGCGTGCACACTCACGTGTGCATCTGTACGTAGTGCATGAATGAGCTCACTCACAATACCCTAGGACACCCAGGCTCAGAGAGGTTAAGTTACTTCCTGACATTGCAACGTTAGCTACTGAAAGTGTAATCTGGACACCATCCTTCCTGGCTCCTTACACCTGTTGACTCCAGGTCTTGCATTCCAAGAGTGGCCATCCAATTGCCTGGAGCTCAGAGGGTCATTTAGTTTGTGGCTGTGCTTTCATGCTCCTCGTACAAGGCTTCCGGCAAGTGGCTTACACATCCCAGGAGCGCTGATCGACTCCCTCCAAAGCAAAAGGAAAAGGGGTCTTAGCTCCTGCCTGCGGGTGCATGGAGGGCTAGAGGAAGGGAAGAGCGAGGCCACGTGGTTATACTAGTGAAACCTGGCCCTGGGCAGGTTGGGAGAGGTGGTGCATGTGGGCTGCCTGTCTGATCCACTCCTGTCCCTGCTGATTTCCTCTATTTGCATACAATCCCCTGAAACTTCTGGAACTTTTGGCTCCATGAGATTCTTATTATCAGCTCAAAAGTCAAAACTGGAGTTTTGCTGGGCACAGTGGTGCACGCCTGTGATCCCAGCCACTCAGGAGGCTGTGGCGGGAGAATTGCAAGTTCAAAGCCAGCTTCAGCAATTTAGTGAGACCCTGTCTCAAACAAACCAAACCAAATCAAACCAACCTACAGGCAGGGAAGTCACTCGGTGGTGAAGTGCCCCTGGGTTCAATCTCCAGTACCAAAAAATAAAACAAGAACTAGAGTTTCAAGTGGGATTTAGAACTGTTCTTTTGGACTCATGTGGAGGGGACCGGGACAATGCTGACTGATGTCCTTGGGGAAGAAGCCTGCCTGTCAACCAGAGGCTTTAGCAACAGTGGAGTGGAGGTCTGGGGAGGGGCAGTTCTGACAACCAGGGCTGGTGGGCTGGGGACTTTTGGTTGGAATCCATGACTTTATTTCCACCAATTAAATGAGATACAGAAGTTCTGAGCAGGTTTCCACCCTTGGCCAAGCCAACTGAATATATTTCCCACCTTAGTGACCCCAGTGTCCTGTGTCACTCGGATGGGGACTGATTATCTCCATGAACTGGGGGACTGGAGTTACTTCCCTTATTGGGCTTGAGGGGATTGGGAAAGCTCTCCCCAGAGGATTTCCCTGGCTGGAGGTGACACCTTCCTCCATTACTCTCTCTTCTCATCTCCTTCCCTCCTCCTCGCACTTGTGCAACCAGAGGATAGGGTGGCATAAGCACATCTTACCAGAGGGGGGACGCTCTTTGGATGACAACTTTATCTTACTCATCAGCCTATATTCTCTGTGTAGGGCTCATTCCTCCTATCTGTTTAACCGTCCATCCCTCCAACCATCCCTCCATCCATCCCTCCAACCAATCATCCATCCATCCATCCATCCATCTAACCATCCATCCATCCCTCCAACCATGTATCCATCCATCCATCCACCCATCCATCCATCCATCCACCCATCCATCCATCCATCCATCCATCCATCTATTCATCCATCCATCCAACAAACTAAGCACCCACCACATGCCAGTGCTGGGCTCAAGCACTGGGAGTAAAACAATAGAAGTGTCCCTGCTGGACCTAGCACCTCTGTTCAGTGGGAGCTCAGTAATGCTTATTGAATAAAATGTGACAAACGACAAAATGCTGGGACACATGTCCACATCTCATGCTATGGCTAATGAAGAGCTGGGAAAAGGGGGCTTTGGAAGCTTGGGGTGGTCTTTTGTTCTTCCAGCATGGATTCCCTGAGGACACCTGGCCCTTGGTGGACCCACAGGAAGGAGAAGGCTGCCTCTCTGGCCAGGATAAATTCTGCCAGATAACCAAGCTAGCTGTAAGGCGCTTCCTGGACCCCCTCCTGTCCAGCTGACAGTGTTGGGGGAGGCTGGCCTGTAGGATAATGGATTCTATCCCAACCATGCTGGTGACAGAGCAGAGGCAGAGATTTCCGGAAAGCACGTGTGAGGGCTGAAAAGAGGTGGGCAGAATGCCAGGGGTGGGTGAGACAAAGGAGCGTCCGTGTGAGGGGGTGTCCTCTGGGGGAATGAGTACCATCGCTGGCAGTGATTAGCCAACTTCCACGAGCAGGGAGATAGGGAGCCTGGGCCTGTGGACCTGTGGAGAGCCCAGGGACATGGCCTGCGGAGCCAGGGGGACGCTTGGGTCTCCCTAAGGAGCTTGCTGCCCACATGGGTCAGCATGGGGGTGTGCACGTCCCTGACCATGTGGACATGTGCGAGGGACAGTGGAAGGCCTGCATGTGTGAGTGCCGTGGCTCTGGATGCAGAAGTGAAGGTCTGGGCACGTCATCTCTGCCACAGTGACTTGTGGAGAGAGTCTCAGGAGGCCGTGGGCTGTGGCTGGGAGCTTGAACGCCAGCCGTGCGATCTGCTGCCTTGGTCTCCACCCCTGAGAAGAAGACTAACAGTCGCGCTGACCTGCGGAGCCGCCATCAGGGTGGAATGAAATCGCCTACTCGGGCTGAGCAGTCCCTTCATGGTCCCCAGGTATGCTGTGCGGCTTTATGGCAGCGCCTGCCTCAGATGCTTCCAGGCTGCAGACACCCATGTGGTCCTGTGCCTCCAGCACACCTGCACCCCAGGTATGAGGAGGCTCAGCCCAGGGGGACACGTGGGGCGGAGCTGATGACTAGGGGACTCCCTGGGCCAACACCTGGAGTTCTCTCAGCACTGTGGAGTTGTGGTTTTGTAGTCCCCAGCCCACACCGTGTTGAGTGAGGTGTCAGGGTCTATCCTCGTCCCCCTGCACGGATAGCACCTGCTTTTCTCTGGTTGCTCCAGGATTTCTGTTTTCACTCTTTGGCAGTGTGACTGTCGTGCCTGCAGGAGTTCCCTTTGTGTTCATCTTGTTTGGAGTTTGCAAACCTCAACCCATCAGCCCCCTTCTCCTCGCAGCTTTGGGGAAGGTTTTAGCCATTATCTGTTCAATTGAGTTTTCTGTCCAGTTCTTCCTCTCTCCTCCTCCTGGGACCCCCAAATACGTGTCAGACTGTCGTTCCGTGCCCCAGAGTGAGACTGCTCATTTCTTGACCCTCTCTGCCCCTCAGTAGGTAATTTCTGTCAACCTGTCTCCAGGTTTAGGAAACGCGGCTGCCACGTTCTGTGTGGTGTTCCTACTGTGGGAACTTTCAATTTCAGTTTTACGATTTTCAGTTCCAGACAATTCCATCTGGTTATGTCTCGTAGTTTACGTTTTGCTCTCCAGATTCCCTATTTGGTTAGTCATTAAGTCTCTATTTTCCTTGAGTTCACTTAACATATTGATAAAAGTTGCTTTAAGGCCTTGCTAAACCCACATCTGGTCTATCTTGTTGCAGTTTCTATTGTCTGATTTTTTTCTCTACTTTAGATTATACGTTTTGGGGAAGATGGTTTTTCATTGAATCCTACAGATTGTGGACACTGCACAGCAGAGACTCTGAATCCGACCTCCTCCTCCCAAGGGGGCCGGTTCTTGTTTTGGCAGGAGAGTCCACCCTTGGCTGACCTTGAGCTTTCCCCAGGCTCGGGTTTGTGCAGTGCTGCCTGGAGCCTGTCCAGAGCTGGGGATGCTGCGGGTGCCTCGGCCTCCCTGAGACCTGCCTCCGCACTCCGTCCAGCCCACAGGTCTTGACAGCGCTCAGTGTGCTGACAGAGGAGTTCTCACACAGGCCCTTCTAGGGTGTGGCTCTTTCTCCTGAGAGGAGTGTGACGTCTCGGCTGGAGACCAGGCCTGTCCAGGAGGTGTCTGTATGGCCTCCTGCTCCTGTGGCAAGGCCAGAAGGTGTCCTTGAAGGTGTCTCTGCTCCAGCCACATACAGCTGCCACCTGGGACATCAGATGCTCCACAGCCTCACCCTTGATTAAAGTGGGGTCTCCACGTGGACCTCTGGGCCCCTGTCAGCACAGCTTCTGTGTATCTCCCTGCCTGTGTGTGTCGGTGTCTCTCCATGTCTCCACGTGTCTGTGTCTCTGTATCTCTGTGTGTGGAGACACCATGTTCACTTGAACGTCAGCTTGGATAAGCCCTGCAGACCCCCAGACATCCTGCTTGGCCAAAGGACACCACGGACTCTTCCCAGTGCAGATGCCCCAGGAGAAGGAGGAAGTCCTGGCCTTGGGAGTCCAGGCAGCGACCCAGCGTCAGAGCCCCTTACAGCAAAGCCTTTGTGGGAGGCAGATGTGGACCCCAGTCATGCTGCAGAGCAAATCACACAGGGATGGGCATGATGTTCTACGGAAACCCACACAAGGGTGCCGCAGTCTGGCTGGGCACAATCAGGAGCCACTTGTCAAAAGAAACTAACTTTATTTTTAGAACCACACACGCCAAACAAAACAGCCTCTCAGGAAAAACCCTCAGAGCCTCAACTGCCACCACCGGCTTCCCACAAGCCTCTCTCTCCCACACAAGCTTCTCTCCACCTCCCACAATCCTCCTGCTCTTGGGGCCGATTGGCTGGGTCACGTGGGCGGAGCCAAAAAAGTCCCCCAATGAGCAGCTCCGTGGTCTGAAAGGGCAGGGAAACAGCCCAATGAGCATCACCGCAGAGGAGCCAATCAGCTAGATGTTGCTGGGGCCGCTGTGAGCCAATCATCAGCCGGCAGCTGGAAGTTTGCTGGCAGCTGGAAGTTTGCTGGGGCCCCTTCGGCTGTGGCTCTCAACACAAGGGGATTCCAAGTCCACAGCGTCATCAGTATTAGACAAAGTGGCCCAGGTGGAGAGCCAGGCCCCAGACTGTCAGTGAGGTGCTGTTAGAACTCTGTGTGTGTGTGTGAATGTGCATGTGTGCATATGTGAGTGTGAGTGTGGAGTGTGTGTGTGAGTGTGTTGTGTTGGTGAGTGAGAGAGTGTGTGTGTGGGTGAGTGTGTTTGCATGTGTGTATGAGTGTGTGTGTGGGGTGAGTGTGTGTTTGTGTGGGTGAGTGTGTATGTGCGTGTGTATGAGTGTGTGAGTGCGTGTGAGGGTGTGTGTGAGTGCGTGTGTGGGGGGTGAGTGTGTGTTTGGAGTGAGTGTGTATGTGCGTGCGTGCGAGTGTGCATGTGTGAGTGTGTGCGTGTGTGCATGTGAGTGTGTGTGCATGTGTGTATGTGTGTGTGTGAGTGTGAGTGTATGAGTATGTGTGCTTGTGTGTATGAGTGTGTGTGAGTGGGAGTATGAGTGTGTGTGAGTGGGAGTATGAGTGTGTGTATCTGCATATGTATGAGAGAGTGTGTGCGTGTGTGTGTGTGTGTGTGTGTGTGAAGTTTTTTGCTTACTGTCTCTGCTTTGGGTCGTTCCCACGGTAGGAACATCTGTCTTCATCTACCACTCTATCCCCAGAGCCTGGCTCATAGTAGGTGCACACAGAATATTTGCTGACTAGGTGAATGAATTTGGCCTTCATCCTTGGGCTTTCCCAACTGTAAGACCTGTATTACTCCAGCCATGGCCCATGGATGAGTGTGGGTCCAGTAAACTAGCTCATGGCTTTGGGTGGGTGAGAGAGTCATTGCAAAAGCATCTGGGAGACTTTAAAAAATTAATTTAATTTTGTTTTTTACATGAATGTAACTTTTCATTTCTCTGGTTGTACATGATGTAGAGTCACATTGTTTGTGTGATCATGTGCATACATAGGGTAATAATGTCCATCTCATTCCACCATCTTCCCCCATATACACACCCCCCTCCTCTCCCCTCCATCCCCCCCTTCTGCTCAATCCAAAGTTCCTCCATTTTTCCCTTGGCAACCCCATCCACCCACATTATGAATCAACATCCACTTATCCGAGAAAATATTTGGCCTTTGATTTTTTTTGAGAAAAAAAATCCCTGTGCTGCAAATACCTCACATGAAGAGTCTTCCGGGGCGCGACCCCTGCCTGCACCGGCACAGACACTGCCACACGCCAGCTCCCCATCAACCAACACGGGACTGCCCCAGCTGTCAAGGTATTTGACATGTGAGGTATTTGCAGCACAGGAGCTCATTCTTTGTTTAGCATGATATTCTCCAGCTCTGCCCATCTACCTGTAAATGCCATAATTTCATTTTTCTTTAAGACTGAGTAATAATCCATTGTGTATATACACCACAGTTTCTTTATCCATTCATTTATTGACGGGTGTCTAAATTGTTTCCACAGTTTAGTTATTGTGAATTGAGCTGCTATAAACATTAATGTGGCTGCTGGGTCAAATGGTGGTTCCATTCCAAGTTTTCTAAGGAATATCCATACTGCTTTCCAAAGTGGTTGCACCATTTTGCAATCCCACCAGCAGTGAATCAGTGTACTTTTTTCCCCATATCCTCACCAGCACTAACTGTTGCTTGAATTCTTGATAATTGCCATTCTGAATAGAGTAAGATGAAATCTGAGAGTAGTTTTAATTTGCATTTCTCTAATTGCTAGAGATGTTGAACATTTTTTTCATAAATTTGTTGATTGATTGTATTTCTTCTTCTGTGAAGTGCCTGTTCAGTTCCTTACTCCATTTATTGATTGTTGTTGTTGTTGTTGTTGTTGTTGTTGTGTGTGTGTGTGTGTGTGCATGTGTTAAGTTTTTTGAGTTCTTTGTGTATGCTGGAGATTAGTGCTCTATCTGATGTGTGTGTGGTAAAAATTTGCTGTCATTCTATAGGCTCTCTCTTCACCTCATTGATTGTTTCTTTTGCTGAGAAGAAGCTTTTTAGTTTGAATCCATTCCATTTATTGATTATTGATTTTATTTCTTACACTTTAGGAGTCTTGTTAAGGAAGTCAGTCCTAAACCGACATGATGAAGATTTAAGTCTTCTTTTTTTTCTATTAGCCACAGAGTCTCTGGTTTAATTCCTAGGTCCTTGATCCACTTTGAGTTGAGTTTTGTGCAGGGTGAAAGATAGTGTTCTCATTTAACTCTAATAATTTTTAATCTCCACTCTGATGTCTTCTGCTATCCATTGTTCATTCAATAGCATGTTATTTAGTTTCCAGGTGTTGGAGTACCTCCTATTTTTTACTTTATCATTGATTTCTAATTTCATTCCATTATGATCTGATAGAATACAGGGTAGTAGCTCTATTTTTTTTTTTGTATTTTCTAGGAGTTGCTTTGTGGCATAATATATGGTCTATTTTAGAAAAGGATCCACGTGCTGCTGAGAAGAAAGTGTATCATTTGTTGATGGTTGAAATATTCTATATATGTTTGTTAAGTCCAAATTATTGATTGTATTATTGAGTTCTATAGTTTCTATGTTCACCTTTGTTTGGAAGATCTCTCCAGTGGTGAGAGAGCTATGTCAATGTCACCCAGAATTATTGTGTTCTGGTCTATTTGACTCTTAAACTTGAGAAGAGTTTGTTTGATGAATGTAGATGCTCCATTGTTTGGGGCATATATATTTATAATTGTTAGGTCTTGTTGTTGTATGGTTCCCTTAAGCTGTATGAAATGCCCTTCTAACTTTGGCTTGAAGTCTACATTATTTGATATGAGGGTGGAAACCCCTGCTTGTTTCCGCAGCCCATGTGGTATGTTTTTCCCAACCTTTCATCTTCAGTATTTGGATGTCTTTTTCTGTGAGATGAGTCTCTTGGATGCAGCATATTATTGGGTCTTTTTTTTTTAAATCCAATCTGCTAGTCTATGTCTTTTGATTGATGAGTTTAGGCCAATAACATTCAGGGTTATTATTGGGACATGGTTATTTTGTTTTATTTTTGGTTTTTAGTTTGATTTTGTTTCTCCTTTGATTAGCTTTTCCTTTAGTGTAGGTCCTCTCTTTGCTGATTTTCATTGTTGTTTTTCATTTCCTCTTCATGGAACATTTTGCTGAGGATATTCTGTAGTGCAGGCTTTCTAGTTGTAAATTCTTTTAACTTTTGTTTATCATGGAAAGTTTTTATTTTGTCATCAAATTTAAAGCCTAATTTTGCTGGATATAAGATTCTTGGTTGGCAACCATTTTCTTTCAGAGCTTAATATATGTTGTTCCAGGATCTCCTGGCTTTTAGGGTCAGGGTTGAGAAAACTGCTGAGACCTGAATTGGTTTTCTCCTATATGTAATATAATACTTTTCTCTTGTAGCCTTTAAAATTCTCTCCTTATTCTGTATGTTAGGCATTTTCATTATCATGTGCCTTGGTGTGGATCTGTTGTGGTTTTGTATATTTTGTGTTTGATAAGCCTCTTGTATTTGATTTTCCAATTCATTCTTCAGGTTTGGAAAATTTTCTGATATTATTTCATTGAAAAGATTGTTCATTCCTTTGGTTTGTATCTCTTCGCCTTCCTGTATCCCAATAATTCTTAAATTTAGTCTTTTCATGTTATCCCATAATTCTGAATGTTCTGCTCATGGTTTCTTACCATCTTCACTGTTTGGTCAACTTTATTTTCAAGATTTTATTTAGATATTTTATATTCATTGTCTGAGGTTCTGTCTTCCAAGTGATCTAGTCTGTTTGTGATTCTTTTTATTGAGTTTTTAATTTGGTTCATTGTTTCCTTCATTTCAAGGATTTCTGTTTTGCTTTTTTTTTCCCCAGAAGCTCTATCTCCTTATTGAAGTAATCTTTTGCTTTCTGTATTTGCTGATGTAGCTCTTTATCAAAGTGATTTTTGTTGCCTGTGTTTTTTGCTTTCTTATATCATCCTTTAGTTAACCAAACATTTTAATTATCTACATCCTGAACTCCTTCTCTGACATTTCTTCTATTGTGCTGGCCATGGGTTCTAATAATGTAGTGTCTTGGCTTGTTTGGGGAACTTTCTTCCCTTGTTTTTTCATGTTGTTCATGTGTCTTCCCTTTTAGCAGTGCAGATTCGAGGTATTGCAGTTTTTACCCTATAAACTTATAGTGTCCCTGCAGGGTTCCAATACCTCTCTTTTAATGGGAAGAACAATTTAACAGATCCCAACGCAAACAATATGCAGCCTTAAACCAAATAGCTCCTATTAAGATGTTTACAGTTTTGTTGCAATAGACAGAAATGATGTGTTTGATTGTTATCTACAAGATAAACAGTAGGTCTGCAAAAGGGTCTACCGTTTCTAATGGTGGACAAAGAGAGAACTGTGGGGTGGAGGATGAGATGTTAAGGAGGTAGAAGGTGAGAATATAGAGGTATTAGATCTTAGGAAGTGTGAATGAGGAGTCAAAAGAAGTTGGCTGGTAGCAGGAGAAAAGAGAAAGAGATAAGTGTGAAGAAAATAGAGGAAGAGAGTACAAAAACATACAAACAAAAAACTAATAAGAAAAAGAAAAAATATGTAACAATAAAAGATAAAAGAATATACAACAAAACTGTAATATACTAACCAGGCATCCCAGCCTAATGCCTACTGAGGACTGGGATGTCTGATTAGTGGGGATGCGAGGGCAGGAGAAGAGAGAGGGGAAAAAGAAAAAAAAATCTCAAAGGAAAACACAAGGATTGTTTCTGTTGGAGATCAGGATCTTTCCTGCCTCCTTTCTCATACAGTAGGTGGGGTTGTATGTGGTTTGCTGGTATCTCCATCCTCAGGGTGGTAAAGTTTATTAGGGTGGAAGGGTTGGTTTTGGGGGCAGAGCTCCTGGAGGTGGACCACTTGCTGGTCCCCTTTGGAAGACTGCGCTCTAAGGATTTCCTTTGCAGCCCGCTGGTGTGATGTGGGCCTGGTCTTATCTCCTTATATTGCCTGTAGACCCCACAATTCCTGGTCTCTACTTTAGTCTCTAAACTGTATCTCACTCACTCCCTCCCTTTCTACCATCCAATCAGGCACCTCTCTCTCTGGACATCTCGCTGGTTGCACTCTAGGGCCTGCCCACCTGTTGTGGACAGCTGTTTCGTATGGAGACCATCAGGGCCAGGTTTTGTGAGTTACGGGCCGGCTGTGCAGCTGCAAGCACTGTGCCAGGTTAGTGGCTGTCAGAGGGTGGAGTTGGGGGACTCTATAGTCCCTTCATATTGCTTCTAGGGCCCAGCCGGTGGCCCAAGATGGGAGTTGCCCCAACTAAATATGGCAATGGTGGCAGTGGAGGTTACCCAAGATGGCGACGTAGGTGTCCCAAGATGGCGTCAACCGCTCTCAGAGACGGGGCAGCGAGAGCGGGCCGTGTGGTGGCATTGTGCGGTGTGTTTGGAGATGCAGTGCTGTGGTGGGCGACTGTCTCCAGACCCTGTCCAGGTGCAGGCTACCACGTGGAGGGGACTATGGCAATGGTTACAGTGTCCCAAGATGGAGGCAGCTGGGGCAGTCCCGTGTTGGTTGATGGGGAGCTGGTGTGTGGCAGTGTCTGTGCCGGTGCAGGCAGGGGTCGCGCCCCGGAAGACTCTTCATGTGAGGTATTTGCAGCACAGGGGTGGGACTCAGCTGGGTGTCCACTCTGCCCTGGAGCTTTTGGTCAGGGGAGCCCTGCTTTGGGGATTCTCTGCAGCCTGAGTCACTACAAGGAACTCTTGACTCTGCTCACGATGTTAGGGAGCTGAGGGGAGGCCCCCTGCTTTCACCCTCCTGGCCTCTAGCTCCAAACCTTCCAGAAGACTTTCCAACCTCCTTCTGGTGGAACCTGCCCCCTGGATCCCTGCTCTTCATGTCTCCCAAGGCCTGCTCTTTCGCCTCGACCACAAAGCTGCGTGGAGGAACAGTGGCTGAAGTTTGATCCCGTTTCTGCCAGTGGGAGGTCCTGTGCAAGGCGCTCACACTCTGAGCCTCAGTTTCCTCAACTGCAGGATGGGGGATATAACAGGACCCACTGAGGGGCCTCTGCCAGCTAAAGGCGGCTCGTGTACCAAATGGCTAGACGGTCCAAGCCCTTTTCTCTCTGAGCTCACCTTGCACTCACCGGCAACCGTGCCCTGTGTGCCTCAGCAGAGTGCTCTGGTCACAGGAAACTCAGGCCCTGCACTTCCTGTGCTGGGGACTGCCCTCTGGCCCGTGGGGGTGTCATGGGCAGCTGAGGTGAATGGAGAGGGAGCTGGAGCTGGAGGAGACTGTGGCTTTCTTGAGCTCACACAGGGATGGTGGCCCCAGGGTTCCAACCACCTCTGATCCCACGACAGAGCCACAGTTACCTGGTTTGGCCAGGTGGCCGGAGTCCACAGTGCAGGGGATTAGCATGGTCAGGATGGAACCTGGGGGAGGCAGGAGTGAGATGAGGCTAGACAGGAGCTGAAAAGTTAGAAGCCTTCCTGCGCTGGCATCTGTTCCTCCTGAGACACTGGCCACCTGGGTCTGCACCTGCACCAAGGTGTTGCTGTACCATCATGTGTCCGGCAGCTGGTCCAGCACTCGGCAGCCAGCACCTTCTTAAGGGGTGGACAACAGGGGTAACATGGGGCACTGAGCCAGGAGGAAGAACATACTGCAGCATGGGATCAGGCGCCCACAGTGCCAGCCGAGGCATGGTGACAGGAGGCTTGAGTATCCTGGAGTCCTCCTGGTTCATGGTGGTGTGGCCTCGTGGAAGTTTTTATTAGAAAAGACTCACTGCTCAAATCAGAGTGTCCCAAACTGGGTCCTGAGCAGACTGCGGGATAAAATCACATGTCCAGAGAGATCCTGAGTCTCTGAGGTTCTCAGAAGATCAGAGGTGGCAGGTTCACATTTTACAACTGGAAGTTGAGAGTGGACAGTGGGTCAGAGCCTGCAGGGATGTGGACTCAAGACACTCTGGGAAGCTCTAGAGAGAAATGACTGGGTTGGCCATTCTGTGCACTGTGCAGTTCTCCGTCGGCGTGAAGTGAACATCTCTTCAGGTGCCCATTTGCCCCCTATCTTTGTTGATGAGAAGATGTCTTTTCAGATCTTCTGTCCATTTTAAGTTTTTTTTTTAAACTTATTTTTTAGTTTTGTGAGTTCTTTGTATGTTTTGGATACAAGTCCTTTATCACATGTGTCATTTATAAATATTTTCTCCTAAACTGCGGCTTGTCTTTGATTGTCTTAATAGTGTCTTTCACTGAGCAGATTTTAAAAAATTTGAACGAAGTCCAATTTATCAATTTTTTTTCCTTTCATGGGTTATGCTTTTGGTGTCTTATCTGAACACTCACTGCCAAAACCCAGCAGGGTCTCTAGGAGTTTCTCCCACATTATCTCCTGGAAATTGTATAATGCTGCATTTCAAACTTATGTCTAAGATCCATTTTGAGTTAGGATTTGTGACGGTTATGAGGACGGAGTACAGATTCATTTCCTCTGTACGTGGATTCTGGGTTGTTCCAGCACCATTTGTTGAAAAGAGTATCTTTTCTCCTTTGAATCACCTTGATGAAGAGCAGTTGGCTGCCTCTGTGGGAGTCTGTTTCTGGTGTCTAACCTGGTCAATGATCTGGGCAGCTATTCTTTTGCCAGTACTACCCTAACTTGATCACTGTAGCCGTCAAGTCTTACAGTTTGCTCTTCTTCAGCTTTGGGTGGCCACTCCAGGTCTTTTGATTTTCTGTATTAACTATACTGTCAGTTTGTTGATTTACATGAAATATCTTCCTTATACTTTAATTAAGATTGCAACGATCTGCCAATCAAATTCAGAAGAATCGGTCTCTTCGCACTGTTGGGTCTTTCAACACATGAGTATGGATTTCCTTGATTTCTAGTTCTGCACATCGAAACTGTGCATGTTTTATCTGAATCATACCTAAAAATTTCACTTTTCTGTGCTACTTTAAAAATTCTTCTGATATTTTGTGTTTATGTGGCAAATAATTGTATATGTCTATGGGACCCAATGTGATATTTTGTGTACACAAAAGCGAATGATTCAATCAAGCTAAGTGACCTGTCCTTCACCTCGTTACTTATCACTTTATAAGGAGACATTTCAAATGTACATAGACACCTTATTGTTGATATAGTCTTTCTGCTATGCAGTAGACCTCAAAATGTGTTCCTCTTAAGTATCTGAACTTTATAGTTTTGGTCTTCAGAGCCCCGTTCCCTCCTTCCCGAGCCCTCAGCCTCTGGTAGTTGATCATTCTGCTCTCTACTTCCATGTTGAACTTTTAAAGATTTTTTTTTTTGGTGCTATCATAGATAATTTTTTTTAAAGGCTCAAATCCCAATTCTTCATTGCTTGTATACAGAACAACAATTAAGCACATAGTCATGGCCTAGTGGTTAAGGTGACGAGCTAGAAAAGCAATTAACCGTCATACATTTACCTTGTATCATGCAAACTTGATAAAATCACCAAAAAATTCCACAAGTTTGGGGTCACTATTTGGGAATTTGATCATGTCATCTGAAACTCTATTTTTTCCTTGCCCATAAGCATATCACTATTTCCTTTTCTTACTGCACTAGTGAGGACCTCTGATTCGATGCTGAGCAGGCATGGCGAGAGGGGTCTTGGACCCTGGTCTCAATCCTGGGGGGAAGCCTGCCATCACCCTTAAGCATGCATCCCACGGGCTTTTGTGAATGTTCTTGAGTGGAGGACATTTCCTCTATTCCTCGCTGGCTGAGAACTCACCGTGAGTGGGTGCTGGAGTTGGCCAAATGCTTCTCTGCATCAGTAGGTAGGGGTGTATGCCGGTGTCCCTTCTCCCTGTTGTTGAGTTGGTGGTTTTTGGATGTTAAGCCAGCTTGGAGGTGGAGTTGCTTGTAGTCTTCCTTTAATGTACTTTTGAGGTGCATGGGACCAGGAGGAGGGCTCACTTCATTTCTGACTTTGACTGAGCTTCTTTTTCTCTCCCTCCCTCTTTTTTTTTTTTTTTTCCTGGATTAGCCTGGTTTTAAGTTTATCAATGTTTTTGATCTTCCCAAAGAATCAGTTTTTTATTTAATTGCCTCTTGATGTTGCTTTTTGGTTTTTATTTCCATTGGTTTATGCCCTAATTTTTGTTATTTTTTTTTCCTGTTTGCTTTAGGCTTAAATTGCTTAAATCCTTTATGTAATTTGCTACAGTGTAATCTTGGGTGAGCAGCTGCAGATCCTTCTTGGCTAACATATCCACATGATGCTGCAAGTTTCCCTCTGAGTGCCACCTTTGCTGAGTCTCACACAATCCATTTTTTGCTCAGTGCAAATATTTTAAAATATTTCTCAATTTATCTTGAGACTTATTATTATTCATATTTAATGTCTTTATATGAACATAATATAATAATTTATCGCATACATACATTATAAGTAACATTCATGTATTGTATTTATCTATATTGAATACATTTAAATTAAAATAGTATCTGCGTTTAATATCTTTAGGGTTCTTTGGAAGTTACACATGTAGGACTTTCCAGCTATTTATTACTGTTGCTTTCTTGTTAAAGTCCATCATAGAATCATACCTTGTATAGTTTCTGTTCTTTTCCATTTGCTAAGATGTATTTTATGGGCAAGGATATGTCTGTGTTGGTGTGAGTCCTGTGTGATCCAGGAGAATGTGCCTTTTGCTGTTTTTGGATGAAGGATTCTGTAAATGTTAGATCATTTAGCTGAGCGATGGAGCTGTCCGGGTCTCTGCGTCCTTCTGGATTTTCTGCTGCTTGGTCATCAGTCACTGACGGGGGTGGCCAAGTCTCCAAACACAATAGTGGATTCGTCTGTTTCCTTTGGTTCTGCTCTTGCCTCACCACGGGCCACGTGGGGTCCACACAGCTCCTGGGTGAACTGGCCCCTTTGTGATGGTACTTTTTATTTCTGGCAGTTTTCTTCCTTCAGGTCCACTGTGTCTCAATTAACCCAGCCTCTCCAGCTTTCTTTGATTCAGGTTGTCATGGGGTTTGTCTCTCTACCTCTTCAACTTTAACCTGTCAGCGTCTTTGTATCTAAAGTGTACTTATCTCAAACAAGGTAGAGTTGGGTCTTGTTCTTATCCATTTTGACGATCTCTGTCCTTTTTAAAAATTAGTTTATTTCCTTGTTCAAATTAGTTATTCACGGCAGCAGAATGCATTTCAGTTCATAGTACACAAATGGAGCACAATTTTTCATTTCTCTGGTTGTACACAAAGAAGAGACACACCCTTCATGTCTTCACACATGTCCCTAGGGTAATGATGTCTGACAATCTGTGTCTTTTAATTGGTACAGTTAGTCCATTCACATTTAAAGGAATTATTGTTATATTTCAATTAATATCAACCATGTTTGTAACTGCTTTCTCTTCATTGCCAGAGACTTATTTTTATGCCTTCTTTGGTTTTAATTGAATATTTTATAAGATTTCATTTTACCTCTTCTCTTAATATATTAATTATATTTCTTAAAAAGAAACTTTTAGTGGTTGCCCTTGAATTACAATATACATTTGTAAGTGATCTAAGTTTATCTTAAAATAACACTATATGCTTCATGTGTAATGCAGGCATTCCATAGGGACTCTTCTTTCCCATCCTTTGTCACATTGCTGTCATTTATCTCACATATCCACATGCTATAATCACTCAATACAATGCTCCTGTTTGTTATTGACTGAATTGTCCCTCCCCATATGTTGATGTCCTAACTCCCAGTGTGACCATATTTGAGGGTAGGAAATAGAAGGAGGTAATTTGGTTAAATGCCATCCTAAGGTCTCTGATCTGGTAGACCAATGTCATTGCAAGAAGAAATTCCAGAGTCCCTGCCCCCCTCTCTCCACACATATGTACCAAAGCCAGGCCATGTGAGAATCATCTGTAAGCCCCAGGAGGGAGACTTTATGGGAATGAATCACCTTGAACCCTGCTCTTGGACTTCCAGCCTCTAGAACTGTGAGAAACTAAGTTTCTGTTGCTTAAGCCCCATAGTCAGTGGTGTTTGTTGTGGCAGAACAGGCTGACTAAGATACTATTAGTGCTTGAAACATATGATCACCTTATAGAGAGATTAAGAATAAGAAAAAGTAAAGATTTTACTTTCATTTTTCTTTTCTGGTGCCTTTCCCCCGTCCCTTTTTAAATGTAGATACAACTTTATGGCCTCCATCATTTTCCTTCAGTCTGAGGACCATCTTTCAATCCTTCTTGCAGAACAGGTTTATATTCTTTGATGTTGTGTGACTGGGAAAGTCTAGGTCTCCTTCAATTGGACTGATAATTTAGCTGGGTATGAAATTCTAAGTCGGCTTTTATTTCACTCAACATTTTGAATAGTTTGCTCTGTTCTTCCTGTTTTCATGGTTTATGGTGCAAAGTCACCATAATCCTTATCCTGCTTTCTCTATGCTAAGGTTCTCCCCTCTGACTTCTCTCACAATTCTCTCTCTTTGGTTCTCTGTAACTTGTGAGATGCCCAACTGGAGCTTTTTGGCGTTCTCTGAGCTTCCTGAATACATTGTTTGATATGTGTCACTGATTTGGGGAAGTTCTTGGCCATTACTATTCAAATCTTGTCCTCTATTCTCTTTCCTTCCTTCTCTCATTCTAATCACATGTATGTTAGAGCTTTTGAAGTTTTTGTATAATTCTTGGGTGGACTGCTCTGTTTTTATCATTCATTTTTCTCTTCACCTTTAAGATTGGAAAGTTTCTACTGTTGTTTCTTAAAATCCACTAGTTTTTTTTTTCTGAGGCTGTGTCCAACCTTATGTGGAGATCATCCAAGGCACTCTGCATTCCTATTAGAGTCTGTTTGCTCACTAGCATTTTCTTTTGAATATTTCTTAGAACTTTATTTGTCTGGCTATAGCATGTTATTTCATGTTGTATACTGTTTATTTTACAGTGCTTAATAGATTAATCATAGTGATTTTAAATTTCTTGTCTGATAATTTCAACATCTGTGTCATTCTGAGTCTGTTTCTGATATTTGTTTTGTCTCTTCAGACTGATTTTCCCCTTTTTTATGCTTTATAACATTTTTTTTTTTTGGAAAGCAAGATATGTTCTATCTGGCAACAGGAATTGTGCTAAATAGCCCTCTAGTGTGAGGATTTAGTTAGTCAGGCTCAGAATAGGGCTGTTAGTATGTGCTGTGGCTGCTGGAGCTGGAGGCTTTAGATTCCTCTAGTGCCCTTGCTTTTGAACCTCCCAGGTCCCCCTCAGTGAGTCTAGGTGTGGGGCCTTCCTCTGTGCTCCACTGTGATCACCAACTGGCTGGTGTGGAGGGAAGCTGTGAGGAGCAAGTGTCTCAATCTTTAGATGAGGTCCTGGTCTTTTAGTGGCCTGTGTGTCTGACCTGTGATGTTCACCAGTGTCCCCATCCTTGGGTGAAGGCACTGAAGTGACAAGGCATGGCTTTCTCTATCTCCAATGCCAAGGTTGCCTCCATGAGTCTAAGCCACCAACCCCTCTTCTCTTGTCTTTGGTTGGGATGTTGCTGCACTCATAGAAATGTCAGTCTACCTAGCTGCTGCTCACATTCATCCTCCTAGATCAGGTCTGAGGACTTTCAACGCAGCTTTAAAAGAGACCAAGACTCCAAAGTCACTGCTCCCGTGCCCTAGAGTGGGGTCAGCAAGTTTTCTGTAAAGATACATGACACATATTGTCACTAGTGGGTCACATGGTCTGTTTCAAGTTACTCCAGTATTACAGCACAAAAGTATAGACAATACAGAAATAGATGGGTATAACTGTGTTCCAATCAGTCTACTTATGGACACTAACACATAATTCTCATACATCACCAAGTAGGATTCTTCTTTTGATTTTTCTTTAATCATTAAAAAGAATCATTATCAGCTTCTTAGGTCACCAGAAGCTTTCCCATCCCTTCCCTAGGCCTCCCAGGCATCAGTACCAGGCTTAGAAAGAGGACCAGTGGCTGGGTTTTGCATTTAACAGGACAACTCAAGCTTTGAAAGTGAATAAGATAGGATAGTTAATGGGTCATAATTAAGGCTTTTTTAAAATATAAAGGCCACTCCCTGAGTTTAACCTGTGGAAATATTCCAAACATTCCAGTCAGTGGGAAAATGGAAGTGGGGTGGACCCAGATGGAGGTTACAGGAGAGTTAAAATTCAAGGGCATAAAGGGCACAGCCAATAGAAGGTCATAGGTCAAACCCATAGTGTTGACACTTTTCAAGACCTGGTTAGCATAGACATGATCCACACCCCTACCCAGGAGCTATGTAAGCCCCCAGACTAGTACCCTTAAATGGCGACCTGCTGTCAGGTCCCCTCTCACCTGGAGGGAGTTCTGTCTCTTTTCACTCAAAAAAAGTCCTACTCCTTCCCCTCCTGCCTTCTATTGTTGCCCGTGGATTTCATTCTTCAAATTTCCCAGACAAGAATGCAGGAAGAGGCCGGCAGAGAGCTTCAGGGGCCTGGTGTGATGCTGGAGGGGGCAGCCTATCATGGAGAGCTGCCCCATGCCACCTGGGGGGAGCAGAGAGGGAGCGGCCTTGCTGGCCCTGGTAGGTTGTCCCTGAAATGGGCTTTCTTGGCTGCAGGGTCAGGCAGCTTCCTCAGACCCCAGCTGCCACCGAAGCAGAGGATCAAAGTTTGTCTCTATACTCCAGTTTCAAAAACACCGAAAGTCATGGAGGAGAGCCTCATAAGGGACAAAGTGGACTCAGGCTATCTGAAGGAACCCAGCTGGTTCTGCCTTGGGGGTGGGGAGGTGTGGGTTGGGAATATAATTGGTTTGTTAGATCTGAGGTCTGGGACCGATTCTCTATCTTTTATTGAAAGGATGTATGTAAAGGCTCTTCTCTGGGCCCAGAAGCCATGCCCGCCTGTTCATCAGATTTCATGGGCTCGGTCTCTGCCTGCTGACTCCAGGTCTGGATGGACCACGCCCCCCATCATCTTCAGGACAGTCTGCCTTCTCAGAATGCCCATGCTCCGGCCCACCACTGGGTGTGAACCCCAGGTATGTGCTGGTGTGAGAGCCCAATGCTGAGTCCCTGGACACGGTTGTAAGCTTTGGTGTGATGTGTCCCACTGCTCCTAGGTGCTGGTTCAGCCACCAGAGCTGGGGAACGTATGATTGAACTCATGACACAACTCAACTGTAGCACGCAACCTTTGCCTGGGCATCAGCAGTCTGCTCTCCTACAAGGTGCTTTGCCATGAGAGTGATCAGGAACTTGCAAGGACACCAGGGAGGATCACTTTTTCTCTTTATGTGGACTCTGCCCAGCTCCCACTAATGCCTTGACACATGGCCAGCACATGTGAGCCTGCTGCCCCAGCGGCCTATGTTCTCTGGTCTAGGGTCTGTGACTGCAAATGAGGCTTAGATGCTAGCAAAACAGTGGTTCCCCAGCAGCTCTGCTCTCCTGCCCCACAATGTCACTTAGTGCCTCCAGATGGCCAGGACTTAGGTGGTGGGGTCAAGGAGAGCCCTTGCCTTTCTCCAGCCTCCCCCATGGTGTGTGAACCGCAGGTGGCTCACACAAACCACTGGGGGGCCAGGGACAGCAAGAGGGAGGGCCAGAAATTTGCTTTTGAAATTCGCTGGGCTGTGAGGGTCTGAGGGTTTCCACCACTCTGTGGCCATTGTCCTTCTCATCCATTGCTTTTTGTGTTGAATTCATTCTAGATTGAAGGGCACACTCTTTGGTGGACCTGCCTCAGTATTTGTAGTTCAAGGAAAAAGGAAACAAGAATGTAAATGAATTCAGGGCTGGGCTGGCGAGCACTGCTGGTGGCAAACGCCTGCGAACAGCAGTTTAAACAACACGCAGGGGCTGCCAGTCACTGTGCTGGAGGCCAAAGCCCAGGGGTGAGCAGGCTCCTCCTGAGGTCCAGGACAGAGCCGTTTCCTGCCTGTCCCAGTCTCTGGAGGCCGCCTACCCTCCTGACTTGTGGCCCCTCGTCCTTCTCTCAGGCCAGCAGGGTGGCATCTCTGAACAGCGCCCCCATTCCCTCCTGCGGCCCTGTGACCATGTGAGGCTCACTGCATAGTTCAGAATAATCTTGGATAACCCCGCATCTCTGGATCCTTCATGCAATTACACTTGAAAATCTCTTCTGCTATTTAAGGTGACGTAGTCACAGATCTGTGGATCAGGAAGTGGACGTCTTTGGGAGGCTATTACTCTGCTTACCACAAGTGTTCTGCATTCAATTTTCCTTTGCTAGTCGTCTAAAGACATCACAGAGGAACAAGGCCCCAGAGCAGGTGGGGTCACAAAGTTAAACATTGTGGTTAAGAACTTTTTGGTCTCAAGTAACAGAAGCCCACTTGAATGGCTTATGCAGAAGCGGGCAGTTTGCTCTTTTTGCCATCTCAAGACCAGGGAACAGAGCCAGGGCCCAGAAAGGCTCAGAGCCAGGAACCAGAAAGATCCTAGGAGTTAGGGAACCTTCCGTCTCCAGGACCTCATGTCTGCCATGCTCCTCCTCCTCTGGACCAGGGGGATTGTCAGCCTGGCCACTCAGGCCCAGGGTGATAGAAACTCCCTCTCTCGGCTCACCAGAGTTTGGGGGGCAGGGTGTGCAGGGCTGGCCTCCTCTGAGACCCTCAGATGGCATCTTCTTTCCTCATCTTGCATGGTTATCCCTCTGTGTGGGTGAGAGTATGTGTACAAATTTCCTTTTCTTGTGTGGACACGAGTCATATTGGGTTAGGGTAACCCACACAACTCATTTAAACTTAACTATCTCTGTAAAGACTCCATCATCCCAAATAGTCTCTGGAAATGAGGGTTAGGGATTAATAAAGATTTGGGGGGACACAACTCAGCCCATAACACCAGTTTTCTCCTCTGAGTACCTGACCACCCCATAGCTCCTGCTTTATGTATCTTCAAGTGGCCAGTGGCAACCACGTAGCCCCCAAATACCACATCCACATTCCTCAGGGAGGCTATTCCAGGTCTGAGCTTGATGGGGCAATCAGTCTTCTGCAGGCAACACTGGCCATACATTAAGGGTCCATAGTGCAACAGTCAGCCATGACAGTCAGCCCCTGAATCTCAGAGGCTCCCCATAAGTTTGCTCATTCATGGCACAGCTCAGCATGGGGTGGCCAGAATATTGTCCCACACAGACCTGCAGGGGTCTGGACCTTACCACCAAGCCTGCAAGGAAACTGGGGGTTTGCTGGGATTTGTTGAAGCGTAGGTTTGCTCAGCTTCGTGTTCACAAGGTGAAGGTCAGAAATCGTCTTGAAACTGGCGGGCAAAGCATCTATTTCCTCTTCAGGCTAATAGCTCCCAAGGGTCACAAGCAAATGGCCCACCAAGTGTGTCATCATTAGGGGGACCTCCTGGCTTTTTTGTCCTGGGACTGAGCAGGTCCCTGGGAGGCAGGACTTTCAAGTTTCAAATTGGTACAGGCCCAGGCCAACCTGGATGAGTCGATCACATCCTGTTTGTTTCAAGCTCACTTGCAGTAACTGAGACCACTCTAATTCTCCACCCTGGAACTAAGGAGAGACAGTGGGAATTGACCCTCTGCCTCGTCTGCTCCCCTGCAGACAAAAGCCTATTTTCCGAGTCTCATTGATCAAACTCTTGTTTGGCAACTGGCCTGAGGGAAGAATCTGTCCTGAGTCTTACTGGGCCAGGTATCTGCACCCTGCTTTTTGAAAAACGTGAATAGATCTCATGATTAGGAAATTTCAGGTTAAAATATAGACATCTAACTTTCCCCCCCAAGTTAAGAGATGTGCCAATGCTTGTCTGTATTTCCACGTGACAGGTGTCTGGAGTCGGGAGCAGGTTTCCCATTTTGAATGGGGCTGGGGTCTCTGGTTGATGCACTTACCACTGTCCTCTGTGTCCTCTTACATCACAGGCCTGGCTGCTAGGGTGGGGGAGTTGGCAGTACGCATTTTGTTCCCTGACTTTGACCTGACCAAGCTTAGGAGATGAAATGTCAGCCTCATTTCTTCTAGAGAAATACTCATCTATTGGGGGCACTAAAATACTTCAGCGCATTTTAGTTCCCAGGGTCTATTTTAATTTCCTGGGAAAAAGGAGGCCAGAAAAGAGGCAACTGCAGGGTTAAGGTTTACAGACCACTTTCCCCTCAGGATTTTGGGTCAATTAAGCCCACGTCCTGCTTCCTCTGGCCTCATGGTACGTAGCTGGCCCCAGGGAGCCTCAGAGCTGCTAGGAGTGTGGACTGGCCATCTGCTTGCCATGCTTCTTGGCCAGGAGTGCTCTGATGCTTTGGGGCTTGTCATGGAGCGCTGGAATTTCCATTTATCAGCTGAAAAGAGGACCTGATGGTCACTTCCAAGGCCATGCCTGGGGCCTGGGGTGTATCTAAGGCTCATCATCTGTCCACTTTTCATTATGAATCAAAAGCAAGAAGGAGAAACACAGCAGGTGAAGTGGCACAAGCCTGTAAGCCCAGTGGCTGGGGAAGCTGAGGCAGGAGGGTCACAAGTTTGAGGCCAGCCTCGGCAGTTAAGGCAGGCCCTAAGCAACTTAGCGAGACCCTGTCTCAAAATAAAAAATAAAAAGGGTTGGGGACATTGTCCAGTGCTTAAACACCCCTGGGTCAATCCCTGGTATAAAAAAAAGAAAAAAAGGGAAAAGTCAGATTGTGGTAAAAATATTGGAGTGTCATGAAGAAAGTGTTGCTGTCCCCATTCACCTCCCGGGAGGAAACTCGGCTCTGACAGTGCAGAGCTGCCCAGCTGCGCCTGACCCCAGTGAACCCTGAAGACAACTGGGACAGAGAGAGAGGAAAGGGGAGCCCTCAACCCCAGATTTTTTGACCTGGGAATCTACTAAGTGTGGGTGGCAGGCACATGCTCCAGGGTCTCCCCAGCCAGCGGCTGGGCAGCAGTTTTCACTGATCACGTGTGTCCCAGGTGTCAACTGGGAGCTGACCTGGGTGAGGCAGGGCACCGTGGTGTCCAGGGCGAGGTGAGACTGCCTATTAGCCTTCTGCTGAGTAAAGGTGGCACTCGGGACGGGGAGGGAAGCACATGCAAAGGCTGCAGAGTGAGCCCAGGGCAGAAGCAGAGGTGACTTTTGGGGGTGTCCATGAAGCCTGTTAGGGCCACATGCCACTGCTGAGCCTGTCCCAGCGTCTGGGGTTCTGGGAAACCTGCCCACAGAGTGGATAGAGGAAAGAGGAGGGAAGTGAAGCTCAAGGTGGGCCCCCCAGAGAAGACTGGGCGTGGTTCCCAGAGGGCAGCCAGCACTGGGCCAGCAGAGCAGAGTCCTGCCATCAGCGAAGGGTCTGAGGCATGCAGTTATCTGCACCCAGGTGGGCTGAATTTGTGCTATCAAGTCTTTCAGATCACCAGAGACTCCCCTCCCACCAGGCTTGGGGGCAGGTCACAGTGTCCAGGTGGACGCTCTGATGACTCTCATGCTCTCAGTGGAGGTGGGTGGGCAGGAAGGGGCTCATCTTTGCTCCCCTGTGACTCAGTCATCCTTTCCCTTTGACTCAGTCATGCCCTTTCCCTGCTCCTGACTTTCAGCATCCGATAATCATGAGCTCTTCTCGTAGTTGGGCGGCAACCCCTCTTGCTAACCATCATATGGTTTTTCTGGTGCGGTATGTGGGCTCCCCAGACAGACCCTCAGCACCCTCCTCTCTGCTGCTTTGAGGAACATCCTCTGTTGACACCTGTGTTCTTCCGTTTCTTGCAGCCTGTGGGCAGGTTTATCTAAGCAGTTATATGGGATGGGGTGAGGCTGTTGGACAAGTTGGGAGGGTGATGCATGTCCCATTAGGTCGGCTGTAGCCAACCAGTCAAGGGACTGAAATACAGAAGCTTAGCCATGACCGTGCCTGGAATCCTGGTGTTCCCAAGCCTGACAGAGCCCAGTTTCACCTCCTCTGCCCACGTCACCTGCTGCACATTGCTGCTGTGCTCAGAAATTTGCCAAGAAACTCAGGAGCTTGGAGCCGGGATTCGACACAGTGGCCTTTGAAGGTGTCAAATCCAGGGCTTCCCAAAGTGTGGCTGCCTGCTGCCGGCCACCGATGGATGTGGCTCCAGATTACAGGAACCACAGGCTGAGCTGCCCTTTCCCTTTCCCAGGCTTTTAAATCCCTCTAACGACCTCAAAGACAGTTCTGTCTCAGAGCTAATGTATCTTTACCCTCTCGCTAACATTTGATGACCCCTCTTTTTAAGAAAGAGGGTAGGACAGATGATATAGGTGGGGTTATGCCACCAGAGATGGGTTACATTTAGAAAATCTCCTCCTATTTATGATATGGCTATTTTTTCCCTATTTAAAGTTGTTTTTCATTTAAGGTGGTAATTTAAAATTTACTTTTAAATACATTCAGGCAACAATCAAGAGTTCATTTAGAGGAAACTAGAAACCTTGTTCACTGACCTCAGGGGATTGGTTCAATGAAGGACTAAATCCCTTCAAGGAATCAAACACTGAAACTGAGAAATAACAAATTACAGTATTTGTCAGAGAGTTCCATTTTTTAGACAAGTTGGTAGTTGGTCCGAGTTGGTAGTTGGATAGTATGCTAACGTGCACCTGTGATTGTGAGTGGTTAATGTTAGCTTTCTTGCTGTTATTAATATTTTATGGCATATCAGCAGAACTGAAATTTGAACCAGCTTTTCCAGGACTGCACATGGGTCTTAGCTTCAAAACTTTCTAGTCGGTGACTTTATGTAAACCAGCTCTGTGTCTCGGTTTCCTTATCTGTAACATGGGGATGCAACCAGTGCTTTACACCACATGGTGCCCCATGAATATTTATATCTTTTATGAATCAGTTTTAAAAGTTTTAATTAAAGAATAGTAATTTGCTCATGTTTATTGCAAGGCTAATGTGAGGCAAACAAAACGAATGAAATGTTTTTAAAAATATTAGATGCGACAGGAACATTATTTATTTTATCATTTTGTCTTAGGATGATCATCCTGGTTCTGCTGGGACGAGGACACTGAGGCTCAGAGAAAGACCCAGGGCATGTGCACAGCCATATCCAAGCCTGCCCATGGCCCAAATCCAACCCGTTCCTCATTCCTTGTAGTTTCAGAAGTAGCAACTCTAGTTTGCTTGGGGCTTTGCAAAGGAAGGAATAGGGGACGAATTTCCCTAAATAAGTATCCCTGAGCCTGTTTCCCTGGGACAGTTTGTCTTCTATGAGGCTTTTTGAAAGGGCAACTGGGAATGCTGTGCTTTCCCTGGGAAGTCCCCCCTTTTCCTCTCTGAGGTGGCCCTAGAAGGGGTGTTGGCCAGCAGCCCCTGTGGGGTTGACCCCAAAGAGCAGAACCTTTCCCCGCTGAACCCCAGATCCACCGAATGCGCCTTTCTGCAGGGATCCATGAGCTGGTGGCAGCATGGGGAAGGCCCCCTGCCCATGGGGAGGGGAGGGAAAGCACCAGCAGCCCCCAGCTGGCCTGTGGAGTTCAAGTGCTCTTGAAAGGGCCACAACCACCTCTGACAAGAACGGGGAAGCTGAAATGGTCCTCCTGTCTCCCTGGGCTGCTCCTGGGATGTCTCTGATGCTCTCCACCAGGTTCTCCTGAGGGACAGGTGGGGAGTCCTGAGGGAAGGAGGTGGCTGGTGAGCAGCAGGATGGGATCTCTTCCCTTTTTGTTGTACAGAGACTTCAGGCTCCAGCTCCTGCCTCTGGCTGTAGCTAGTCCCAGGGACCATAATGCTGGACAGTGATCACGACAGTGCCTTCGAGGACATCTCTGGTGTCCCCTCCCAGAGATGAGCATCAAAAACCATGCTGGCTTGTTCTCAGAAGAGCCATGCGGTTACCCCAGTTTGCAGGTGAGGAAATGAGGCTCTGAGAGATGTGCTGAGGACCTGGCTCCGCGTGGTCAGCTGTGACTGGGGGCAGACCCTGTGGCTCCCAGCCTTTGCCTGGACTGCTCCACCATCCTGCCAGGAGCCTGGTTCTTAGGGAAAGGCAGCTCTGTATCAGACTGTCCTGAGGAGCCAGAGAGGGTGTGATCCCCAGGGAGCCACCGAAGGTACAGATGTCCTCTGCAGTTGTGGTCCAGGAGCGGGTATCTGCCTGAGCCCTCCTCCCCCATCCTTCCTTCCCACCCTCTTCCTTCTTTCTTCTCTCCCCCTCTTTCCCTTCGTTCCTCTTTCCACAAACATTTATTGAGCACCTACTGGTACTGGCCCTGCACTGGGCAGTGGTGTAACTCCAAGAGGAACTGACCTGGCCCTTTTTCTTTCTTTCTCTCTTTTTTAAAAATATTTTTTAGTTATACATGGACATGGTATCATTATTTTGTTTGTTTACTTTTATGTGATGCTGAGGATCAAACCCAGTGCCTCACACATAGGAGGCAAGCGCTCTACTGCTGAGCCACACCCCAGCCGCCCTGGCCCCTTTTCTTGTGGGGGACACAGGCTGGTGGGGAGACAGATTGTCACCCAATAAAGACCATGCGGGTGGCAGCTGCTCTAAGCGTGAGGTCCCGCAGGAACACAGATCAACGTGGCCTCCTGCTGTTCACTGGCTGGCTGGCGGGTTCTGTTCCAAGTGACGCTGTGTTTGTACCCATCTCCCTCGAACATTTGATCTGTTCCAATAAAATCCTCCCTGTCTGAATGCTGGGTGACGGAAGCTCTTCCATTCAGTGATTCAGATGGCGCGCCTGGCAGCCAACACGGGCTGCTGGTCGAGGTGTCCCCTGCCACCTTCTGGGGTGGTGCTGGGAGCCATTAGCCAAGTAGGTATGACAATTTCCTTGCCAGCGTACCCCATGTTGCAGTGACATTGAATGTAGGTGACCTTGCTCAAGGACCAAGGCGGATTAGGGCGTTCCCGGTTTAGGTTCCAGGTTTAAGGTTTAAGATTATTCCTGCTGGGAATAGGGCGTATCCTGCTGCCTGAGTTCCCCTTGAGTTCTCACGGGATTCAGACAATATATTTTGGGAGACAGAAACCCAGTGGAGGTGGATTTGGGCAGAGAACGTGGATTTCCCCAGAACGTGATTATAGACGGCTGGTGTGAGTTCGGGAATAAAGAGTTGCTGTTTGAATCTACAAGCTGTGTGGTGGCTCGTGATTGTGTGCCCAGCCAGACTGCGGCAGGGTGGGAACACGTTCTCTTTCCTGATGGACCACAAGCCACAAGCTTCACAAGATCCCTTAATGGTGGGAACAGCATCCCTTTGGGCAGTAGCAGGGCTCACCCAGTGGAAGGACTCATCCAAGTCTGGACAGAGCTGGGCCCATGGCCATGGCCTCCTAGCTCCTCGTGCACGGCTCTGTAGACCTTGTGGACTAACAATAGACCAGGACCTGAGCAGCACAGTTAATAAGCTTGATCTGTTCAATATCGATGCTACTATTCCAAAGTAGACTCCCCGTTCCTCGGCCTATGGAATATTCTCAATGTTGAGTTACGCACTTGGTTCACCTGAGAGTTCTTGTCTGCACCAGGTAGCAAGCCTGCCGCCCATGACCTGGACAGCCAGGAGGTGCACGCCCACCCCAGGAGGTCAGGGTGCGCTGCTCCAGAGGGCCTTGTCCTTCGCTGCTCTGCGCTCTGCCTTTGGACACAGCCTCCCTCTTCAGTCTGGCTTCAGGGAGGCAGCAACTGAGGTAGGAGCCCTGGTTCCCTTTGCTGGGAGAGAGGGAGGGACTTCACCACCCAGGGAATGGAAGTCTGCACGTGCCTGCTCTCGAGTGCAGAAGAGGGTGCCAGCAGAAAGCACAGACTGGCCTCAACCTGGGGCCTCCCAGAGCCATCACTATTGGCCAAGACTACTCGTGATTCTCCCTGGACCTGGGACGGGGCCAGCCTCTCCATGGACTGCTTGGGGGTAGGTATAGTTCTGGGAGCCAAATAGGGGCAGGTTGGCAGGGAGGAAGCTGAAGAGAAGCCAAGGAAGTCCGCTACTTTGGCCAAGATGAAAATGTCAACAGATTCTAGAGAGGAAGTGACTTACAGGCCAGAGCCTCTGCCAGTATGTGTCAGGTATTTGCAGGATGACTAGATGCCCTGCCCCCTTTTAGAAAAGTTGACCTCTGTCTTCCATAAGGTGAGGTGCACAGGGTCAGAGGACACCCTGGTAAGTTCTTAAGCACAAGCAGCCACCAGGCCACCTCCTAAAGGCCCCTGGGTACCATTTCTCAGTCAATGTCCCTCTCTCCCAGAGGCAACTACTACATGCTGAATTGGCTTGAGGAACTTTTAAAAATCCAGGCACATACACCGGCTTGTCCCTTCTCAGATCATAAGCAAACGGAATTCTTCAGAGGGATTCTGCTCTGTCGGCTTCCTTTGCTCCACGTACTCAGGGGCATCCATACACACACTGTGCACAGCAGTCTGGTTCATATTTATTTCTGCATGATATTTCTTTGTGTGAATTTGCCATAGTTTAATTATCCTTTCTTTCACTGGGAAATTTTAAAACAGGCTCTTCTAAATAATTATTAGATTGGAGAGGAAATAAAAACCTAAGTTTGGCTTACTTAGATATTAATATATCATAGCAATACTTTGGATGTAGCCAAAGCCATATATAGAGGAAAATCTATAGCCTAAAATGTTTTTTATTGTATATTTAAAAAGAATGAGGGGATATGAATTACTAACAATTCAACTAAAGAATATAGAAAAGGGATGAGAAAACAGAAAGTTATATTATTAGGGGTTAATGTGATTCATTAGGAAAACCTGTGAAGTTAATAAGTAAAATAAAGGGCTGATTAATAAAGAAGACAATCATTTCATAGATTTGTACAATAAAAAAGTAAAACAAATATCTACCACATAAAAATAAAAAACTATGTAACATCACAAGACTTAAAAAAATATATTGAGAGTACTTAAAAATCTAGAGAAATGACAGATGACTTTCTTGAATAATATAAATATGCAAAATTGACTCAAGAAGACTTTCAAAAAAGCCCTGAATAGACCAACAACCATAGAAGAAATTTAAAAGTTTATCAAAGATATGCATTTAAAAAATCCTTTAAAGGAATTTGATTTTACATGAAGGGTCTCAAACTAACCTTCAAAGACGAGGTCATTCCATTTAGACTTTTAAGAGACCATTGAAAAAGATAAGAATTTTGATGCTGGTACCATCACATGCTGGGACCAACCAATTTTGAGACACCTACAAATACACATACAGATCAGACTGGGCGGGGGAGGATTCATGGGCCGCGAGCGCTGGTGTAGATATCCACCATGAAGGATGGTCTCACATTGACTCTGCCTGACATGTCAAAGGCCAAGAATTGAATGATTGTGTCTGATTTCCTAATTTTTCAATGCCAGCCATAAATGCATCTTTTTTAAGACCCAATTGAGACCAAATTGAATTTGCTGATTGGATCTGGCCATCAATTCAGAATCTTTGTTAAAATGAACTTGGATTCATGATCTGAAATGAGGAACCAGAAGAAGGAAGAACTTCTTGCTGTCAGCTTTGGTGTCTCTGAAAAGAAAGTCCAGCTACTCACTGTCCAATAGGAGTAGAGTGTGAGCCACACCAAGTGACTTTATTTCTATTAGTTTCTATTAGTTATGTTAAAATATTAGAAATGGTTGAAATTAAGTTTTAAAAAGTTTTAACTATACCTAAGATATTGCCATTTTAAATTATTGACAAACTATTTTACGTTTTTTTTGCTTTGACTTAAATCTTTAAAATTTACTGTATTTTACATTTACAGCACATTTCAATTTAGCAGCTATTTTAAAAATCAAAAATAGTTGATCCATATTTAGATTTCATAAAGTTTGCATTTGAAAAAATGGATTTCCACACCCACATGGTTCCTGACATATTTAAGTTTTCCAGGGACTGATGGTGCATTAAAAAATGTCATTTTTCTTTCACATTATGTCCACGTTGACAATACTGGTCTGTCTTTTTTAAGAGAACTGATTGGACTTTGAAACAAAGCTTATTGGTTTCAAAAGTGTCCAAGTTAAGTAAATTCACTAATTTTTGTGCTGAGGATTATCCACATGTGGAAAACCTGTGAGAATCGTGATTGTGGATTCTTGTTGTACTGATGCTTTTGCAGTCAATTTACACAATGCTGTCAATGGCCGCTAACATCTTCTGCCTATTGATTCATACTGGAAAAAAATGTGAGAATCATGATTATTGATCTATATTGTGAAAGACTCCCACTTCAGCAAACGCTGAGTCCTCCAGCCAGGTCTCTGATCAGCTTTTCCATTTTACGAAACTTGAACTTTAGCCCTTTCACATGGTGCATGGTAGCAACAGTGAGAAGACTTGAAATCGTGTGTGTGTGTGTGTGTGTGTGTGTGTGTGTGTGTGTGTGTCTTTAATGATTGAATGGTTATTGAATCCTTGGCAAGTCTACCTTCTGTTTCAAAGAAATCTTGAATTGGAGCCAACACTACAGTAAGTCTTTGTAAGGCTCTTTCGTGACTCAGCCAACGGCAAAGATCATTAAGTTCATTGCCTCCTACTTTGGCTGCTCTAGACGCTCAGGGTGACTCATGGACTTTGCACGTAAACACGGAGAGATTTTAAGTACCGTATCCATGGCGCTCTCAGAATCTGCTCCAGAGCTGAAGGCAAATATTTTCACTGTGTTTCATTTTATGGAACCAAGCCCTAAGGGGGGGACTCGGTCTCATGCTTAATGTTCCAGTCAATCTGGATTTTTGATGGGATGTACCTGTATCTGTCAAGGTAGAGCTGAGTTTTCTCATTTTTTAGCTGAAATTCTTCTTGGACAGATGTAGAAGGTCCAAAATCATCTATGCTATGAGTTCAAGTTTTTAGACTATGAGTTGGCATTTCCTTGTAAATCTGAAAACTGCTTGGGTGGGTCAAAATGTGCTCAGAATGTTCACGGGAAGGTGACCTATCTAGAGATAAAGTATATGTGATTTTTTGAAACATCAGTCAATTGATCTTTGATATTTTCACAAGTGTTTCAAATTCTATGATTGATTTTTGCTAGTTTAAGTGAAGATCTTACTTTTCACAAAATATATTTTTTAGTTTGCATAGTCTAACAAAATTTTTATAACAAATAACAATTTCTAAAAATATCTCTAAAATATTTCTTCTTTCTTTCTTTCTTTCTTTTTAAGGCAGGAATTCTAGCTATTTTATAAAATCCATTAAAATCCATTAACATTTTTTATCAGACATTTTATTCTCGTTTTAGTTGATTTATTGGTTGAATCTTCTTGACTGTTGGGAGGAAATTTCTTTTCAGATTCCTTATGTGTTTGAGAAGGATGTCTGCTACTAGCCTTCATTTTGTTATCTTCCACTCAGCCCATAAAAAACTGCAGTGGTCATTGGTGGAATTTGGGATGTCCAGCTCTTCTTTACCATTCTGTATCTTCCCTTAACTCTGCGTCAGTGGCGTTCTTCTATTTTACATCTAAAACTTTGTCCATGCTAATTTTCCTTTTTCAACTAGAAAAACAACTTAATCATGCTAAAAAAAATTTCAGTTGCATTACATAGGTGTCATTGTAACTTGCAGTATGTGCATAACATTCAAATAAATATCTCACTATGTCACATTGGTGTAAGGAAAAAGAACCAACCCAATGGGACCGTCCCGTGGATCCTACCGAGGTGGACCACGTGTTCATGGGCAACACGAGAAATTGTCACCCTGCACTGCAGCACTGGTAGCCAATTCATGCAACATCAGGAGAATGGCAGTGCAGTGGCCAGAAGAATGGTTCCGCAGATGTCCACTCCCAAACCCTGGAGCCTGCAGACCTGTTACCTCTGTGTGGAGAGGGAAGTCAGGTTGTGGATGCAGTGACAGTTCCTGATCAACTGGCCTTGACCCGGGGACACCATCCTGGATCATCAGGACCCTGTCTAATCCTGACAGTCTTTAAAAACTGGAGGCTTGTGCGGCTACAGTCACAGACAGAGCTGAGGTGGGGGCAGAAGAGTCAGAGATACACTACTGGCTTTGAAGGAGGGGGACAGGGCTGTCAGCTAAGGAAGGTGGGCAGCCTCTGGAAGATGCCCAGGAAGAGATGCCCTAGAGCTCCAGAAGGGACATAGCTCGGTTCATACTTTTGTCACTGGGCTGGAGGTGGAGAGTGGGCTGTGGAGAGAGCCTCAGTCCCCTCATCCTTGGGGGTGATGTCCAAGAGGGGGGCAGTTACCCCCATGCAGAGACAGAAGTACGGCATGGCAGAGACCACCGTCACGCAGGTTTCCACCAAGGTGAGGGAAAGGAAGGTTCACCAGCAGAGAGCAGCGGTGGATGGCCGGGGACCCAGGGCGCTGAACAGCTAAGCGGAGGCTTGACCTAGGATGAGGTTGGAGCTGGCAGAGGTCTGGGAACCCTGGGTGGCAGGCGCCATACCCCTTGGGCCAGACGCGGCCTGTTAGGGAGTCTTTCATTCGCTCTGGTGAAAACTGGGGGCACCTGCCTCTACACCTGACTCACTGTGCCCTTCCAGGCCTGGACCACAGGCAGAAGGCCATGCAGTGGTCAACTGACCCTGACAGCAGTGTGTGGACACATGTGGGACTTCAAGAATGTGACATGTGCCCAGCAATCTATGGAGAAGGAGAAGGGAGTGGACCCCTCCTTGGAAGGTGTGAGGGGCGGCTGTTGCTGCCCTCGGTGGCTCTAAGTCGCCCACACCCTAAGGTGGGTTTCTTACCCAGCAGCACAGGTGGGGAGGGCATTTATGGCCTGTGGTGGGTGATGGGTAATGAGCTCTTGGGTCAGTGGCCCTCGGGGGCCCTTTAGCAGTTGCCCCTTCTCCCATTCCTGCTCCTCTCTGGCCAGCTTCCTACTGTAGCACCTCAGCTTTAGCCTCTGACGCCCCGGGGAGCTAAGTTTTTAGACTTCTGCCCTCTAGACCTGTGTTGTTTGAAGCTATGAAGTTTCTGGTAATTTATGACAGTATCAAGAGGAAATTAATACAGTAGTTCTGTGGAACAGTGAAGTCATCTTCACAGAAAAACATTTCACGGTTCGATTTTAATGTTTAAGTTGGTTAAACTTAAATAAATCTAGAAGTCCAGTTCCCCAGCTGCCCGAGGCTCGTGGACACATGCTTCTGGGGCCATTGAGCGGGCTGCTGAGGCCAGCTTCATCCCACACCAGGGGTGTGAGGTGCTGAGATGGGAGGTGTGATGGCAGAGCCAGACCTGGTCGTGAAATGCAATTACAAAGACGTTATGGGAAGAGACCAAGGCCTGGGGAAGGGGTCAGTTCTGCTCCCCTCTCTCAGCCTTTCTCCGGGAAGCCTAATTAACCCTGGGTCCCTACCTTTTGGATTGTAATAACTGCCCTAAGAGGCTGACTACTCCCTCCTTAAACGTAACAGCTACCTGTGAGAAGAGCCCTTTCTTCTCACTGTTTCTGTGAGCAGGCCTTGTGGTAGAGACCCTGCACAGGCTTCAGCCACGTGGATTAGGATTTTTTTCTAAAAAAGAGGAAAAAGCCCCAATGATAGTATGGGTCTAAGATGACGTCAAATAACCTATAAATATCGTGAGAAATGGTGGATCAGGCTCAGAAGCTGGAGTTTTTGTTTTCCCCTGTGCCTGCTGGTGTCAAATAAACCTTGGAGCTCTCCTCCTCTCCGAGTGCCGCTTGCTGCCTCGTGATGTCTCTTCCCGCAACAGAGGCAGGTGGGGGCCAGGTCTGCACGGAGGGCGCCTCTTTGCAGCATTGAATCTGGGTGTTAAGTGCAACTATTTTGAGAACGTGATTTAAATTCTGGCCTGGGATTGTTTTGGGTAGGTTCCTGTTGGAAATGGTGCCCTGGTAGGAAGGGAAGAGGTGACATTAGAAGAGACCTATGACTTTGTTGGGATCAGACTCAAGATAAAGCTGTGACTGCCAAGCAGGCACCCTGGGTTTCCTGGGATCCTTCCAGACCCTGAATCTGCCCCAGCAGGATGGCTGCAGGGGGGGACTCCACTCTCCTGGGTTTTGATTGCCATCTCCTCTGCCCCCACCATCCAGCCACACCTGGGCCATGCTCAAGCCTGGGTGGTGCTCGGGGGAGGTTTTTGGGTAGAGGCAGCTGCCCCAATCTTAGAACCCAGGAGTGAGTGCCAGCCAGCTGTGGAGGTTGGTGCTTGGTTTCTCTGATAAAGAACACACCCTAGGGGCAAGCTCAGCCTCGCCCTGCAGGGAAGAGCAGCAGAGAGGACTCAGGAGTCCCAGAAAAACAACCCCAGTGCTCCTTTGAAGTCCCTTTGGGAAGAAAGCACAGCACGTGCCACCTGAATCTTCCCTCCTGCCTGCTCCTCTCCTCCTGGGGGCCGAGGGCTCTCCCCTCTCTGTCTTCCCACGTCGACGGTCTCATCTGCCACATGGTGAAATGGCCCAGATCTAAGCCAGGAGGGAGGATGCCCCTCATTTGAATTTCTGCCTAGATTTTTAAGCAGCATGTGTCTCAAAATCATATTTTAAAAGAGCATAAAAAGAAAATGAACTGTCCGCTGTGATGGCTCACCTGGGAGAAACCACCATGAACATCTGGTGTGCTCCGCTCGAGTCTTTGTTGGCACGTTTGTTTGTGTGCGGAGACAGGAAGTGCGTCCACAAACATGGAGGTCTTGGGGTGGTTTGACGCCCACCTTTTTCTCATGTGACATTGCATGGTAGGCGTTATCTCACTAGTGAGAATTTCCCAGGGACTTGAATGCCCATGGCGGGTCACTTTCTACCCCGTGGCTACGCTGCCACGCCCTGGTTTGCAGAGGCTGGAGCAGCAGCAGCCACCTGGAGGAAGGGAGGGTACACTGAGGATAGGATACAGAAGGACAGAAGGCACATGGTCCTGGTACCAGAGTGGGAACTTCTGTCCCAATGACAACAGAAGTTGTCAACTTGGGTCTGAGAGTAGGGACACTCAGGCTCCAATCTATGTGGGTAGAGACAGAGGACAGGGCTTCACCCCCAGAGGAGGGAGCGGCTGTGGTGGAGAGAAAATTCAGGCTGGCCCCTAACAGAGGAAGGGACCAGTCTGTCCTTAAGCAGCTGAGCCAGGCAGCACATTCTGGGGTGTCTTGGGCCATCCTCTGCCTGGTCTCTGAGGTCACTGAGGGAGATGCCCACAGCATATCCATCGACTCAGACAACCAACATTCATCGAGTGATTACTGTATACCAGCTCCCACTGCTGCAGGGGCCGCTGTGAACAAGACACGGGGAGACCCCTGTCCTCAGGGAGCTGACGTTACAATGCAGAGATGGAGTGCCCAGGGCAGACTATGACAGGAGCTATCATGTCCTGGAAAGTGGGACAAGGGAAGCTGGGGCTGGGGTGATGTCAAAGCTCTGGGTAGGGTCACTGGGAAAAGCCCCCCCAAAACACAACCATCCTATTCCCTATGAATTCAGAATGGTACCTTTTATATTGTTGTAGCATGTTTCACATTTTATGAAATTTAAAAAGCCATTTAAAAGTGAGCTGGTAACAGGTTTGTAGAAGAGTCGGTGACGAAGGCTCTCATGAGTTAGTCTCCAGCATGAATCACCTCAGAGCTTCTTTCTGTTGCAGGTGAAGGAAGCAACCCCAAAGGCTTCAGGAGACAGGAGATGATTTGATTCACAAATTCAACCCGGCATGGCTGCATCCAGGAGCTCAGGAATGTCCCAGGAGTCTGCCCTCCCTACCTCCCAGTACTGCTTTCTCTCTCTCTGTCCACACTCAGACCCTGTGGCCCTGCAGCCTGGGAGCTGCCCCTGCAGAAGCCTGATGGTCCAGCAGCTCAGGGCCTCTTCCCTGAGGTCCCGGCAAACTTCCCAGGGCCCACTTTCATTGGATGGGGTTGGGTCGGGAGCCCCCTCCTGAACCGGTCCCCCAGGGGCTGGTGATGAAGACCCCTTCTGAAGCTGGGGGAGGGGTCACCCAAAAGCCTTATAACAGGGGAGGGTGCTTGTCCTCAGGAAACCCCAGGAGCTGGACAGGAGGGGAGAGGATACTGAGCAGCAGGAACAAAGAACAACTGCCCAGCAAGGCTGCCCCCCTCTGGCCTGGCAGCCCCCGGCCCCTGGGAAAAGTCAAATTCTGTTCTTGGGCTTTTCCCTGGTGATTGTTTTCTCTCATTTTATAAATGAACAACCAAATGCATAAGGACCATAAATCATAAGCGAGCAGTTCAAATGAGGCGAGTGATGGCAATCAGCGCGTCTAATTAAGCAGTTCGAGATCTAAGTGATATTGTTATTAAAGTGCCACATTAACAGCGCGTTGATCAGCCTTCTCTCTGCTCTGTGGGTTTGCTGGAAGCCAGCTCGCGTCTGATTGACGGAGAGATCAATTCTTTTCATAGAGGAGATAAAGTGCAGTTCCATTTAAGGGATGGAGTTAGCGATGGGGCTTTGGCCTCATAAATCACTGCTTGGTGCTGGCTTGTCTGCGCTTCCTTGACAGCTATCGGGCACAAGTAGGGTTTAGGGACAGCTCTTCAAGATAGCATGAGCACCTGGTTTTCAAGGTCTCCTGAGTGTAGGTAGCCCTGAAGTGCACTCGTTCGTAATCCCACAGCATTTCTGAGGGGCACCTGGTGCAGAGACGCTGGGTTTGCTGCGGCTCCATCACGGGGGAGAAGACTCACAGGAGGCAGAGGGGCACTTTCTCTGCCCTCTGGAGCTCACGGTCCAGGTCTATTCCAGTAGTGAATGTCTGTCTCTTAGGGCAAACATAAGAGGTCTCACCAGAGGATGCGACTTAGGCAAGGAGGCACCGGGGACCCTGGGGTGGGTCCCAGCAGACAGCGTGGACAGTGGTGTGGTGGAGCTCCCATCTCCATGGGGCTCTGGAGATAGGCGGGTGACCCCCAAAGCATTTGGGGAGGAAGCAGCAGCAACAGCAACGGTCCTGCCTGGACCCAGGGTGTGCTGGCTCCGCCCCGGGGAGAAGCTTCACATGGTCTTGTTCATAGCACCAACTGCGAGACACCACCCCCACGGAGGGGAGACTGGGGACACAGAGTTGCTGAGCCCAGTTCCAAGGTCCCATCGGCAGGAAGTGATCCAGGTCCAAATGCAAAGTTGGTCAGCTTTGGGGTGGCCCCCTGCTGGCCTCACCAAGGATGAGAACTGAGAGGCACAGGTGGGGCTGGCCCCCAAGGCTGAGATCCAACAAGGTTCCAAAGCTGTTTCTCTGTGGGGTGCACAGCCCCCTCACTGAGCTCCATGTACCCCACACTGGGCCCTAACCTTGCAGGAGGGCGAGGGACCTGCTAGGATGTCCCGATCATGTAAATTACCCTAAAAAGCTCTTCAGCCCCTTCCTCTTGACTCCTACGTGGAGACCGAGGGCAGGTACAGGGGAGGCACTGCTTTTGCTTCCTTGGGAAGGAGGGAGACCCCAAGCAGAGGGGTTGTGAAGGCGTAGCAGGGGGCAGGGAGGATGGAGGGTGCAGCCCCAATAACCAAGCCAGAGTGGGGCCAGCAGGAGAATGGAGAGACTCCCCAGCCCTTCAGGAATTCCTATGCCCTCCCTCCTTGGCCGTTTGTGGTCAGAAAGGAAGTCACTGAGTCGCGGATGAGCTGAGTTTCCTGGAGCCCCAGTAACAAACTCAGAGACCGGGTGGCTCTGAGGAGCGGAAACACCTTCTCTCCCAGTTTTTGGAGGTCAGAAAAGTCAAGATATGAGTGGGGTCATGTGTCCTCTGGAGGCCTCTGGGGGACCCTTCCTGCCTTTTCCAGCTCTGGTGGCCCCATGCGTCCCTTGACGTGTAGTGGCACCCCTGTCTTCATGTGACCTCCTTTCTTCTTACAGGACACCAGCCAGTGGATTAGGGTCCACCCGAGTTAGCAGGGCCTCGTTACAAGGTCGAATTCTGAGGTTCCACTAGACATGACCTTGGAAGACACCATTCAATCTGCTTCTGTGCCCAGCTGGGCTGTTTGGAAATGTCACCTGTCCTTTCTCACTACTTAGAGTGGTGCTTGGGGTCTGGAGTGAAGAAGTCTCCCTCCTCCCTTCAGCAGCAGGTCTGGATTTTTGCTGCAGATGACATTTAATGACTGGGGACCGGGCAGGAGGTCTGGAGTGAGCCTCATGAAATATTCATGCTAAGTGATAATCTGCCTGGGCAGCTGCCTTGGTTCCTGTGGAGGCTGAGGCCAGTCTGCCCCGTGCTGTTGATTCCAGGGACATGGTTAATTGTCTCTTGCCAAATATACTGACCCTAGACCATGTCATTCCCTGGGCATTGTTGAGAGAGCCTCCTGTCCTGCGGGTACATTTCCAGGGCCTACATGTGACCACCACCCCCTCAGCTCCAAAGTGAGTTGGAGCCCAGCAGGTTTGGGCCCAGCAGGGTCCACACCCCTCTTCTGATGATGTTTCTTCACCTTGCAGGGCTCAGCCACTCTACCTTTGAAAATGGAAGTGAGTTTAGTCACCAAGTGTCAATTGCGCGCGACTGTGATGGACACCAGGGCTGCATGTGAGCTGGGTGGACATGGGCTCTTGTTGAGAGCCACAGCCAGTCGGAATGGCCCCTGGCATTTTGCCAGAAGTAATGGTTGAGAGGCGAGCCATTAAGATGATGATATTAAGTTAAGCTGTCTATAATTGCTGTGACTGGATGATGCTGGATTGAAACAGGCTGTGTATTCAATTGTATATTAGACCTTTACTGTCCGGTAATAGGGCGGTTCTTGCTGCCTCAGGCACCTGCTACTTTGGAGTTCCCGTTCTTGCTGGGGTTCCCAGAGTGACTGCTGCGCAGCCCGGTGGAGGGAGTTCCGGTTGGTGTGGTATGCCCGAGAGGGGCCGCGTGGGTGGCATTTGGGAGAGTTCCCGGGGAGTGTGCGTGGAGTGCTGTTGGAGTTCAGGCAATAAAGTTTCCTGTTTGAACATACAAGTGCTTTGTGGCGGCTCGGTGATTTGTGCCCAGCCAGACTGCGGCAGGCTCTGCCCTTGCACGACTCTCCTTTAAATAACACAGATGGACAGTAGGCAAGCAAGCTGGTCACCACCAGCTGTGATGTTGGGGAGAGCCGGGGGGTTGGGGAGGGCAGCAGCCCAGTGGCCATGGTGCCGTGGGGCCTGAGAACTGGAGAAGAGGACTTGGAGGAGGGGCCGTTTGAGCAGGGACAAGCAAGAGGGAGAGGCTTAGGACTGTTTGGGGGACACAGACCCATTTCCAGGGTCTCAAGGCCTGCATGTGGCCACCCCCCTTCTCACCTACGCTTTCTGAGTAGTGAGAAAGGACAGGTGACATTTCCAAACAGCCCAGCTGGGCACAGAAGCAGATTGAATGGTGTCCTCCAAGGCCATTGTCTACCTGGGACCAGGGAGCCGAGCAAATGACTAGAAGCAGGTGGCAATGAAACTGATGGGGCTGGGGGCAGGTCACACGGGACCCTGCAGGGCCTGGAGAGGAAAGGTCCTTGGAGACAGGGTCAGATTCCCATTTATAAGCAACGCTCTGGTGGCTGTCTGGAGAAGGGACAGTGGAGTGCCAGGGGTAGCCAGAGGGGCCAGGAGTGGAGAGAGTCTGTGCAGGTGGGCACCAACGGGAAGGGCCCAGCATGCAGAACACCTGGGAGGCCAGCCGATTGCTCAGGGTTGCAGGAGACATTTGTCCTGTGATGGGCACTTTCCTGGTGCAATTCCCCTTATCGGGGGCCCTGTCCCCACCCTGGCCTCCTCCAGGACAGGCAGACATGAAGCGGCAGCTGCGTGCCACAGCGTTACCCTCACCTGCTGTCAGGGAAACCCTGTCCAGAAGGAGAGCCTGAGCAAAAGGGAGCAGGCACCCGTCCTCCCGTCTTTCCTCCCGCCCTCCCTTCCTTCTTTCTACCTCCCTCTCCCACCTGCTGCCCCCCTGCTGCACAGAGCTGGGTGCACATGGTGAGCAGAAGCCACGCTCCTGCCTGCAGGTTTCCACTTCCATCTGTGGTGGCAGGGACGGGCGCTGGGAGAGGATGGCACCCATGCCTTCTAGGGCAGAGCAAGACTGGGCTGTTAGGGACACTGCAGGCAGCCCTTGGTTGACAACAGGCTGTATTTATTGTCTAAATGACATTTGTGTCCTGCCTGCTGTAAGGGACCGGCGAATGACGGAGGAAGAGACCACCAAGACACCGACTCATGCAACAGCAAAAGGGGGTTTATTAAGGATCCAGCGCACTGGGGCTCTGTGCTCACTCAAGGAGGGAGGGCAGCCCAGAGCCCCGAGCAGGGGTTAAGCAGTGCTTAAGTACACTTTTTGGGGAGGGCGGGGGCTTTGCATACATCAGAGCAAATCATCATGAGGCACGGGAAAATCAAACAAAAACTCTCAAACATGATTAGCACATTCATTGGCAGGAACAGGTCGGGCGAGAGTGATAGGTCAGTCCTAAGGAGGGGGATACATTCAAACTGATTGGTTTGGGCCCTGAGGTGCCTATGTGCTGAGCTGCACAGGGTCCAGGTTGTTAAACAACTAAGTGGTCAGGGGGGATTTCGACACATATCTAATGGGCAGTTCCTGGAATTGTCTTAACTGCCACAGGAATTTCAGGTTCTGAGTGCAGTTTAGAAACTTTACAATACCTGGTCCTTTACATTTTAACTTCAGTTTCTTTTATCCTTTCATTTCCCACTTTTTCTGACTACTTTTAATCTTAAAAGTAATGAATCATAATTATTGGGGAGTCTCATTTTCCATCTCTGTCAGTGGAGCATATTGCTGTCTGATTACCATGAGTTGTCCTGCGTTTCCTGGAATCATTTTCAACATGGCCTCCATTTTAGATTTCACTCGGTATTAGACCCCGAGTTACCTAACTACACTGACTACCTAACTTTAAATCTGGCTTCATTCCCCCCTCTAATTTGGGAACTCCTTACTGCTGTAAGGAAGGGGGGTGAAGAAGATCTTTCTGGCTTCTTCAGGCTGAGAAGGGATGGTGTGGGGCAAGCAGTTTGGAGTCCCCCTTTAAAAACCAGGTCTATCGAGTGGTCCATGATAAAAAGTCCGATTGAGAAGTAATAGGCTGGAGGGCCATTTGAGTGATGGGTGGTCTATAAGAGAAACAAGAATTCATTAGTTCTGGAACCAGATTGATGCAGCAATAAATCCCATAGCACAGAAATATGCCAATGAGTATAATGGCAAAGACAAAGACTAACAATGTTTTCCACCAGGAAGTACCAAGAACCAGGAGCTAAGATATTGTTTCCATGACAGAGTTGCTGAGGACATGGCTTCTATCTGAGCATGTAAATCTTTTAAGGATATTTGTCACATTGCCAGAAATATCAGGGATGTAAACACAACATTTAAGATTTAGGTTTACAGATGTCCTTTCCCTTAAGATATAGTCTAATAATTTAATGTCATCTGATCTAGCAAAATCCTTTTACTACTATGACCTCTGTGTCTAATAGAGAAATTTTTAATTCTGTTACTTAGGGCTGGATAACCATACTAGCAAACACCAAGCCTACCTGTGTAGGTTAGGAATATCTGTGGGCCTTAAACTAAAAACTACTCTGGCAGTTCCTTTTGATAGTTATCAGGCATTCCTGTCTGAGAATCTCTTTTGTAGCCTCCAATTTACTTACTTATGGAAGTTACATTTAACTATTATTATTATTATTATTTAAAATGTCCAGGAATAGCTGTGCTTTGGCTTTGACTGTCTTTGCTAAGTGTTTAAGATAAAGCAAGTCAAACTGACTTTTCTTTCTATCTATTGTTAACAGTCAGCTGAGTTTCCCTGGGAGTCCTCGGGGAACTTACAGCAGCTTCTCAGTTCTGCTAGTGCCATTTGCGCCAGGATGGGTCCAGTCCTTGCTTGACCATGTGGCTTCCCTCGGAAGCATCCTCCTCTTCACAGCAAATGCACTGATTGGCTTTCTGTCCTCCACTGGTCTCATTAATCTCCCTGATTGGGAGGTTATGTGGCCTAGAGTTGCAAAGCTCTTTGGAGAAGTCCCCTATTCCCTGATTCAGACTGACTCAGAGGGCAAGAGCCAAATATTGGATTTCTTGGCCCTTTTAATTTAACTTTAATTTTAAAACTTAATCTTAAACATCCAGCAAATAAGTTAACAGCCTTATATTAAGAGCACCGGGCTTTAATGTCTATCTCTCTATCCTGTAGGTGATAACTCCTTATCTTAAGTTAACCCAGGTTGTGAGTTCTTAAATCAGTACCTCTGCAAAACATTAACAGGCAATTTTCAGACCATTTGTAAGAAAACTACAGAATAAAATTAACTAGGGTAAAAACATATTTAGTTTATGTAATAGCTACCCTGAATTTTAGCAGAGTTATACATTATAATCCCCTGTTTGAGATCCTGGTAATCATGACAAAAACCAACTTTTGGACACAACTTTAAATGTACTGAAATCTGGCCTACTTCTTTTATAGTCATTTTCACATGTAGTGAGAGGGGACATAGAGCCTTATCTCAAGTAAGGCAGGGCTCTTCATAAATCTTAAATACTATAGTTCTGAAGCTGATCTTTGCTTTTTAGACATCATTTTACAAAGCCTACATAAATTGTTGCTCAAGTTTACATGAACATTAGCTAACACAACATAATATCACATCTAAAACATGAATTAAAGAAAGGCTGAAAGTTTTTAACCTTTTGTAGAAAAGTAGCAAAGTATTTTTGTGTTTTACAATAGAACCTTTACACAGATTAGGCTCTCATTAACTTAAAAATACATTTAAATTGTATCTCAGTGTAAAAAGTAACATAGAACTTTACATAACTTATTGATAACAAGTCCAGTTATAGAACACAAATGATATAAATAAATCTCCAACACGTTTTTCTTTTTAAGCCTAAAATTACCATACAACTTTAGAACACCAGCTTGATATAATGCTCTTTTGTAGCTTCTACCTTACAGACTTGTATACCTGGAAGATATGAACACATTAATAGCACCATAATTACATTGATGATTTTATATTAACCAAGGTTAGCTTTTAAAGAAATAACATTACAATATTGAAAAATAACAGTTGTTGTTTAACCATAGTTGTATAATTTTTAATTTTTTAAGATTACTTGCTCAAAAACTTACACATATAACCAACTTACACAAACCTTTTTATCACTTATTTAAACCCTCTTAATTACTTAATCACATAGACTCTCTTATCCAGAAACACATTTTCCCTCTATTAAATCCATACCTAGAACCTTCTAGTTTCTCTTTTCCATCTGTTAACCTCCTTCTGTTCACCTTTTGAAACAATACTTGTAAATTTTTGAATTTAAGCAGATTATTTCATAGACATCAACATTTTATTAGGGTCTTTTTGAACACCTAGAAAAACTTATAAGCTTAATTTTAAAGACATCTTTACTTTTATCTGTTTACCCAATTTAAATTGAACCATTTGAATCATGTGAATCAAAGATATTTGGATTCATTTTTAAATTTTCATGAGCGCTCTTCATATATCTGCCAATTGTCATATAATTGCATGATATATGGACATACACATACAGACATACAACACATAACATAAGTGTGTACACATACACAAGGCCTTGTAGCTGTTTTTTTTTTTTCAGGTGAAATCTCCATTTGCAATGTTTAAAAACTCCACAGTTGATCAAAAATAGAACTGATCAGAAAAGATGACTGGCCAGTAATTAGTAAATACCATACAATTTACTTTTTGGTTGGGTCTAGTTTGAGTTCAGGTAAAAAGACACTTTTACTCTTTTTTTTTCCTTGGATCTCAGATCTGTCTCATACTGAGCTCCAGGCTTCTTCTATTTGCATATCAACTTAAGTCCTGGCTGAGGTCTGGAAGGAACTGGGAAAACTGGAATTCTGAGCAGAAATCTCATGCCTAAGGCATTTTAACTATAAGTCACAATTTTCAGGTTTGGATGTTGAAAATTATGATACAAGTTTAAGATACAATTTATAAAATTTCATACCTTTACATTTTCCTACACTAGAAAAACTTGCTCACACAAAACTGAAAATAGGATCTCTACCATCAGAAGAAATTTCTTTAGGATCATTAAGTCACTTCCTTTGTTCTGAAGTTCCTAAAGTAGTACTAAGTTCTACCATGTATATCCAAAATTAAGCTTTGAAAATTCCCAAGACTGTTGTTATTAATGTCATTTCAATAAGCCAGACCACCGTTTTAATTCAACACCTTTTTTTTTTCTTCCTGAATCTTACACACTGAGGGGAACAGATATCATATCATAATTTATTATCCTTGCCCAAGTTAATGCACTGGTATATCTAGTGAAATTTTCTCAGGCTACCCAGTTCAAAAATTGATAAAAAAAATGAAACTAAATGATTGGGAGTTACTTGCCAACTTGGAAGTAGAGTTCTTTAATTTTTCATCCAAATATTTAAGTTTTCTAGCATAAACTATCTGAAGTCTCAAACTAAACAATTACTTAAACCCAACTTTTAACTGCAAGATTGTGCAATGCTTTAGAAACCCATTCAGATACCAGATTGTTACAATAAAAAATCATCTTTTAGATACACATTCAACTAAGGTCATCCCCAAGAAACAATCCATAATATCAACACATTACTGCATTCATTGTCCCTTTTGTTTTTAAGTAGACAGAGGTGGAGTAATCCTTAAAGTGCAGGTAAGGAAGAGGGAGTTCCACAAAGCAAAATGGCTTTGGCAGCTGCTGGGAGTCCCTTAGTCTCACCTTTTACTTACAAGATTAGTTCCTCTGGTTTGGTCTGACCCCAGGCATCAGGCATTTTCCACATCTCCTAACTTTTCAGTAGTCAGCTCCCCAAAAGTTCATCCTCTGTTGCAGTTGTTTCGAGTGCTAGGCTTCCCCAAGAAGGCAGAGTGGGGACTCCTCTAAAGTCCCCTCTAGGGTGCCAAAATTTATGACTGAAAGTTCGGTTCCCATCCCCAAAGCCAATTAATGCCAATTTAATAATGAGGACAGGGTTTTGAGAAAAGTTAAAGCGAGATATCAAAGTTCTTAGACCTCAGGCATTTCCCTCTGTAGTGGGTGCGCTCAAGCCAACTACGGGAAGAAAAGGAAACACTGCTTCCCTAATCTCGCTTAACAAAGGGGAGTAAGTTTATCAAAGTTCTTTAAAACACAGCTAAATGGGGTGTAAAAGGTGAGAACAGAGAAGCTGGCGGTTTTATTGACTTTTGGTCCCTTACAGAAGAAGCATACTAGGGACAATTTAGGCTAAAATTTAGCTAAAGTTACCTCCACACATCTAAGGCAGGTTGGAACTTGGGACTCTGCATCGGTCCAAAGTAAAACAATGCCATCACACTTAACAGAGACACAGACAAGGACACACAAAGACACACAAAGACATAGATTTCCTTTTCAGATTGTAGGGACAGAGGCATGGAATGGCTTTGTCCCATAATGGGAGTTACTCAAACAGGGACAGGGACAATATAAACGCGACACAGACAAGGACAAACAGTAAACGTTTAACACGAGTCCAAGACAAAGATTAGTACTGAGTAACTGGAAAAACCTGATGGGTTAGACCACAAAGACAGACAGTAAACTCAACCTGAGAAAATGAGTAGCCGGCAAGACCTGACGGGTTGGCAGCAGAGTCACTGAATCCGAATCAGTGGCAAAAGTACACCTGATGAGGGCACCTCCGTCCCTCCGTTTCCTGAGTCCTCCAAGGCGTCCCTTGGGGACGTGGCCTGTGGCTTCAGGACACGTCTGTCCACCACCGCTAGGGGGAACTCACGCTCTCCGCTGGCAGCCACTCTGCCAACCCTTAAACCGAACCTGAACGAAAAGCTCTGAGCGCTCGCAAGAAAAAGAAAAAAGGCGCCTTACTTACCCCTAAAGGAGTCCGTTGGGGTCTCCTTGTCGGGCGCTGCGGGCTTCCTGGCCAACGCACCAAATGTAAGGGACCGGCGAACGACAGAGGAAGAGACCACCAAGAGACCGACTCATGCAACAGCAAAAGGGGGTTTATTGAGGATCCAGCACGCTGGGGCTCTGTGCTCACTCAAGGAGGGAGGGCAGCCCAGAGCCCTGAGCAGGGGTTAAGCAGTGCTTAAGTACACTTTTTGGGGAGGGCGGGGGCTTTGCATACATCAGAGCAAATCATCATGAGGTGTGGGAAAATCAAACAACAACTCTCAAACATGATTAGCACATTCATTGGTGGGAACAGGTCGGGCGGGGGTGATAGGTCAGTCCTAAGGAGGGGGATACATTCAAACTGATTGGTTTGGGCCCTGAGGTGCCTAAGTGCCAAGCTGCACAGGGTCCAGGTTGTTAAACAACTAAGTGGTCAGGGGGGATTTCGACACATATCTAATGGGCAGTTCCTGGAATTGTCTTAACTGCCACAGGAATTTCATGGTCCTTTACATTTTAACTTCAGTTTCTTTTATCCTTTCACTGCCACCAAAAGAAGTCTGAAAGGCAGAGGAAACGACACAGTCCTAGCAGCAAAAGAATCCAGACACGCATACCAGTGTGGCCGCCTGCCCGACGCCTGGACCCTCCACCCGCCCTCATCCCCGGCACAGGCAGGTAGCATGAAAGGCAGGAGGACCTGACCACGGGGCTGAGGGTGGCCTCTGGCCTGATTTTAAACCTTTGCTCCCACCCAGGGGACACTGGATATTAAAAGGATCCTTGTGGTTTTTCCTCCTGCTCCTAAGGGAGCACCAGGATCCTCATTCCACAGATACCTGAACTGGGCCATAACTTTGCAGCAGCCAGACGGAGCTGGCCCAGGGGACTCTGCACTCCAGGGGGAACCGGGTCTTGTGAGCTTTGCTCAAGTCACCAGGGGCAGGACCTCTTCAGGCCTTTCCAGAGAGCTCACTGGACACCTCTCTGAGTGGGGCCTCCAGGACATGGGGTGTGGGAGGTGGGTGTAGAAGCACATGAGGTGTCGTGGTGGTGGCTCCATAAGTCGGGCCTTGAAGGCTGCATGGAGTTCACAGGTTGGGGTGCAATGGGCACCGGAGACTGCCCCCCACCAGCAGAAACTCCTGTTTCTTTGGGCACAAGTAGCCCAAACAAGACTCCCTTCCCTAGTCTTCTTTGGTTAGTGTTCTAGGTGGACCAGAGTAGGAGATCCTGGAGGAGGCTTTGTGACCTCCCAGGACACTGGGCTCCTGTGCCTGGCTGGGCTGGTCCAGTCCAAGAGGGAGGACCCCAGGAGGAGTGGAAGTGTGTGCCCCAGGAAAGGCCCCCAGCCCGCTCACGCCACTCCAGTACCCGGTGCCCATGGGCCAGGGGCTCTGGGGCTCGTTCTTGCCTCCTGCTGAAGGGCAGCCACTCTCAGCAGCTGATTGTGTCCCTGATCTGGGAAGAGGCAGGCCTTTCACACGCTGCTCCACATCCCTCGGCACTGCTGGGAGACCCCACAACCCACAGGCATCTGTCCGTCACCTGCTCACGGCTGGCACTTGGAAATGAGAGGCTCGTTCCACACTCCCAATCGATGTCTGCCTGCCGTCTGTCTGTCGATAACTGCTGGGTGGTCCAATCTCTCCCCTGACAGAAAAGCACCCAGGGGTCAGCCCGAGATACTCCCCAGGGAAAAGGTGCCTGCCGTACTCAGAGCCTCCTCACTGGCTGGAATGAAGCTGGCTTCTGCCTCGATGAAGCTGACGGCAGGGCCTGTGCGTACCGGGACCCCGGCTCTCAGAGGGGCTTCGGTGAGCCCACAGGCTGCCCGCCCAGCACTCTGATGCGGTCCTCCAGGTGCTCTGAGCCCGCAGGAAGCAGCTCGGCCTGGTGCCGCAGTCATCACAGCACATAGTGGGGCTCAGAAACCCACCCACGTTCCCAGGGCACCTTAATCATGGTCATTGGACCCCTGACTCAAGAACATCCAAAGTGCTTGCTGTGACTCACCTTCTCAAGTCCAAGTCAAACCCAGGTCTGCTTGCTCATCTGAGGTCGCTGCTGGGTGACCATGCCCAGCTCAGATCTGTGGTGCCCACCACCTGTGCCAGGTGTTGTGTTCAACAGTGTTGATCCATGATGGCATTTGAACCTTGCCACGGTGCAGCGGGGTAGGTAGAGGGGGATGGAACCTGGAGCCAAAGGGCTGGCCCCCAGCCTGGCAAGAGATGGAGCCGGAGGGGAAATCGGCCAGCCTGACGCCAGAGCCCTCCCTGTCACTGTCCCATTCCACAGCTCCCATGAACATCAGCTAGTCTTTCAATCCATGACCATCTATTGATTTAACATCTTTCTACTTATTTAGGCCTTTAATTTTGACTACATTATTTACATTTTTAAGATAATCCGTCTTGTCCATCTTTTGTGCAATTTACCAAAGGCATTTTACATTTTGGACACTATCGTAGTTGCTTATTGCTGCTACGTTGAGATACAGTGGATTTTGCGTCTTGATCTTGTACCCGTTGAACTTGCCAAACATTCTTGTTCTAGTGTTTTGGGACAGATTCCTTAGGATTTCCTATTTAAGCAATTGTAGCCTCTTCCTTTCCTGAGTATCTTTTCCTTCTTTTCTTTGCCTTATCGCACTGGCTAGCACCTTCAGGACAAAGTTGAACGCAGTACAGAGGACATTGCCCGACCCTGGTTTGTCCCCAATCCCCGAAGCGGAGGGCTTGGTCTTCCCTCACTATGCTGTTAGCAATGGATTTTTTATAGTTGCCTTTGTTGGGTTGAAGAAATCCTCTTTTTTTTTCCTAGTTTCATTTTTAAAATCAGACGTGATGATTGAATTTTTGTTGCATGTGTTAAAAATGAACATAGTTTTTTCTTTTATAGACCACTTATATATGGAGTCACATTGATAATTTTTTAAAAAAATATTTTTTAAGTAGTTGATAGGCATTTATGTATGTATGTATGTATGTATATGGGGTGCTGAGAATCGAACCCAGTGCCTCACACATGCCAGGCAAGTGCACACCTGCTGAGCCACAGCCCCAGCCCTAGCCCTAGACTTTTTTTTTTTTTGAATGTTAAACCAACCCCATATTCTGGGGAGAGCTTATTGTTGGTAATGTATTGACCTTTTCACATATTGTTGGATTCAACTTGCCAAAATTTGGCTTAAGCTTTCTGCATCAGTGCAAAGGGAGTTTGCTTCTCTGGTGGTGATGCCTGTGGTTTTGGCCTTGGGGGTAAAAGGCTCAAAGGCTGTGGGACTATTCCACCCTCTGCTTTTTTGGAAAAGTTTGTTTTTTCCTTTAATGTTTGGAACAATTCACCAGTGAAGGGATCTCAGCTTTTCTTTTTAGCATGTTTTTTAAACTACAAGTTCCATTTCTTTAACAGATACAGGTCTACTAAGGCTATTTATTTCTTGTAGCTTGAATTTTGAAAGTTTATATTTTTAAAGATTTTTTTCCATTCCATCTAGTTTCCAAAATTATCAGCATTGAATTGTTTATTCTGTCCCTTTATTATTTTTTTAATATTGACATAACCTCTCACTCTCTTATTTCAGAAATTTGTAATTTGTATAGTCTCTTTTTTTCCTTTTTTCTCTCCTGGTCAGTTTGATTGGAGGCTCATCAATTTTTATTGAACTTCTCAAAGGCTTATCTTGAGGTTTCATTATTTTAATTTTTATCGATTGAATTTTCTGTCTTCTATTTCATTGATTTTTGCCCCTGCTTTTCCTATTTCCCTTCTTTTGCTCTATTCTTTCCCCTTCTAGTTTCTTAAAGTGGAAGTTGAAGTCATTGATATAAAATTGCTCTTCATTTTTAATACAGGTCTGCAGTGCTATGAATTTCCCTCTATGCACTGATTTGGCTGCATCCCACAGGTTTTGATACATTTTCTTTAATTTGAATTCAGTTTGAAATACTTCCTAATTCCATTTTTATTTCTGCTATGATCTCTGTGTAATTTAGAAGTATTTTTACTGAACTTCCAAATAATTGGTGATTTCCCAATATCTTTCCATATTGCTTTCTAATTTAGTTCCACTGTGGTCACCAAACATACTCTGCAAAACTTAAATTCTTTACAATGTATTGAGACCTATTTGACCTAGAGTATAATTATCTTGGTAAATATTATGAGAACATTAAAAATAACATGCACTTTTATATTTTTGTCTGGAGTCTTACATACACCAAGTTTAGTTAGTTGATAATGTTATTTGTGACTTCAATTTCCTTACCGATATTCTATTTGTCCTTTATTTGGCTTCCTCTGCTCAGTGAGAACACTGCTGTTGGAACTTCACTTGCCTGGACCAGCATTTGTAAATGTCCTTGATCAGGGAGGCTGGGAGGATGTGGGACTCGCCTGTGTGACATGTGACACCTTCCTCCAGGATCCCAGCTCTGCTCTGTGTCGTCTGAAGCCAGGAGGGAGTTGCTTCCCATAAGTGCCCACTTTCGTCATTGTTTACATGGGAGGCTAGGTGTAGTACTTTTGCCTATGATGGCTGGACCTGAGAATTTGGTTTTCTGCTCTTCTATTTGGTCCACCCCTGCTGTGTGTTGGGAGCAGAGGGGGTGCTCGAGGCTGAGCTGCCAGTGCCATCTTTCCTGGAAGTCCCAGCAGTTTCTAAGAGGAGTTTCACGAAGCTTCTTGGAGACGTTGGTTGAATGACAGGTTGCTGCAGCACAAGGACTTTTGTTTGCTTTCTTGGTGGCCTGGACCAAGTCCTTTCCTGTGTGTCCTCTATCAGTGGGTCACTCTGGATGCCATCATGGGTCTTAGTGTGCCACCAGGTCCTGCCGGTTGCCACACCTGGCCCGGGGTTCCCAAGGGCGTGTGTTTCCCTCCTTCCTTGCTCCTTCTGATTTCCATCCTTGGGAGCATCTCTGGTTCCTCCATTGGGCTGTTTTTTAGCAGGGAAACTGGCCATTTGAAAGGCCCCATTAGCTGTTCTGAAAAAGCCCAAGTGGCCCAGAGCCAGCTGACACTCCTCATGCTGCAGGATCCCAGGGCTGGGACACTTGCTGGCCTCTGGGGTGATCCTTCTGCATTGTTTTTCTCAGGACTAATGCCATGTCCCAAACAATCTGCCCTGGACTTGGAGTGTGTCCTCAAGAGCACTGGTGACTTTGCCCATGGGCTCTCTCCTTGGCTGTCTAATGAGTTTGGTGATGCTGAGTGTGTGGCTCCTGCAGGATCCAGGGGAGGAGCTGTCTGGGATGAGCTCTGCAGGGCAGCCACATCAGAGCAGCCAAATGTCTGCATGAGTGGCCTTGGGTGGCTAGCTTTGGACTCCAGTTCTTTTTTGCTCCTAACAATTAGAAATCTTTGAAATCAACCAGAGAGTGTGTGCAGGTAGGTCTTGGAAGCTGCCCCAGACCCAGTGCAATCGCCCCTGTGTGGGACGTGCATGGAGATGCTTCAGGCTGAAGGGTTTGTCCAGGGCGGCCCTGGGGAGCCAGGCTTGCAACTTGGTGTTGCTGTCCAGTCCTGAGGTCACCAGGCTGCCACCAATTGGGGTACCCTTTAAGAGAGCCAGATTCAGGTTTTGTAGTGGTGGTGCTGGGTTTGAGTGTGGCATAGCCACTTACCAGATAGTGACTTTAAACAAGGTCCTTCCTCTCTTGAGCCTTAGTTTCCTCCTTTGGAAGATGGGCATAATAACAGCACTTAGCTCCTGGGGTGCTTAGGAGAGCTGACACCCAGTGAACAAGAACACATACTATTAGTCCTTCTACCTTCAGCCCAAACTAGCCGTTGAAACATATTTTCAGCAAAACACTGAGTTCAATCGTTATATTCTTCCTACTAATGGTGTGGCTGTAATCAATCACTCTTTTCTCTTTCCTTGGCCTGGGCAGGGTTTGTCCTGAGTCAGCCAGGAAACCATGTGCACCGCGACTGAGCCTTGTTATCCAGATACTCAGTGCCTTGAGTCAGGGAAAACCCCTTGCCCCTGCCTCCACAGACAACTCCTCTCTCCCATCACCAGATGTCAGCCAGTTATGGGGTCACCCAGGCTGAGACGACATTTCCCAGACTGCCTTGCAGCCGGGAGCTGCCATGTGACCATGTGTCAGCCAATGGGCATGAGTAGAAGTGCTGTGGAAAGTCCCTGCTGGTGTCCTGAAAGGGGAGGAACCCACTCTCTACTGCTTTCCTACCTTCACCAAAAGATGACATGGTGGCTGGTTGGAGCCACATGGAGAAGGGTAATATCCTAGGAGGGTGGAGAAATAAGATGCCTATGTTCAGCTAGAAGCTCCTGTGCAACAGTAATGGCAAGAGGGGACATTTGGTCTTGTTCTGGGGTCTCGTCTCCCATCAGGAGAGTTTGGCTGGGTTTCTCACAGGTGCCCTCTCTCAAGTTAAGGGTGTTCTCTTGCATTTCCAGGTGGCTGAGTATTTTCACCATGAAAGGGTATCAATTTTATCACAGGTTTTTCTATCAGGAAGATCATGTGGGTTTTGCCCTGAATTCTATTAATGTGGCACATTACATTTTTTTTTAATATCTGGCCCCCACTGAAGTACTTGCTCAGTAAGTTTAATGGTCAGCTAAAGACTGAACAAAAATTTTCCTTCAATGCATCAATTTTTTCTGTGTTCCTCTGTGTGTATGCTGGTTATAGCTTCAGTGCTTGGCTGGGAAGCTGCAACTCTGCCTTCACTTTCTGCCATGTGGGACTCTCCAGGTCAGACAGAGGAGAGTGCTGAGGCCCCGCTCAGCTCTCATCTGAGTCTACACACAGCCCTGAACATGCGCATGACCATCTAGAGTCTCGGAAATATGGTGGAACTTTCCAAAGGCCTTATGGGCCTCTCATTTTCCAGCTCTTTTCTTTTAAGCTTCTTGGTTAGTCTATTGTTTGCACCAGATGTGATTCACTGCTTCAGGCAGCCAGGAAGCTAACCGGTTACTTCTAATACTTTGCAGCAAACAACCATCCTTTTCACACTGGGCATGATGAAGTAAAGATAGCCTTCCAAGTAGATTCATTCAGAGACCCAACAGACAAGCCGAGCAAAGACAGCTCTCTGGGGAGGGGACTTTGAAAGAGGTGCAGCCTTGTTCCGTCCCCCGCAGGGGAGGCTGGGATGCTGGCTTCCACCTCATTCCAGGCTGTGGGTTTTTAAGGCTAACTCAGAGTTGACAAGGTAGGTATGGAACAGGGCAAGTTGAAATGCTGTGGAACTCACTGTTCCTACAGAGATGCAGCCATTTTTCTTGAATGCATGTTCTTTAGGTTTTTGCAAGCCTTCACGGAATTCCCAGCGCTCTGAAAACGTTGATCTGGCATTTTTCCGAGTGTTTGTCCTGACTTTCATGGGTTAGAGAACTTTCCATTTTTGCTGATGTCCTTATGGCTTCATGGCAAATGATTCTGAATGTCCCCCAGAGATGACGACATAAAACTTACCTTTTAAATAAGCCTATGTGTGTAAAGAAAGTTAGTAGAGGGAGGCAGTCTGGAAAATCTACCCACTGAGAGAGTCCATCTGTGCAGCATTCTGGGTGCAGCAGAGCTAGAGAAGCAGAGAAAGGTCGGTGGTTGGCCGAAGTTCAAGGGCACGGGGTAGGGGTGAAAGGGGAGCACAGGGAATTTTTTTAGGGTGCTGAAACTATTATGTAAGATTGGCTGATGGTGGCTCTATGGCATGCACCAAAATTCCCGACAAGACCAATTTAGAAGAAGAAAGTTTATTTTAGCTCATGGGTTCAGAGGTTTAGGCCACGGTGGGCTCGTTCCATCGCTCTTGGCCCAAGGTAATGTGGAGCATTGTGGAGAAGGGTGTGGTGGAGAAAAGCTGCTCACCTCATGGGGACCAGTGCCACAGTCCGGCTGCAGCAAAATAACCGGGGGGTGACGAGCAACTTGTGTACGTTGATACAGCAGGAGTGGGAGCCGTTTATTTAGGACCCGAGGGGTATATATACATTCCACACAGCTTATCTTAATTAACATAAACTAGATACAGCAGTCAACCAATAAGGAATCTCCACACTTAATGGCTCGCTGGCGTTACTTCACAAACCACTCCCTCTGGCAAAATGCCAGGCACCATCTTGACTTGTTTACAGACCCTAACAGACCAGAAAGCAGAGGGAGAGAGGAGGGGCTTCAGGGAAGATGCAGGGCACACCCCAGGGACCCACCTCCTCCAGCCACTCTCCACCTGCCTACAGTCACCACCCATTTGGTCCATTCCAACTAGGATGGGCTGCTTAGGCTGCAGCCCTATGGTGCACTTATCTCACCTCTGACCCTTCCTGCATGAACTCAGCAGCTTAGGAGGACACCTTACATCCAAACCCAAACAGTTAGTTCATAATAGCTCATCAATATTGGCTTTTCAATCGCAGCACACGAAGCTACTAATGCAGGATGTTAATAACAGAAGAACGTGTACAAGGAGAGGGGGGGTCTATGAAAACTCTCTGTACTTTCTGTTCAATTTTCCTGCAAATCTAAAACTGCTTTTTTTAAAAAAATAAGACCTATTAGCGTTTTATAAGAAGAGAGTTGGCTGTAGGGGTGTAGGATGGTTTAGACGTACAGCAAAATCACGCATGAGGCATGCCGGTGATTGACATTTGGCAAACGTGATAGAGAACTATGGAGTCTCTGGAATACAAGATCATGAAGAAAGGGCTGAGCGCTTTGAACAAAAACCCAAGATATTTTATTGGTGTCCTGAGATCCATAGGAACTGCATGTGCCATACGGTGCACACACAGCTGCTTGTTAGTTTTCTTGGCTTCAAAGGTTAAGAACGACTAGGTGATGTGGCCCTTGGCTGCTGAACCTGTGCACGTGTCTTAGGTACATTTAGTGGTTTATCCTGTCCCCCACCCCCGCATCCATGAGATCGGGGGCTGCATTCCACCCCCTCTGGATCTGCAGGGCCCAGGAGCACCTTGGCACCTGCAGGTGCCTGTGACTCACTTGGTGGATGCCCGCCTGGTCCTGGGAGGGCAGGAGGGCAGCAGGAAAGAGGAGTCTGGGTCCACTCCGCCTGGCTGTCCTCCCATCAAGACCTTCCCCCTCCCTCCACACCTGGGCTGGAGGAGGCTGGCCTGGGGGTCCCCTGTAGGGGTTCCCACGGGCCCTGCCTCGTCTCTGGGGCCAGTGGCCATCGTGGGTACAGGTGGGGCTGGCAGGATGAGGAAGGTGGTGGGCTCCATCTTCCCAGAGCAGAAGTTATTTGGGGATGTCTCTCCTCCTCTCTGATCCGGCTGAGTGGTGTGAGGTGGACAGCAGACGCGGGCATCATGTACAGGCCGCGTTGCTGCCTCTGCCTCCACCCATTGCTACTTCTCTCTGCTTCTGGGCCTCGAGGTCCCACAGGGCTAGAAGGACACACGACAGCCCGGCTCTTTGTCCTGGTGCTCCTGTGCTCTGGTGAATATTCCCGCCTGGGTCCCTCTGGGCAGGAGCTGAGCTGGTTCTCCAGGACCTGCCCCGGGGCTGGCCTCACCCACTCTCATGCCCCTATCAGATGGCCATTCCCTGCTCAGGAGGACCCGTCTCCTCGTTGTCCAATGGTCCCAGCAGACTGCGTGACATTTTCTGATCAGGCCTCCCTGGGCTTGAAGTGATCCCAGCATGAACCCCAAACTCCTGGCTTCTGCCCTCGACGTCCACTGCTGGGCCAGCCCCGTGGCTCCCAGCCCCATGCACACCCCTCCCTGCCCCCGCACCCCACCGAGCAGCCCCCGGACTTGCTGCCATGCACCAACCTCCCCGCGAAGCCGTCTCATGGTCGGGAACTCCCCGTAGCGTCTATTTAGGTTGCGAATTTGAGCTTACTGGTTTGATTCCTTCATTTCTCCAACTAGACGGAGAGGGCAGAGCACAAAGCTGCAGGTCGGGTTCTTTGGAAGATGCTAAGATGGTTTTGGGCTCTGGTATGTTTATTAGGGACCATCAGCTGTCAGAGGAAGTCAAAGAAGCAGGGGAAGTGGCCCTGGAGCCCAGCCTGGCCGACAGTGAGCTCGGTAGCAGGTCCTGCCTGTTAGAGCCCAACTTCTGTGCTACCTGCTGCCCCGGGGAAAGGGCACCCTTTAAGGGACATTCCCAAAGCTGGGCAGTCCCTTGGGAGGGGTCGGGCACATCTCCCTGTGGGCATTCAGGCTTACCCAGCCCTGCACTCTCAGGGCTCAGCAGAGGACACGGAGCCAGCCTGGCTGCTCCTTCTTCTACATGCAGGGGTCAGTGGCCTTCCAGGAACCTTAAACTACCTTCCTCAAGGGCACAGGGTGGCCTGGACATCTTAGTGGAGAAAGGTGAGCAACACTCTCCACGTCTATGACCTGGGTCCCCAGCCATGCCCAGCTGCCCCAGCTAGGCCCCCACCCACTGAAGAGTGATGCCAAGCAGGTCTGTGGTCAGCTACGGCTGGCTCTACTGCTGCGTTGGCCCCTTGAGCCTGTAAGGTCCCTGAGCCAGGAGGATCACAAGTTCGAGGCCAGCCTCAGCAATTTAGCGAAACCTTCATCTCAAAATAAAAAGGTCTGGGAGTGCAGCTCAGAGGCACAGCTCTTGGAGAGCACGGACAAGTCCCTGGGTGAGATCCTCAGTACCTCAATAAATAAATACAGACGTGCCCAAATAAATGAATAGATAAATATGTCTTTAGTCATGTTCTGCTTTTCGAATCCACCAGGTGCATGTCCCGGCTCCAAACTGACCTGTACAGTGGGGACTGTCCCATCCTGTCACTCTCTCCACCACCAGTGACACTTTTCTTCCTCTCAGACACGGAAATAGAACTCACAGAGGGGTCTGTTTCTCTCTCCGGCCCTGGGAGGAGCCGTGCAGAGCTGCCGGGGGAACTGTGTGCCCCTCCTGTCCTCTCTCCACCTTCAGTGTGCAGCTCCGTCTCAGCCTCCAGAGCTCTTGTCCTCCCTGGGGGACTTCTTTTAGTAATGACCTGCCCAGAGGGGCAGGAGGAGAGACTGCTGGGCCCAGAGGTGAGCGAGCGTGAGCCCTGGCCCAAGGCCCACTGAGACCTAAAGTCATCCGAAGCTGGCCTCGTTTCTATTTGCAAAGTGATGCTCACCCCAAAACATCCCATAACATGTCACACAGACAAATGACGTGTTCACACAAACGTGTAATGGAGAAATAAAGAAGCCTTGGGTCAGTGGTGACGGGTCAGGGAACAGAGCAGAAGAAGGAGGGGCGTGGGAGGCAAGCAGTGTGGCGGGTGGTGGGCTGGGGATTACCCAGGGGGAGGTTTTCTTTTTCACAAGTTAATGGTTAGAATGAGTCCAACAGCCAATTAACAAGTGCAAACGCTTAAAGGACTCCTGTGAGCCTCTCAGGAGAGCCTCCTTATTGAACTAAGACATCTCCACTTCCCCGTGGGTGGGGAACAGTAACCAAATCAGCCACCTTCACAGCGGCTCTGGTTCATTGAGCACCTATTGTATGCCATGTTCCTCACACTAGGTGTAACACTCAACAACCCTCTGAAGCTGCTATTCCACTTCTATTTCACAGACAAGGAAACACGTGGAGAGCCAATGCCAGCACGGCTGCGTCCAGGGTCCCCCATGTGCTCATGCACCCCGAGCCCAGGAGGCTCCACCTGATTCCTGATCCATGATCTCCTTCCCCCTCCTCAGTCCTCCTTTCAGACCACAGGAAGCCACGCACCATCACGGAGCCTGAGTGCCCTGGTGTGGACCCCAGCCCAGGGGTGACACCCAGGCTCAGGGCTGAGTCCCGGTCCTCACGTGTGGTGTGGTCCTGGGCAAGGGTTGTGTCTTATTGAGCCCCGGCCTCTCGATTTGGACAGTGGAGCCAATGACCACCTTGGGTTGTTAGCAATTAATCCGGTGCATAATAGCTGTGGCTGGCCCCGAGCTAACACTGAACCATTTCCATTATTTAGCTATTCACACACCAAAAACTGCTTCTGAGTTTGAAGAAATGACAGTGAGGTCATGACCTTGAACTGGAGGGCCAAGCAGCCAGGCAGTCCTGCTCCCACTGAAGGCTCTGTGCCTGCACTCGCTGGAGCACAGAGAGTGCAATCAGGGTGTTGTCGCCCTGTGGGGAGCAGGCGATGCCCAGCTGCCCCTCTCCTTCCCAAGGCAGCCCCACCCTCTGTCCACTCCTTCCCTAACTTCCACACAGACCCCAGGGCATCGGTGCCTGGAGTTACCTTGTGAAGGTTCTGAGGGATCCAGGAGAGCAAGGGCCTTAGAAGCCACCCTATCATGGAGGTGGGTGGTGACCTCTGGGTGACCACACAGGCACTGCTCCGGTCCCTGCTCTCCTGGTGCAGTTTGTGATCGGGTGGTCTGCACGTGTGTGTGGGGGCTCCGGCAGGTGACAGAGGGCTTTCTGCATGTCAGCTACATACTGCCAAAGGAGAAGGGAAGCCCGAGAGACCAGGACCCAAGCAGGAACAAGGCAATGTAGAGGAGAGAGGCGGGACAGATGGACAGAAGAGATGGACAGATGGACTGGGCAGGGTTGAGTCCAGGGAGCCGGCTCTGCCCGCAGGTGGCCAGTGGACAGGGAACAGGGGTGGGGTGGCTGCTGTAGGAAGGTCTGGGTGCTTCCCACTGTGTGTGGCCTCGGTTCCGGCCCAGGTCCCCCATCTCTCACAGGTGTGACTGCCCCTCTGTGCTGCTTTTGGGGACGGCTCAACCGTCATGCAGGCCCCAGCCTGGCACATTGTGTCTGTGGTAAATGGTGGCGATTGTTCAGTGGCTGCTCTTGGCTGCATGCTGGGCTCCCCGCCGGGTGACCTCCTGGAAGCCCCTGTTGGGGCCTGGCGGCAGGACGCTCCCCACCCACACCAGCGATGGGATCTGCCAGTTATTCTGCTCCCAGATAATCACTTCCGAACCCAAGGGCGCGCGTTGGTGGTGCAGCCCTCTGATGTCCCATGACAGTGGCCTTTCTCTGCAGAGGCCCCTGCAGGGTCAGCATTCCTGGGGAGCCGAGCCCCGTGGTTCTCACAGAAGTATGTCTTTAATAGCTGCTGTGACGCCCGGTGACGGAAGGGCCATGAACTGCCCGCGGTCCAAGTGCAGACAAAGGGAGTTCAGAGCCCGTGGGCAGCGTCCCCGCACCGCGTCCTCCTCCCAGGCCCTCTCTGGCCTCGTCCCCTCTTTGGAGTTCAAGACCGGAGGCTGCCAAGTTCCACTGCAGCTCTGGCCGCCGCTGGTGGTAAACATCTTAATAGCTGAACAAGCTGAGAGGGACAAGGCCAAGGGCTCAGAGGGACAGACTGAACAACTAACTGTCCCTCAGAAGCCCAGGGTGCTGGAGAGGGCGCTAGGTTTAAAGGTACTGAGCTTCCAGAGCCTTCGAGGGGTGGCTTAAGTGGGAGCCAGGTGACTGGGGGTCCTCCCCACCCCCCTGCCTTCCTGGAGGCTGAAAGAGCCCGACCACACTCAGGAATGAGGATGTGAGCAGAGACCTCGACCTGCTCCCTCTGTCACCTGCCCCTCATTCCTCCTCCCTGTGGGAGTGGCGTCCCCGTCCCCCCAGGCTGTTTCCCGTGGGGCAGGGCAGCCTTGCGCAGAGTTCAGGTGCTGGCTGAGGGCTTCCAGGCCCTGAGCCCTGTCTCCCGCTCTGTGGCTGAGCAGGGGTGGAGGGAGAAGTGGGGACGGCAGAGCCCAGCAGGACGCGCAGGAATGAGCCTGCCTCACAGCACCTCACAGCACCTCCCTCGTGCGCTGCTTGAGCTGCCTTCTGGTGGGACCCACACCTGCAGGAGGCACAGGGAAGAGACAGGGGCTGTGGAGAAGTCCAAGCAGGACAAAGGGTTAGGTTGGGATAGGGTGGACAGGGAGGAAGTGACCTTTGAACTTAGGCCTGAAGGTGATGAAAAGGACAAACCCTGTAGATGGACAGAAGAGATGGACAGATGGACTGGGCAGGGTTGAGTCCAGGGAGCCGGCTCTGGAGGGGAGACAGTTCCAGGCAGAAGGGGTTGCAGGTGCAAAGGCCCTGGGGTAGGAAGGAGGGTGATGTGTTTGAGGACCAGAAAAGAGGCCATGGGGGTGGGGGGCAGTGAGTTTGAGAGCAGGGATTGGGGTCTCTTGGTGTCCCAAGAAGAAGCATTCATAGAATATTCCACCCAAATAAGGCGAGGGATTGGGTTTCGAAGGGTGGAGTCTTGTTTGGGGATGTCCTGTGGTCAGCAGGTTGATTGACATCTAGGAAAGCCACACCCTTCTCAGGTGCTGTGTGGGATCACAGGCAGAGCGAGAGGAAAGGCACACATGCGTCACACAGCCCCAGAGCGCGTAACGCCAGACCAGTCCCCTCACACGCCCAATGCGCAGAGCTCGCACACACAGCCCATGATGGCTCACGAGGGGATCCCAGCTGGCTGCAGCAGTGTCCTACCTCACATGTCCGCTGTGGCAGGCAGGGTGGCATTCTCTCCCAACCCACCTGGCTGTCCCCTGGGTGGCTGTCACCATGTGGAGGGCACATCCCACCCATAGCTTTCTTTCCCAGCCAGTCACCTGCAGTCTCTGTGGGGACGATGTGCCAGCAATGGCTTGGAGGGCCCTGACATCCTGGCATACGGGACAGCAGTCCGTGAAGCCGGGGCTCAGGACCCCAGGGTGTGTGGTTTGATGGACGGGGCAGTTGCTTTCTGGAGGGAGCTGAGGCAGGGGTGCCGAGCGCTCCTCCCTCCTGGGTGCTGGTCTTGGGTCCCGCCATCCCGTCCGTGGCTTCTCCAGTGAGCACCTTGTCACTGCCCTGTTTCAGGTGCTGGAACAGAGTGGTTAAGGACACAGAAAAGAATCAGAATGTAGACATTTTCCTCCTCCGGGACGTTGAAGGAAGCACTTCAAGGTTAAACAGGAGCCAGACCTGCCTTTCCTCTCCCTGTGACCAAGGCCACGGTGAAGCCACAGAGAAGCAGAGAGAGGGGCCCGTCAGTGTGTTTTCTTCTGTTCATGCCGTGGGTGTGTCTTACGTCCCATCTAGATGGCTCGGTGTCTGTGCCTCTGCAAACCTTCTATTATAAACCAGAAAACTGCACACAGCAATTGCGTGGCTGAGCGAGGCCCTGGAGCCCCCCTGGATGGGGAAGCAGTTTGCCTTCTTGCTGGAAGAGCCCCGGCGTCCTGCCAGTCCCCCTCCTGAGAGCCCCATCCTGAACTCAAAACCAGGCTCGCTGTTTCCTCTGGTTTCCTTACTCTGGCGTGGCCTGCTCACGTGGCCTGGCCTGGCCTTAAACCCATCTCCCTCTGGGGCTGGCCAGCCAGAGACACGGGTAGTGTGTGACACATTCCTTTGTCCTCTGCTGTTTCTGCAGGTCGGTAGCTGCTCCGGGGGGTTGGTCCCTTTGGCAGGGCCACAGTGTGGCATTTGTTCATGAGTGGGTGAATGTCTGATGGCCTCTGCCTCTGGTGTTAGCAGCTGTCTGTGCCCAACGATGCTCAGATCAGTAACTCGTAGGGGTTGCAAACGGTCACTTCTCTCTTTTCAAAATTTGTTCTTTTTAGTGATACATGACTGAGGAGCGTATTCATATGAGAGCACAGGAAAGTCTAGCCACATCCATTCTGCTGTCTTTCCTATTCCAATCTCCTTCCCTTCCTTTAGTCTCCTTTGTCTAAACCACTGAACTTCTATTCCCCACCCCCACCCCATACACTTATTGTGTGTTAGCATCTGCACATCAGACAGAGCATTCCACCTTTGGTTTTGGGGGACTGGCTTATTTCACTTAGCAAGATAGTTTCCAGATCTATCTATTTTCCAGCAAATGTCATAAAGTCATTCTCTTTTCTGGCTGAGTAATATTCCATTGTGTATATGTACCACATTTTCTTTGTCCATTCATCTGTTGAAGGACTTAGGCTTCATAACTTAGCTATTGTGAGTTAAGTTTGGTTCCATATTTTAACTATGGTGAATTGAACTGCTATAAACATTGATGTGGTATGATGTATGTAGTATGCAGTATGCTGATTTGGGGTATATACAGAGGAGAGGGAAAACTGGGTCAAATGGTGGTTCCATTCCAAGTTTTCTGAGGAATCTCTATACTGCTTTCCAGAGTGGTTGCTCCAATTTGTAATGGAACAAAATAGAAGATACAGAGACAAACCCACACAAGTACAATTAATCTCAAACTAGATGAAAGCACTAGAAATATACATTGGAGAAAAGATAGCCTCTTCAACAAATGGTGCTGGGAAAACTGGAAATCTATATATAACAGAATAAAATTGAATCCCTATGTCTCACCCTGCACAAAACCCAACTCAAAGTGGATCAAGGACCTAGGCATCAGACTAGAGACCCTGCACCTACTAGAAGAAAATGTAGACCCAACTCTCCATCATGTCAGCTTAGGAACTGACTTCCTCAATGAGACAAGTGCAAGAAGTAAAATCAAGAATTAATAAATGGGATGGCATCAAACTATAAAGCTGCTTCCCAGCAAAGGAAACAAGATCATGAAGAGAGAGCCTGCAGAATGGGAGAAAATCTTTACCACACGCACTTCAGATGAGCATTAATCTTTAGGATATGTAAAGAATTCAAAAAACTTGGAGCCATCCGAGATGGCGGGCTAGAGGGAGCTGCATTCTGTGTCGCTCCGGGAGCTGGGATTTAAGTAGTGGGAACACCGTTTCTCTGCGTGTGATGGAGGACCCCACACCTGCTCCTGCATAGGAATCGGCCACCACACTGTGCAGGACTCCAGGTGCCCAAGTAGGACCACCGGCATCAGCACCTGCGCAGGAATCCCGGCCACTGCTCCCGCTCAGGACACTCGACTGCTGCCCACGTGCAGGAACTCTGGCCGCCACTCCAGTGTGGACACCCAGCTACCAACACGGGACTCCTCTGGTGGCCAGTATTTTGGGGCATAGCAACCACTGCCACGGTCCCCTACATGTAGTAGCCTGCACCTGGGGACACTGCACTGGGTCCAGTGACAGTGGCCAGCCACAATACTGCACTCCACAGAGTTGCATGTCTGAACATGCTGCTCAACGCCACTGTCGGTCCCACCTGACCTGATCAGAAAGCAACCACCTCCATCTTGGGACACCTATGTCTCCATCCTTAGTTGGGGCAACTCCCAACTTGGAACACCAGCTGGGGCTTAGAAACAATATCAAGGTACTGAAAGCCCCCAACTCCCCCCTCTCCCTGGCAGCCACTAACCCGGCACAGTGCCTGTGGCTACACAGCCAGTCCATAGCTCGGAAAATAGGTCCTAGACTGCCCAGTGTAGAACAGCTCTCCATGACAGGTGCACAGTCGCCAGAGTGCAGCCCCCAAGACCTCTGGAGAGAGAGGTTCCTGATTGGGAAGTAGAAAGGGAGGGGTGAGGGAGATACAGTGTAGAGACTAAATTAGAGACCAGGAATTGTGGGGTCTTCAGGAGATATAAGGAGGTAAGACCAGGCCCACATCACATGAGTGGGCCCAAAGGAGATCCTTGGTGGGGGGGAGTCTCCCATCAGGGACAGCAACTGCTATACCCCACCTCCAGGAGCCCTGCACCCAGGACCAACCCTCCCACCCTAATAACCTTCACCATCCTGAGGGTGGAGACAGCAGCAAACAATAGAGAACCCCACCTATTGGATGAGAAGGGAAGCTGGAAAGATACTAATCTCCAACAGAAACAATCCTTATGTCTTCCTTTGAAATTTTTTTTCTCTGTCTCTCTCTCCTCCTGCCCTCACATCCCCAACATTTGTGAAACCAAGTACTTTTCATGAATTAGGCTACTGAGGACAGGGATGTCTGAGTAGTATATTACAGTGGTGTTGTATATCCTTCTATCTCCTGCTTTTACATTTTTAGCTTTTCTTAATATTTATGTTTTTTTGTTTGTTTGTTGTACTCTTCTTTCTTTCCATTTATTTGTTGCCGCAGTCCGGCTGCAGCAAAATAACCGGGGGATGACGAACAACTTGTGTAGATTGATACAGCAGGAGTGGGAGCCGTTTATTGCAGGACAGGAGCAGTATTTATACATTCCACACATCTAATTAGCATAAACTACATACATCAGGCAACCAATCAGGAATCTCCACACTTAATGGCTCCCGTTTGTTACTTCTCAAACCACTCCCTCTGGCATTTTGCCAGGCACCATCCAGACTTGTTTACGAACTCTAACATTCCCCTGGCAAAATGCCAGGTGTTATTTTGACTTGTTTACAGACTCTAACAATTTGTCTCCCCCAAATCGCTTTCTCTCTCTTCTCCTGCTACTAACCAATTTGTTTAGATTCCTCTTTCATGCTTTCTAAGATCTAATAACCCTATAGCCTCCCTCCTACCCCCTCAACATCTCATCCTACACCTCACCTCCAGTTCTTTGTCCACCGTCAGAAACTGTAGACCCTTTTGCAAACCTATTGTTTATATTGTAGATAATAATTGAACTCACCATTTCTGTATATTGTGAAAAAACTGTGAAGGGCTTAATAGCAGCTATTTGGTTTAAGGTTGTATATTGTTTGTACTGGGATCTGTTCGCATTGTTCTCCCCCTTAGAGGAGAGGTCTTGGGACCATGCTGAGACACTATAAGCCTATAGGGTAAAAACTGTAATGATCCACAGAGCTGGAAGGGAAGACACACAAACAACATGAAAAAACAAGGGAAGAAAGTGCCCCCAACTAACCAAGATGCTACATGATTAGAGTCCACGGCCAGCACAGCAGAAGAAATGACAGAGAAGGAGTTCAGATGTACATACTTAAAAATATATAATTAAATATATAATTAATATAATTAAAAAGTTCTGTGTATTAAAGGATGATGTAAGAGAACAAATACAGCCAGCGAAAGATCATTTCGATAAAGAGCTACATAAGCAAATACAGGAAGCAAAAGTTTACTTCAATAAGGAGATAAAGGTTCTGAAAAAACAAAAGGAAATCCTTCAAATGAAAGAAACAATAAACCAAATTAAAAGTTCAATCGAAAACATCACCAACAGATCAGACCACTTGGAAGACAGGACTTCAGACAATGAAGACAAAATAGATCATCTTGAAAAGAATGTAGACCACACACAGAGAAGACAGTAAGAAACCATGAGCAGAACATTCAAGAAATATGGGATAATATGAAAAGACCAAATTTTAGAGTTATTGGGATAGAGGGAGGCATGGAGTTTCAAACCAAAGGAATGAGCAAACTATTCAATGAAATAATATCAGGGAAATTTTCCAAACATGAAGAATGAAATGGAAAATCAAATTCAAGAGGCTTACAGGACACCAAATGTACAAAATCACAACAGATACACACCAAGGCACATTATCATGAAAAAAACCTAGCCTACAGAATAAGGAGAGAATTTTAAAAGCCACAAGAAAAAGGAATCAGATTACACATAGGGGGAAACCAAATAGGATATCTGCAGATTTTCAACCCAGACCCTGAAAGCTAGAAGACTCTGGAACAACATGTACCAAGCTTTGAAAGAAAATGGATGCCAACCAAGAATCTAATATCCAGCAAAATTAAGCTTTAGATTTGATGATGAAACAAAAACCTTCCATGATAAACAAAAGTTAAAAGAATTTACTACTAGAAATCCTGCGCTACAGAACATCCTTGGCAAAATATTCCATGAGAAGGAAATAAAAAATAACAATGCAAATCAGCAAAAGGAGGTATTATAATAAAGGAAAAGCTAATCAAAGGAGAAACTAAATCAAGTTAAATACCAAAAATAAACAAATATGACCTCCCGGTCAACTACAAACCATATCTCATTAATAACCCTGAATGTTAATAGCATAAATTCATTAATTAAAAGACATAGACTGGCAGATTGGATTCTAAAAATAGAACTAACAGTTTTCTGCCTCCAAGAGACTTATCTCATAGGAAAAAACATTCACAGACTGAAGGTGAAATGTTAGGAAAAAAAAAATACCACTCACATGGACTGCAGAAATAAGCAGGAGTTTCCATCCTCGTATCAAATAAAGTAAACTTCAAGCCAAAGTTAATCAAAAGGGATAAAGATGGACATAACATACTGCTCAAGGGAACCATACGCCAACAAAACATAACAATCATAAATATAAATGCCCCAAACAATGGAGGATCTATGTTTATCAAACAAACTCTTCACAAGTTCAAGAGTCAAATAGACCACAACACAATAATTCTGGGTGACTTTAACACACCTCTTTCACCACTGGAGAGATCTTCCAAACAAAAGCTGAACAAAGGAACTATAGAACTCAATAATACAATCAATAACTTAGACTTAACTGACATAGATAGAATATTTCATGCATCAACAAGCAAATACACTTTTTTCTCAGCCGAACATGGATCCTTCTCTAAAATAGACCATATATTATGCCACAAAGCAACTCTTAGCAAATAAAAAAAAAATACGAATACTACCCTGCATTCAATCAGATCTTAATTAAGCTAGATGCCCTGCAGTAGGTGAATGGATAAAGAAACCATGGTGTATATATATATGTACACAATGGAATATTAGCATTTGCAGGTAAATGGATGGATTGGGGAATATAATGCTAAGTGAAATAAGCAATCCCCCAAAAAAGCAAATGCCAAATGTTTTTTCTGATATGTGGATGCTGATCCATAATGGGGGTGTTGGAGGCAGCATGGAAGGGATGGAGGAATTTTGCTAGGGCAAAGGGAGGGAGAGGAAGGGAGGGGGCTAGGGATTAAGAAAGACAGTGGAATGAGATGGACATAATTATTCTAAGTACATTTGTATGAAGACACGAATGGTGTGACTCTACTTTGTGTACAACCAGAGACATGAACAATTGTGCTGTATATGTATACTGTGAATTGAAATGCATTCTGCTGTCATGTATAACATATTAGAATAAGTAAATATATGTTTTTTTTAAAATTAAAAAAGTTAACAACAAAAACCCAAGTAATAAATGGGCAAAGGAACTGAACAGGCCCTTCTCAGAAGAAATACAAGTGGTCAACAAACATGAAAAGATGTTCAACATCTCTAACAATTAGAGGAATACAAATTAAAACCACACTGAAGTTCCTTCTCACTCTAGTCAGAATGGCAGTTATCAAGAATACAGGTAACAATAAATCTTGGTGAGGATGTGGGGAAAGGCACATCATACATTGCTGGTGGGACTGCAAATTGGTGCAAAACGGTCATTTCCACCCTACCATTCCCTTTCCGCTGACTAGCTGTGTGCTTTTGTGAAGAGGTGTGTTCTCTCTGCTCCTGCCTGCTCACGTGGTGCTGTTCACAAGGGACAATTTGGGTCGAGCTTCGTTCTTTCTCTTCATCCATCAATTTCCAAAATACTGAGTTGATTCCCATCGTCTCCAAGGTGACCCTTCCCTGCCATTTCAAACCTCCCTGTGAACTTGCAGATCTAGAGGTGCAACAGGCTTAGTCAGTGGCCAGAGCCCGAGTCAGCTGCTTCCCCAGAGCCCAGCCCCTCTTTGGGGGAGGTGGTGTCCCCACGCCCATCTGGCTACCTCAGGTCCTCGATGCCATTACAAGTGGTCATTGGGCACAAGGACAGTGTGAGGTTTCCTGGCGCTCTCCTGCTTTGCCTGCCTGGCGCCTGGGCATAGCAGGGCACTGTGCCCACCTTTAGCCTTCTTGGCTGTTATTTTAAAAGAAAGACAGTGTCCTCGCTGCCCAGGGGAGACAGCCACTTTGGTTGTCTGAATTCACTCTTCTGGAACAGTCCTCATGAGAACCCTGAGACACACTGCCTCCTTCCTGCCTGTTGGTAACTGTTTTCACCTTTTATGCAAAAAGTCAGTTTGTGGAATTTAATTCCTTAAAAATCTTGTCTCCTGGTATGAAACATCGCTGCCCCGAAGCATGACGATGCCCAGTGGCCGCTTCTCAGTCATTTACTCTTGTGGCTTAAATCTCCTGTGGATATATTTAAAATTTGGATTGTACTCTAGAATATGACTCTGGATTGAACTTCTCAGTTGCCTACGTTGAGTGCTTTTGCAGCAAGTGGTTTCAAGTCATTTTGTTTATGGAGTGCGATAGAGTTGCCTCTTTATTTATGCCACTGATATTCATAGCCAGACACCAACCATCACAACCAAGATACAAACCGGCCCACCACTCCTTCAACGTGGCCATTCGTGTGCTGGATACAGTCTTCCTGAGAGCTTGTTTTCCATATTGTTGGATTGCCTTGCTTTGGTGGTCTTCCTGGGGACTCCTCTTATTTGTTCATGAAATCTTTGTCAGTTTTCAGCATTTCTTACTTTTGTTTTTGGTACCTGGATTGAACTCAGGGGCACTCGACCTCTGAGCCACACCCCCAGCCCTATTTCATGTTTTATTTAGAGACAGGGTCTCACTGAGTTGCTTAGCACCTTGCTTTTGTTGAGGCTGGCTTTGAACTCGTGTTCCTCCTGCCTCAGCCTCCTGAGCTGCTGGGATGACAGGGGTGTGCCACCGCGGCCAACCAGCATTTCTTACTTTTTTTGAGGTCCCTTTTATCTCTTTTTTGCTGGCTTTTTCTTTCTCTTTTCATTTCTCTATTTTCAGTTATAAGTGTCCAAGTTCACTAATATTTTTTCCACAGTGTCGAATCCACTTTAACATCATCCAGTGCATTTTTCATACAGACATGGTTTTTACCTGTGGAAATTTCTTGTGGGTTCACTTTGTATTTTTCATGTGACTCCTTTATGGTCTTCTCCATCTTCTTGAACATATGGAATGTTGTTATATTTTTTTTTCTAGTCTCAGCTGCTGAATATATCATCTGTCTCTTAATCTGCTCTTTTTCTCATTAGTTTCTGACTTTAAAAATCAGAATCATAATGTTTACTGTATTGCATGTGCTGGGTAGTTATGGATGCTTTTTATCCATGAGTTTTTTTAGAAAAGCAATCAAGTTTCTTGGAAATGCTTTGATCCTTTAGCCTTTCTTGAGTGAGACCAGAATAGCAGAGTCTGGGTGGCAGGGTCCAGCCACAGAGGTGAGGCCCCCGGGGTCTCTGCCTGGGCTGCTGGGCACCACAGGGCTTTCCAACGCCACACCCAAGGCCCAGGAGTTGTTCCCGCGGCTCCTCTCTGGGGTTCCTCCTCTAGGCCTGGGTGGTTTCTTCAGATTCATGGATGCAGCTGTATGTATTTGAAGACTTGGGAGGAGCTCTCTGTACAGTTCTGGAGTTTTCTCTCTGGGCAGCCCTCTCCTCTCTGGTACACTGCTGTTGCTCCAGCCACCTCGACCGACTTCCCTGAAGTTCCACTTTTGTTTTGTCCTCTTGGCTCCAGAGGCACCGTGCCCAGCGCTCCTTGGCAGGAGCCTGAGTCTCCCCAGCGCCCACCTTGCTCCTGTGGCCACTTCATTTCCTCGGGGACCCCTATGCTACGCAGCTTCTTTCCAAAGTCTGGAAATTACTGTTTCTAGCATTTTGTTTGGCAGTGGAGGAGGCCAGGAGACAGCCGGGAGGAGGCCAGTTGTTTGAGGCAGGAGCACAAGTTTGTTCCCTTTGCCGTCTTGGCTAGGAGCGTTTTACTCCTGCCTTGTTCTCACTTCAGCCTTTGCCGCGTCTGGTCACGTGTGCGCTTCCTCTGGTTACACCTTTGTTTCTGTGATGATGTTTTTCTTTTATTTCCAGCTCTTTCCTGCGTCCTCCTCCACCCCCATCTCTGAGCGTCTCTGAGCCTAGTTGGCACCCTCTGTCTGTGTCTGACCCTGTTCCTAGTACCTTTGGGTTCATGTAGAGATCAGCCTCCGCCCATTCCTGTGGGACGCGTCTAGCCCTCAGGAGTTCACAGTTTGTCCCCGACTTTGGTGCAAAATTTCCATCTCTTTGTCCCTTCTGTCTTGGTCGCAAGGGGCGGCACTCCCTGTGGCTGCCCGGGAGCCTGCCAGTCTGGATTTGGGGGTTCACAGGGCTCTGCACTGCACCCCTCCAGTTGGGCCCGGGGGGCCTTGCATTTCCCCCGAGGGTGTCACGTGGGCCCGCGCCTCAGGCTGTTGGAGTGGCCTGCTGGCTTCCTGCCGCCCCTTGGTTGGTTTCAGTTCTCCTGTCTCGGCTGTGGCCCTGGCACTCCCTCCCTGGGGTAGGCGCTGGGCTGTGGTGGCCACCGGCCCCTTCCCACCTGCGCACACTGAGGGGCCTGGGGAGCACCTGTCTCCGTGTGGCACAGCGTTCTCGTGAGTGTTGCCCATGGGGTTTTGGTTCTGCTGTCCAGCTGCCATCCTGTGGGGTGTGGAGAGATCGAGAACCTGCGCCATCTGTTGGGAGCCCTGGAGGGGCTGGGCGAGTTTGGCTCTTTGGGGCCGCCACCGGAGGGCACACGTGGCCCAGTAGCAGTAGGTGCAGCCAGTGCCTTCCTGAGACTCGCCACTCTTGGTGGCAGTAAGGGAGGCCTGAGTCGTGTGGCTTTGTTAGTATGCGTTTGTTTTCTACAGAAAGTGCCTCCCGTTGTCTTCACTGGGGAGACGCTCTACCATGATGCCGGGGTCCCCTCCTCGGCCATGAGTGGTCTTCTGAGTCACAGAACAGCGCTGTGCCTCAGAATTTTCCTGGAAGGGAATCATTTCATCCCATAATTAATTTTTCTAATCTTTTAGTGCATTTTAAGATATTTCCAAATTTTTACATAGAAACCATTGCCCCAGACTTTAGCCTTCAGCTTTGTCCCATGGAGGTCTAGACACCAGGAATTCCCTGTGATGGGGCCCGGGAGGCAGTGGAGGAGGCCAGGAGGAGGCCAGGCCACGCCGAGCTGTCAGGGACCTTAAACAGCCTCTGGTCCCCTAGCCCATTTCACAGCTGGGGAAAATGAGGCTCAGGGAAGAGAAGCAGCCTGTCAGCCTCCACAAAGCTCCTCCACAGTGTCAGTGTCAGCAACGCCTTTCCCGTCACCCGGTGTCCCTTGCTGCTAAAGAGCGCTTGCCCTTGCTGCAAGGGGTGGGGGGTGTCCAACATCCTCTTCCCCTTGGGGACAGGGTGCCTTCTCCTCGACTTCCTGGGCACACACACCCACCCCATCCTAGGGCGGTCTGGACCCAGGGCCGGGCTGTCTGAGTTACTCTGGAGTTGAGCTGGCAAGACTGAGGTTGGCATAACATACAGCCAGGGCTGAGAACGAGAAAGGGGAAGGACCCTGGGGACACTTTTGTCTCAGCTCCTCTCTGTAGGTCTCAGCATAGCAAGCGTGATGAGGACCACTCTGGCTGCAGGTGGCCCCCAGGATGACTGCACATGTATTCCACAGCCCTGATGCTGCTTCCTGTTTCTAAACTCAGCCTGACGTCTGTCCACCTTTGTGCCTGATGGCTTCGGTACCTCCATTCTTTTGACAGCTGGTACATTGCTGAGCCAGGCTGCTCCATCGATGCTCGGCCCGTACTTCCTGCTAATTTCCAGCTCTGTCACTGCAGCAGTGAATGGTCCTGAACTGGCCTCTGTGAGTCTGTGAGACACGGCCTTGGGGCTTCCCATGGAGTCTTGGTCGTGTTCACACACTTAGGGTCACTAACGTGCTCTTGGGGATAACTGGTCCCTAAGCCACCAACAGCACACAAGGGCTGCCATCTCCACACCTCTGATGCTATGGGGTGTTAGGATCAGCGCCAAGGCCTCCAGTATGAACACGAGCCTTCACCGCTGGCTGCCATCTCACCTGGGGCTCCACTCAGTCCTCGAGGCTCAACCAGGAGTTCCTGGGTTCCCTGAGACCCGCACGGTTGGTGTCTACACTGTGTTTCTTTTTCTCTTGGTAATTTTGCAACAGTTTCCTATGTGTTTTCTTGATAATCCTTGTTGGTTAGAGATTGCAAATATTCTCTCAATCTGTCATTTATTGCTTTTGTGATGTTCTTAGTTGAGAAAAAATATTTAACTTTAATATGATCAAATCCAAGAAATTCCTTCTTCTTTTGCATACTATTTAAAACATTCCTTCTCTGCTCCAAAGCTGTGGTAGTGATAATTCTCCTGTACTTCATTCTCCTAGTTTTAAAGCCTTGCTTTGTTTGGAAGCTCTCTAATCCTTCACTAATTTGTAAGTAACACAAAATATAGATATGATTCTTAAAGTCTACATATTGAGCCAAATTTCCAAACGTCATTTAGGGAATGATACCTTCCTTCTTCATTGATTTTTGATAACACCTCTTGAATCGGCTTCTGGACTTCTCATTTTTTTTTTCCGGCTGCTGAACCTATTAATTTCTAAGCCATACCACACAGTGTAAATTATCATTTTGTAACATACCTCAAGTAGCATGGGGTGGTTTTAGTTTTGCAAATTGCTTTAGCTATTTGTTCTTTGAGGTTCCTTTTGGCCCCATCTCATTCCTGTCCCAAATCCTGCTGAGATTTTTGGTTGTGTTGTGTGGAATTTGCCCAAGCCCTTCCCTCCCACGCTACATCACCGGGTCCACTGGTGTGTTCCCTGATGGGGTTCTGGAATCTTCTCCACAAAGCTCCTCCACAGTGTCAGGGCCCCTTCTGGGCAGTTTGTTCCTTTTGTCTCTGGCACAGAGGGTCCTTGGCTTTCCTGGCTGCTTCTCCAGTGGGACAGGACCTTGTGGCTGCCCCTAGTGCGTGCAGCTTCCTGTGGGCTGGTATTCAGCAGGGCACCAGTCCTCTCCACCCAGGAGGGCTTATCCAGGCCTCCCTGCTGGTTTGTGGCAGGACACAGAGAGCCTGGTAGGAGAGCTGGCCCTAGGAAGAAGGACTGGGCAGGAAGGATGCAGGCCCCTAAGCGTAGGTGCCTCGTCCTAAGAGGTGGTGTGGCAGCAAGCTCCGTGGCCATTTGAGCCTGGCTTCTTCCTGGATTCACCAGTAACCAGAAGTACAACCTAGTTTAGTCACTCAGCATCCTCTACCCGGTCTTCTGACCTGGGGAACTGGGACAGTAACTGTACCCGCCGACTCAGCTTGGGCCCAGATGAGCTGAGAGGACACTCCTTAAACCAGCCAAGGGCAGAACCGGGGATCTGAGTGTCTTGCTGCAGACTCTCAGGCTCGGCCACACCTTCACGTCTGTCTAAGCCCTGGAGATGCTCAGGGGCATCCAGAGTCTTGCTTAATACAAGTGCCAGTTTGAGTAGAAAAGCATGAATGTTCACACAGGGCTACACGACTGAGCCCCCTACTCCTGAACTGTGATCATTCCCCATTTTCTTTGTTATTCTAAAACAAGGAATTTCAAACTCTCAGAGCCAGGAAGTCCAGTGCCAAACTCCACTAGTCTTTCCAAACCCAGAAAGTGAGTCACAGGAATTAAGCCCAGGAAGGCTCCCTGGTGCTGAGCTAGTGAACATTCAAAATGATGTCACCTAAAACAAAAGTAGCAACCAAATGTTCCCCCCCAGCCTAGACCTCAATTGTTATGTCTGTGGTCAGTGAAGAAGGGGTTGCAGTCCATTCGCCCATCTGTCTGTCTGTTCAGTGTGTTTATTGAGCACCTACTTCATGCTGGTCACAGGGCTGGTGCTGGGGATGTGGGAGAAAAGGGCAGACCAGGGGGTCCCCTCTCACAGAGCTGGAAGATGGGAAGGAAGGGAGATGGTGAGGGTGTGGTAAGAGGGAGGGTACTGGGATGTGGGGAGGGCTCTCAGAGGAGGTGGCACCTCGGCTGACCCTGAAAGAGTGGAGGGATCTGGTCATGCCAGTATGAGGGTGTAGGCCAGGAAGGGGTTCTGAACGGCAGGCAGGATGCCTGGACCAGACAGGAAGTGGGGCTAAAGCACAGCCAGGTGTGGCACCGTATGGGAAGAGGAGAGGAGCGAAAGGTGCCCTTGGGGGCTGGCCCAGGGTTTGGTCTTCATCCTAAGAGCAAAGGGAGGCCGTGGAAAGAGACCCAGGGGAGAGGAGAACACGAGTCAGGTCTTTTGAAAAGCTCTACAGTGGATGGAAGATGGATTGGGAAGAGGGAATTAGGAAGAGTGACGTCAGCCAGGTGGAAGGGCGGTCCTTCTGAACAGGTGGCACTGGCCTGGCCCAGGGGGAGGGCTTGGTAGCCTTTACCTTGAACCAAATAAAGACTTTGTTGTTGTTTATTTGCGGGGCTGGGGATTGAACCGGGGGGCCTCGCGCATGCCCGGCAAAGCCCTCTCCCACTGAGCCACATCCCCAGCCTTCTGGGATGGCCTTTAGAGGAAGAGGAGGTCCCTTGGTGTCAGCTGGGTGGACGTGGCAACTCTGAATCCCTCTGAAGCTCAGCTTCCCCTCTGCACAACTCAGGGCAGGAGAGAGACCTGTGATCTCCACATTTCCTCCCTCCTACCACCGTTCTGTCCACCCTGCTACCCCTGGGGGTGAAGGTGTCTCAGTCACCTGCTAGGTGTTTGCTCAGAAAAGCTGCTCGGAGCTGGACTTGGTCAGCATTCAGGCTTCTCTTGAAAGTTGGTGTCCTCTCTGAAACGACATCATCCTAGGAGTTTTGAAAACGTGTTCACGAAACTTAAATTTTCTGACATTAAAGGAACAAACATCTTTTTTTTTTTTTTATTTTTTAGTTATCGGTGGACACAACATCTTCATTTGTATGTGGTGCTGAGGATCGAACTCGGGCCGCACGCATGCCAGGCGAGCGCGCTACCGCCTGAGCCATATCCCCAGCCCAGGAACAAACATCTTGTGGATTTTATTCCCCTTTAAATCTCTTAGTCACCAAATCATCTGAGGTGCCTTCATGAAGAGCCCTGAACACACCACCCCCACCCCCAGACACAGCCCTGCCATTCAGAAAGCCTGCAGTGAGAGGCAGAAGCCACGTAGGGGTTTTGCTGTATCAATAATTAGCCTGCACGGCTATTATGTTCATTGTGCAAATACTGTTTTTTAAGTGATTTGTATTTGGGGGGCAGGAAGAGCAGAGACACATCACGAGCTTCCACTGTGGCCTGCTGAGCCCGGTCCAGCAGGGTGCTTGGACCAGGAGCAGTAGCTGAAGGGCTGGGTGGATTCCAACTGCCACTCCCTCTGCCACGTGGAGCCCTGGCTACAAACCACCTTGCACCGGGTACTAAGTGGGTCCCTGTTGGTCCGGAATCTGAGAAGACCCAACCAAGTCAGACTGCCATGGGAGGTCATTAATGGTCCTTGCAATTTCTTCCTCACAGTCAGGCTGCAATGTCACAGCCCAGGCAGATGGTGGAGTGTGTTCCTTAAAGCTGGGGCCATGACTTGGGCGTCTCTGTGTCCCAGCCATAGCACACGATCAGTGGGCTTCCTGTGTTCCATGAATGTGCAGACGGATGGATGTGTGCATGGGTGGCTGGCTTCTGGGTGCATGTGATGGATGGGTGGGGAGGTGAATAGAGGCCTTGGGTGACGCCTGTGTTGATAGATGGGACAGTGCTGGCTGGATGTGTATGGGATGGATGGAGGGACGGGGGTGGATGGACGGTGGGTTTGGTGCTGGTAGCCTTTCTGCAAGAGAGATTCCTGGAATTTGTTGGCTCTTGCTAAGGCTTTTGAAGTATGGCAGTGTGAGCCCTGGATAGAAAGAAGGCGATTTGCTGTATTCTAAATGGGCCAGGATAGGAGGAGGGTGGGGTAAAGGGGAGCTATGGTCAGTCTACAGGTGGCAGGTATTTTAATAAGTTATGGAATTAGTCGGCAACTTTAACGGTGAGGTTACTTTCCTCCAAAAGTCAGATCACTTACCTGGAAACCATTCAAGCTCCAGCCCCAATGGGCCCATTTCTGGCTGGAGCTATGGAGGGACCCCTCCACGGTGACTTGGGCGGCCCCTGTCCCTGCAGGCCTCCCTGTTCTCCACGGTGCCATCTCCCTCCCTCCCTCATTCCTACTCCCAACAGATTGAGCCACCCCTGGAATGGTGGCTCCTGGGTCTCGGGGCTCTGGGTCCATGTCGAATCCTCTCAGTCCCCGTGAAACCTCAGGTGAGTCACTTTCCCTCCTCCTCCAAGGGATGGTCCCTCACTCTCACTGGTCCCCCCCTCTTGCTCTACTGTGGGTCCCTCCTCTGGGACTTGGGTGGCTGGCCTTTTATTACGCATGCTGAGTGCTTTCCACAGGGGGCCTCTGAGCCCCTCCTGGGGTCTCCAGCATCGCCACCCCCACTGTAAGGGTAAAGCAGCCTTCTCAGTTCACGGCCCCAGCTGGGCAGGGACAGAGCCAGGACCGAGCGGGCCTCGTGTCGCCGTCTCGCCCTGTTTCCCACCGTGTGGGAGGTGCCCAGCAGGATGCCTCCTCTGGGCTGTGCCTGGGACCAGGGCCTTCCTTGGTGCCACACCAGTGTGAGATCTCTGCACTGTGTCCTTTCTCTCTCGTCCACACTCCCACTACCTGGCTGCTAGGCAGTCTGCTCCCACCCAAAGGACCCAGTGGACATGGTAGCAGTGTGTCCTCGTGGAGGCCCGTGTTCCCGGCCTCCCTGGAGCCCCAGGGACTGGCCAGCACATTGGATGCTTCAAAGGGCTTCCCAGGCAAACAGGTCCAGCTGACCATGTTCCCAGGAGACAGTGTCTTTCCTACGGCCACACAGGCCCAGGAGTGGCCTGGCCACCAGCCAGCCTCTGAGGCTTTCCATCTGTGACCTTCCACTCCCTGGAGGCACTGGGGGCTGTAGGCAGAGTCCAGACTCAGGACTCAGGGGGACCTGGGTTTGGATCCCACACGTCTTTGCTTTGGGCGGCCATCTGGGCTGGCGGAGCCTCGCCTTCCTCATCTGGAGCCCAGGGCACCAAGGTGTGCCGCAGGGCCTTGCACAGGCCACGCCAGGGCCTCAACCAGCCTCCTTGGGGGAGGTCCCATGCCCCGTCGCCCTCCGAGCCCTGGAGACGGCAGAGCTATTGGACTGGTTAGCTGGTCCTGAGCTCCCAAGCCAGCATCCAGCCACCTAGTGTGACTGCCAGGGCAGCAGGGACAGGAGCCCCCGCCCCTCCCCAGGCTGCTCTCTGGAGAGGGTCTGTGGGACCTGGGATCCCGCATGCGTAGATGGAGAGCAGTGCCCGTCCTCAGCATCAAGGTCCCAGAAGAAGTCCACAGGCACAGAGAGCTCCCCAAGCCCATGACGGGCAACTACTGACCAGAGAGATAAGTTACACAAAGTGCTTCTCAAAGCCATTAAATTATAAAATAAAATAAGTAGGTAAAATTCCACCCAAGTCCCAGATTGGTTGAAGACCTGGAAACAGGGTTCTCCAGGTCACCAGAGCAGCAGAGCCCTGCACCAGGCATTCCTCTCTGGGGTATTGGTGGGGCCACCAGGTCACGGGGAGTGGTCCTGAAACAGAAGGCCACTAGCCACTTGGGCCGATTCTACGTTAGTGGGTTGAATAAAAGACTATTCCTCCAAGAACACCTTGCCCACATGTTTCAATCAATAGATTCCATAGAGGACACGTAAAGCGGGGTGTTTCTGAAGGCCTCTTTGTGGACATGGGTTGGGGTTCTCAGAGTGTGTGAGTGTGCGAGCCTCTGTGGAAAGATCCTACGTAACTCCAGGAATTGGCTCCCGCGACTCTGGAGGCAGAGGAGGCCTGAGGCCTGCCCTCTGCAGACTGGAGGCCAGGAGAGGGATACTGGCTCGGCAGCTTGATGCTGCCCCTTTCACTGGTGAGAATGGGTCTTCTCTAATCTGTGTACAATTCAAATGCAAATCTTTGCTGGACACACTCACAGACACACTCAGGAAGACTGCTTCACCACCCCTGTGGGCAACCTTTACCCTAGTCAAGGGAACCAAATTACAGTCAGGTCTGTCACTCACACCAAAGAAAATCTGAAATGTTCTGAAACCTTACAGCCGATCTAAGAAAGAAACTCAGCTGAGGCTCCCAGATTTGAATGTGGCCCTAAAAATTGCATGCCCTTCCTGATACAGAGGTGGGGAAATTTGAACAAAACCCCCATGAACAGCCAAAAAAAATAAGCAGATTTCCGCCAGCTGCCATAGAGGCTACGCTAGACATCTTTCTCTTCTGCTCCAGGGAAGGGTGGCACGAACTGCCAGATGAAGGGATAACGTGTGGGCTTCGAAAGGCCAGGGGGGCAAGCCTCACGGTGCTGTCCTGACGGGGACACGGCCACTCCCACCCCGGGTTCGTGAAGTTGTTGATTTCCAAATACGGTGAGGCCTTTTCTTGGTCAAACAAATATTTCAAATTTTAAACCAGAAGACAAGGTAAATAACTGTGGCAGCCGGGGGCTGTCTGGTCTCCTCATGGGATTCGCCAGCCGCCCGCCCCCGGGGGGAGGCACGCATGGGACTGTGTTTTCTGGGTCCTGAACAAATCCCGCTGATGGCCATGAGCACCTTCCCCAGAATACTCCAGCCCAGGCCACGTGAGCTGTTGCTGGGGTTCCTGGTGCAGCCCTGCCATTCCCGGGGCTGCCCTCTGGGGTGCTCAAGGGCCAGCACAGTTGATAGCGCTGGTTCTTCTACCCGGGTGACAGGGCAATGGGGTAGGAGGCCTCTCTGAGGGAAAGAGTCATCCACAAGAGGCCTGGGACTCTGGGACTCCTCTAAAGATGGGACCCAGAACTCCTCAGACTTTAAAAAGAAGGTGGGAGCCCTTTTGGTAATTTCTGAATGATATTAATTAATGCACTGGGTAAGTGATTGCCATGTGTCAAACTGGCAGGTCCGTGGTCCCCAGTCATTCACTTACTCATCTAGGTGTCACAGTGGAGACATCTGTATCTGTGATTCAAGTCCACAACAAGCTGACTTGAAGGAATGGAAACTGTCCTAGGTGACCTGGGTGGGCCTGGCCCAATCAGGTGGAGACCTTAAGAGAGAGCCGAGGCTCCCTGAAGAAGAAGGAAGGTGCCTGTGGACGCAGCCTCGGCCATGCCAAGACCAGCCTGGGCCTGCCCCGTGGGTGCAGGACCCTCGCACCAGACCCCACAGTTGCCTAAGCAACTCTTTGTGGTAAAACCTGAATACAGACCTCCTGCTCTGCTTCTTGGGTTGACCCCAACTCATCCAGTAAGAAAAGTGTTTTCACTGATCTTTTGAGCTGTGTTCTGCAAATTTCATCTCATTGATAATTTTGAAACTACTGAGACCCCTGCCCCAGCTTCTCCAACCCTGGGGTTTTCCTGCCCCCGCAGGGGGGTGGGTGGACTGTCCCTTTACATGGCCAGCACTCTCCTTATTCAGGGGCGGGGCCATTGCTGGTGTTCAGAGCACCTCCCTGACCAGCGGCTACAGGAGCCCTCCCTACTGTCACAGCCTGGTGCTGGCCTAGGCCTTCTCCTGTGCTGTCCTGGTGATACCCCAGCTCCCTGTCGCTCACAAAACCACAGAGTTGGTGGCTGAAGGATTAAGGGGATGGCCCAGAGGCTGGACAGGCCAGATACTGAGGCACATGGCCGCCTGGCTTCTGGACTCAGAGGTGGGAAGCGCAGGGTGTCCCTGCCCCGGCCACCAGGCTCCCGTCTTCCTCCTGCCCACGTGGTTCCTGAGGAAAAGTTTTAGGTTGCCGCGGGCACACCTCTGGTTCTTATGTGGACATCTAACTCCATGTTGAAACGGCTGGAAACAGCAGGAGGGAGTCCTGCCAGCCCACAAATGCTTCAGTGAACTTGAACCTGGCTCCTGCCCGGGCTCAGAGGGGGTGGAGTTCAGTCTGCAGAAGGTTAGGGCCGAGGCCAAGCCACGCCTGAGCCCAGGCAAAGGTGGGCTGTGTGCGTTCCTCGACCCTGGAGGGTTCCCGACAACCCTCCTGGTGTCACTCCACGCGAGACCACAGCCCCAGGACAGTGCAGATGCTCTTTGGAGCTTCATGTGTGTCCACGTGGAGGACCTGATCCTCCCCACAGCGTGGGCCCCATTCCCAGGTGCAGATGGGACCCTGAGGCTCAGAGAGGGGCGTGTCTTGGCCCAGGGCCAGCGGAAAGGACAGCAGCACAGCCCTTCAGATTCCATGGGGACAGGGAGAGGAGGAGTGTGTGATCCCCACTGTGCACAGTGAGGGCTTTGTGGGGCACCCTGGGAGGGCCACACACCCTGCCTCTGCAGTGCCCACGGCTTGTGCCCGAGCGGCCTGAAGCTGCGGCTCTGGAAGGACGACCAAGGCCGCCTCAACCCTGGGCTCCAGCATCCACTGGGGAGGGGCTTCTCTCTGGCCACTGGCCCACAGTGCAAGGGGTCTCTGGGCGCACCTGCAGGGCACAGCCAGCTGTGGGATGCCCTGCCCACCCCGCACCCCTGAGTTTCAGTCCACCAGGGGAGCCTCTGGGAGCCCGGGCCTCCCCAGTACTACACACGGGGAGGGAGCTGTCCCCGCCTCCCTGAGCCTACTGTGCCTGGGCCTAGTGAGGGGCCGCGGGGGCAGAGGGGAGGCTGGGCCTCCACCTCTGTGAGTAGCCGGCTGGCTGCAGGGGCCGCAGGACTGTCCATTGCTGAGGAGTGACCAGACAAGTTGTGGTCAATGCCTGAGTTCTCTTCTGGACCTGGGCAAGTCCCTGTCCCCATGGACAGGTGTTGAAGGACAGGGTCAGGACAAAAAATCAAGCCCTGGCTCCATATTTGGCATGTTTGAGGCACCCAGCTTCAGGTGGGGGGCCCGGGAGACGGCCGGGCACTCCTGCCCTGCAGTGTGGACTGGAGCCTCATCTGGGTGATCTGAGAGGGGTCCCAGGCCTGAGGTGGGTGCCTCTTTCTGTCTGTCTCACTTCCTCCCTGTCGCTGAAGCTGTGTGCTGAGGTTTCCGCCCATCTCCTCCTCCTCCTCCTTTCCTCCCTGGCCTCCATGCTTACTGAGCACCTGCTATGCGCTGGGCCTTATGCTGGGGTCGGGGAAGCCTTTGTACTGCAAATGCCCCTCCTTGGGTGGGTGCTGCTCCAGATGTTAGGGGTCCGAGGGTGACCTGGGCAGCCCAGCCAGAAGCCAGCTGAGGGCAATGCTGGGGTGGGGACAGGAAGAAGGACAGGCCTGGGGAAGACTGATGAAGGCATGTCTCCTGTCAAACTCAGAACAGTGAGAGCAGACCACAGTGACCAGAGGGCCAGCAGGAAGATGCAGGCCACGAGTGAGGGCTCTGGCTTCACTGGGTGCAGTGGGAAGCTCCGGGGTCTGGTCAGGAGGTGGTGACAGCCGACAGGTGGCCACACAGTGCTGTCCAGGTACAGTGTCTCCTCAGGGAAGCCGGTGAGCCACCCTGCCTGTGGGACTTGCCCAGCCCCTCCTGGGGCAGAGGATGTTGTCATGTCTCCCTCTGGGGTGGCCTCTGGAGGGGACCACCCGTGTGACCTCCCATTGACCTGTCTTCTGCCCGGCCCGGGCTGCCAGGCCCTCTGAATGGCCAAGTGGTGAACTCATCGGTACCTCCTGCAGGGCTGCTGTCTGAGCGTGTCTGCTGCTTAATCAAGAGACAAGGACTCTGTGTTCCAGGGCTGGGCTCGCCAACATCCTTGATGAGTAACTGGGACCATCAAGGGACCGGGAAGTGGCCACAATGCCGCTATTGTGCTGTGGCTCTGGAGCCTGAGTGCCCGGCTGCGGGCAGGCCTGGCTGGCAGCCACAGCTGCTGGCCCAATGTGGTCGGCCCATCAGTCACCCCCGCAGGAGGCCAGGGAAGGTCCAGCTGCCCCCCAGACGCCACCTCCGGGAGCCCAGGGCGCAGGACAAAACAGCTCTTTTTGTCTACCGCAACAAAGCGCCCTTTCTGCAGCAGCCGGGTGAGGGCGGAGGAGGGCGCTGGGGGCATCTGTCCCCGCGACCGCTCCTCCCTGTGTGGTGCGGTCAGCGAGAGCCTCCCAGCAGGCTGGCTGCAGACCTGGCTGGCCGAGTCACCAACTGCCGCCTCCCATGGGCTGTGGTCACCTGGACAGTCTGGGGCCGGGGGCTGGAGCACGACCCTCCCTGGAGGTGTGGCTGAGCTGCCCAGCACTGCCCAGCGCTGACCCAGCGACCATTTAACCTCCTCTCAGGGTTCCCAGAGCAAAGACAAAAGCGTCCCTGTGTATAATTAACCGTCGACTCCATCCTAGACGTGGGGACATTGTCACAGTCTCGCCAGCCCCGGAAGGACAGGCAAATTGCCCTGTTTTCCTCTGGGACCAGAACACTGGAAGTTCCCGCCGGCCACCAAGGACCACGTGATGAAGCTTCAGGCCTCGGTGGAGTGGCCAAACGCAACAGTGCCTAAGGGCCACCACTTACGAGAAGTTTAGACAGGCGAAACTCACCGATGGTTCCAGAATTCATGACCCAGTGTCCCCTGGGTGGCACATAGGGAGGCCCAGGTGGGCACAGTCCACGGTGGGGGTGACATTCTGTTCCTATGTCCATGAGCTGGTGATATGGGTCTGCTCAGTTTAAGAAATTTACTGAGCTGATGTTCATGATGTCAGCAGGTTTTTATGAACTGTTAATTTTCAATAAGGAAGGGGTCTACTAAAGATGTAAGATGGACAAATGAGACAGATCAAAGGAAAACACGCTAAAAGGTGACGTCCTGAACAACACAGCCAAAGAGAAAACCCATGAACGACCTGGAGCACAATATTCCTCCAAGAGCCTGTCCTTGGTAGTTGTTGATCACGCACACGCGTAACTCCAGGCCGAGGGTTTCCACCGCAGAGCGGTTGAGTGGAGCTGGGCCCGTGCCCGAGGGCTCAGGCCTGCAGGGAAGAGGATCCCGTCACTAAGATTAGGGACTCGGGAAATAATCCGTGTGGTGAAAAGGTTCATAAAACAGTATTAAATGATTGTGACAGTTCATTTTTTTTTAAAAAAATATGCCTGTTTCCTTGGTTTTTGTGTAAGGAAAAATAACTGGATAGAAATACACCATAAGAGCCGTTATCTCCGGATGATGGAATTGCAGGTTACAAGATGATTTTTGTGGCCTTGTGAATGCCTGGCTGTGGACTGCTACTGCAATGCGTGGAAGGTCTGTTTGAAGTAAGGTGACTCTATTATTAGTTTGGCACCCAGCACGCGCCCGGCAGAGAGTGAATTTTCTGTAGCTGGGTCTGGAATGTGGGAACAGTTGACCTCTAGGGTGCAGTCAGTGCCGTGGAGAAGATGGGAGCAGTTGAAATGTCCTATCTGTGGGGGTGAGGGACATTTTCACAGAGAATATGGGGACAGCAGTGGCGGCCCAAGTGCTGTGGGGAGGGCGGATGGTGAGGTTTGGTGGGTGGAAACGAGAGACACCTGCCGTTGGCCAGAGAGAGCAGAGCAGTGCCGCAGGTCCGCGGGGTCGGGGTTGGGCTCTGCACGCCTTCCCCCCTTTCCAGACTCTGGGAGACTCAGAGCAGCGAGGAGTCATCAAGTGTCAGTGCTCTCTGCTCACATTCAGTAAAGTGGTGGCGGAGGCTGAGGCCATGCCAGCTGGCAGAGGCTCATGGAGTCAACTGCTAGACTTGGGGACCGTCCCAGATGCTTCCTACAATGGGACAGCCTGCCTCCAGGAGAGGGGCATCGGCACCAGGGAGATGGTGGCAATCAGGGGACCTCCCTCCTTCAGTCCTGACATTATCCATACTGCTCACAAGGTAACTACAGCCCTCAAAATAATAAAAATAAAAATAAAAATAATAATAATAATAATAATAATGATGATGATGATGATGATAATAATAATAAAAATGAATAATAATTTTAGCACGTGCTGCTGGCAGGAGTGAGTATAGAGAGGTCCCGGCTTGGGTCCTCTTGCAGCCTGGCCAGGGAAGCTCTGTGCAGGTGGGCAAGGCTCCAGGTGGAGACCCCTTCCAGCCTGCACCCGGGTTTTGTGGGTGCCCAGTCCAAATGCCACCGGCACAGGGACCCACTTCCACCTGCCGCAGGCTCCACGGTGGGAGATGCTGTGCCCCATTTTCCAAGCCTCTGGCACTTGCTTCCCCACCTGCCTGTGGACTCATCTGGTCCTGCAGGAGTGAGGTGAGGTGGGGGCTGCCCATGATCTTGCGCCTGTCACCGCCACCTGCTGAGCTCCCTGGTTTTGGATCCTGGGACACTGGAGGACACATGGTGCCTGTGCTATGGGTGAATGTGCCCCATTAGCCACCTGGGGAAGTTCCCATTTGGGGGACCTTCAGACAGGGTGGCTTCCTTCAAAGTGCCACCCAGAGAAGGAGGCAGCTGAGACCTTCCGAGGGCCAGCAGCTCCCTCCTCCCGCCCCCCTGCTCCCTGACCTCCTCTCTCCTCCCCTCCGAGGGAACCCCGGCTGCCCCTTCTCCAGCTGGAGCCCAGGCCCGAGGAGCAGTTCCTCCACCTGGTGCTGTGACATCTACTCGTCCAAGGAGGAGCCCTCCTTGCCAGGCCCCGCCTGCCCTGCCATCAGGACAGCCACGCTCTCCGGGGCCTGGCACGTTCTCCCCTCTGTCCCGACTCCTCCCCACGGCTGCTCTGGCCCAGGCTGTTCTCACTCTTCCTTTGGGGAAAATGTCCAACACACTCCTTTCCATGCCTCTTAAGTTCACTAATAATATTCTGAGAACATTGGCTGAGCACCTACTTTGTGCCCACCTTCCATGAGATGAACGATTTTCTTAGGTCCCGGCCCCAAGAACCTGACTCCCAGCACCTTCTAGATCTCTCTTCCAGGCTTACACAGAGCCCACTGCATACCTACCAGGAGCTCGGTACTCTGTCCTCTTCCTTTAGTAACTGACCACTTATTGGCTCCTGGCCCCTGCTGACCGCTTCTGCAGAGGGAGCCTGTCTGCACCTTCTCTCCTCCTCCACTTCCTCCTCCCACCCGGCTCCATTCTCCAGGAAAGTTTCATTTTCCAAATTGATTAACAGATGCCATTATCACCTCTGATGGGGGCTCAGGAGACCCCCTGGAGACCTCTGGCAGCAGCAACGGAATCGTAATCACCCCGTTTCCTCCGCAGCCTGGGGCGCCGGGGCTCATTCGTCCGAGCAGGGCTTCTGGAAGTTTTAGGATGGGGAAGGTGTATCATGGACTTTCTACTCCCAACTTTCACTAAGGCAGCTGCTAACTGCCCGCCTCCAAGCTGTGACCCACCTAGGAGTGGATGCGGGGCCGCGGGCTGCTTGGATGGGCCCCAGGGGACCACGGCAGGGTGGCACCTCTGCCCCGTGGTTATCCGCGCTGCACTGGGGTGGGAGTCGCTCGCGTGACCATGGAAGCCCTCACCAGGCTCTAGGAAGGGCTGCTTTCCCCAAGCAGGGGGCCTCTGAGAATGGCTGTCCCCAGGGACAGGAAGACCAGGGGCTTCCCCTCCCAGCACCCACCAAACTTGGGACAGGAAAGTCCCACCTTGAGCTGCACTCGGCCCAGACCTGCTGGCTGCAAGCAACTCCTGCCCCCGGGGCAGCAGGACTCTCCTTTGCCCTGGCAGGACCATCTGGAGGGAGCCAGCTCCAGGAAGTCCCTGCCCAATGACTTCTGGGGAGGGAAATGGCCACTCTCCTACTTGAGACAGCCAGTGCCAAGCAGGTGCCCAGCCTGCCTCACTTCCAGCCCCACCTCTGTGGACAGCAGCACCTGTAGAACCACCTGTTCACTGCCCATGTCACCAGCCCACCAGCGGCCAGCCCCAGCAGGCGCCTTACTGGACAGTGTGTCCAGGGTGGCTGAAGATGGGCCTTAGCACATTGCAGAATGGACTCCCACCCGCTGCTTCCAGCTGTGTGATCTTGGGCATGTCAGTAAACCTCTCTGTTCTTTTGGTTCTTGGTTTACAAAGCGGTGATCCTGATGGAAACCAGCCCTTGGGCTTAATCCAGGGTTAAATGGGTTAAATAAGGTAACTGACATGAGGCTGCTCGAGGAAGGTGAGGAAGGTGCGCAGGCCTCGTGAAGTGATCTGAGACCCATCTCAATGCCCCCACTTTCCTCCTTCCTCTGTCACTGCCTTGACTCAAGCGGCCACCTGCTCCAGGGTCCCAACCTCCAGTGTGGCTCCTGGCTTCCTCTTCAAAGGACCCCGTACCCTGCCTAGGACGGCTGGCACAGAGGGCACCCCAGGGCAACAGTACCCCTTCTACACACTTACGGGAACAGGCGTGGCACCCCTGAGAACTGGGGGAAGACATGCCCACCACTGTGAGGAGCCCCCTGCCCCGCATGGCCCTGGGAGGACTTCTGAAGCCCTGGAGCCCCGTGCTAACATGGGCGGAGCCTCGTCCCCAGCTGCTGGCATCTGGCTGACCTTGGCCCTCAGGCACTTTCCTGGAGGGGTCTCTGGAGAGGAGCTTCACAGTGACCATCTGTCTGTCTGTCTGCCTGTCGCTAGTGGGGGCTTTGGAAACCACGTGGAGCTTCTCCTCGTGAACTCGAGACCCAGTGGAGTCCCGTGTAACTACGATCGGCACCAGGTCCAGACCCCTCCCTCCTGCCGAGGCACTGGTGTCACACATCTGTACTCTGGGGGCCCCACAGCCCCGCACCCCCAGCCCCTGCGCTGGTCTGTGGTCCCTGGAGGGAGGGCTGGAGATGGGGACTCCGCTCCTTGTTTGTCCTCTTAGCTGCGTCAGGTGATGCCAAATCATCCTGGCACCCAGCCTCGGAGCAGGGCCACACTCAAATGGCCGGCAGAGGGGCCAGGTGACGTGAGAAGCAGGTTGGGTCTTTGCTGAGGCTCTCGAGAGGACCAGGGAGCGTCCCTGAGACCCTCTGTCCCAGCCGCTCTGGCCCTGTTCCCACTCACAGTCACCTGGAGGAGTCCTGGACTGACCCCACCCAGCCCAGTCCCATGGGAGCTGGGTCCTGGGCACAGCATTTGGTAAAGCTCCTGGTGACCCCAGTGCACAGCCAGGGAGCCCCCTGCCCAGCTGGCTCCCTCGCCCCCTGCTGCTCCTGCCTGCCCTCCTCGCGCTAGTCCTGCTTGTAGATCAAGCCTGCGGTGCGTCCCTGCAGACGAGGAGAGGGACGGGCAGAGTATTGAGGAGGGGAAGAAAGGGACAGAGCTTCAAGAGAGGCCGCGAAGGCAGCTGCCAGGAAAGGCGCTAGAGAACAAGAAGGTGGCGGCCAGCTGGCCGAGGACCACGCCTCGGCTGGACTCTGTTCTGAACTGGTGCTGTGGCCCCCCTGCTCAGGCGGACAGGCCTGTGCACAAACCACATCCTACAGTCAGTGAGGTTTGTGACCTTTCACTCAAGGTCACACAGCTGCTGAGGGGCACCAGTGGGATGTTAGGCAGCCTGGGAGGGGACCCTAGGGCACCTGAGAAGGTGCTGCCCAGGCTGAGCCTTGAAGGACGTACATTCTGGAACGTTCCCTCCCGCTCAGTCGGGCTGCCTTCTGGGCTGTGTCTGGATCAGCAGGCGAGGGGGACAGGGAGGAAAATTGGGCACACAGCCCAGGGTGATGTTCCACAGACGCGACTTGAACAAGGGAAGACGTGCAAAACTGGGTTAACAGAACAAAAGAAAGGGGAAATTGCTGGCACATGCAACTTCAGTTTGGTGGCCTTCAGGCACAGTTGGACCAAGGGGTATTTGAAAACAGCAGGACTTACTCTCCCCTCAACATCTCGCGCATCTCTCCTAGTTGGCTTCATTACCAGGTAGTCAGTTCCCAGTGACGGCAGAGTGGGCTTCCGATGCCTTCACAGCTAGTAAGCTCAGAGAAGAGATCATAATCCTTTGTTTCCTACAGAATCTGAATCGGTTTTCAAAAAGACTCTGATTGGCCCTGATTAGGTCACCTGACCAGGCCTTATCCAATCACTGATATCGCAAGGCCTGGACTATTCAGATTGGCCAGAGGGGGTCACACACCCAACCTGGCAAAAGTCTTAGGGCCACGAGTTTGCAAAGACCTCCAGATGGGGGGAAATCCACAGGAACATGAACACCGAGGGGGTCCCTGAGCCCAGCCCCTGACGTGGAGGAATAGCCTGGGAGGGCAGCAGTACCCCCTCCCAAGGACGGCACCTGTCCACCTGCATCCAGAAACGCCTCTCTGGAGGGTCCTTGCCAGGTCCACCCCTGACCTCTCTAGCCCCAGCAGGCCTGGGCGTCCAGCACGCCATGGCCAGGAGGCGGGCAGGTCAGGAGGACGGAGACAGGCGAAGTCTGTACCATTAGAAAACCAACACGCACGACCGATTGATCCCACAGAATTAATGGATCTGTAGGAAAAAGAAAAAGACAGGCTGATGCGACCCTTGAAAATGAAATGGAATTAATTGACTATGGAACTGAACACCATGAAGTTAAAATAATTTAATAGGCAGCTCAGGTGGTCTTGCCTGGCTTTCTGCTAAGTGTGTGTGGGCAGGGGGACACTGACATGCAGGACTTCTGCTAAATGGAGGGAGGCGGGTAGAGGGGGACAGTCGTGACTTGGCCAGATGCTGGGGGACTCAGAGACAGGACTCAGGTCAGGAGCCTGGGTCAGGAACCTAGGGCAGGATGCCTCCGATCTCCACTCAGAGGGACTTGCCCTCCTCCCAGGGTCTGCTGAGTGGGTGGGAAGGTCCCAGTGAGCACGTCAGGTAAGTGAGGTCAGCAGGGACCACTAGCATCCAGGGCACTAGCATTCCAGGCACAGGCCTGGAATCCACCACTCGGGAGGCTGCCGCAGGAGGATCAAAGGTTTAGGGCCAGCAGCAGCAGCTTAGCCAGGCCCTGAGCAACTTAGTGAGACTGTGTCTCAAAATCAAGTTTAAAGAAGGGGCCTGGGGATTGGCTGGGGTGGAGGTCTCCTGAGCTCAGTCCCCAGCAGGCGCACACCAATAGCCTCAGGGCTCTTGGCTCCTGGAAGGACCGAGGGGAGCCTCGTGCTCTCTGAATGACAGCTTCCTCAATTTTTTAAACAAAGTGGTAGAAAGAAGACAGCATAGGCCAACATTTGCTAGGTGAGATGAATTTAGGGAAATTGCACAGAAGCCATTTTTTAAAGAATTTAATAATGATGTGTTCATTGTCACCGTTTCCTTCTCTTTTGGTCTCCAATCTTTAAATAAGAGTTCTAAGTACAGCACGGCACCGTGGGTGAGTCATGGATCCCACAGGGTTGGCATCTGGGAACCCGGCCGGGGTCCCTGGGATGGACAGGTGTGGTCAGGACAGCTGTGGGCCTGTGCAGGCAAGAGCCCTGCATCTCCATGTGTTCTTCTGGGACACTCTGCAGACTTGCCGTGTCCTTGATGACAGGTCACTCTGAGTCCTGCTCAAACTCCCTTAACACCTCTTGACAGCTGCCAGATGCCTTCAGAGGGCTCCTTCAGCAGGTGGCCAGTGGCTCTCCGCCTCTCTCTGCAGGGTGTCTTTGCTCCCTTCCAGAAGGCAGCCTGCCCTTCCCTCAGGGTAAGCTGCAGTGGCTTGGACCCTGGCCCCGGCCACTGGCTTCTGTTTAAGGGAGGAGGAAGGACAGCTTCTGCCTACCTTCCCACGGGGCCATGTGGCCCCAGGGAGCAGGGCGGCCTCCTGCACTCCTGCACGGCTGTCCTGGCCGCGGCCCCAGCAGCCGCCTCCACGGTGGGAGGCCTTTCCGCCCCAGCGCTGTCTAGACAGCCGTTGTGCCAGCCTGCAGCCGGGGCTGCGTGTGCCCGCGTGCCTGTGTTCACCCCCCCTGGAATGTCTGCGGCAGTCGCCACTGAAGAAATGTAGGTCACCCAGTGAGGCGGGCGGTCACGACCGGGGCTGGCGGCGCACACGTATCGAGGTCATGCGGTCTGGGAGCAGAAGGGGCCGGTGCGTGAGGGGCAGACGGGCCAGCTCCTTCCTGCGGCTCTTCCTTCAGCACATTCGCTGGGCGACTCACATCTGGGCCTAAGGCATGTGGCTCTCTTGTCATAAAGCAAGAACGGAGCACCTACTGTGCGTCTTGCCCTGACCCTTTCCTGAGCCGGGTGGTCTCTCGGGCCCCTCAGCAGCCCTGGGCAAAGGGTCCTGTCAGTACATCGGCCCAGCATGTGGTCTCCACTCACCTTACAGCTGGGGAAACTGAGGCGTGGAAAAGCCTCCCAGCTGTTGAGAAGAATAAATAACAAGGGTCTGTTAGGACCCAGCGGGTCTCAGCTGCTCTCTGCATGGTGGGTAACGGGGCTGCTCCCCTCCAGCAGCCCCAGGGTGTTCCCATTTCAGAGATGGCACCAAGGGGACGACCATGAAGCAAGTGTGTTCAAACCTGGAGTCAGGCTGCGGGCAGAGCTCTCAAACCTGAGCCTCTGGCCACCAGTTAAACTCCCCAGGCTGGGTTGGCGTTGGTCCTTGGTTTGGAGAAACCACCTGGATCTACAAGGCTATGGAGTAGGGAGAGCAGGGCTTGTGCCCCAGCAAAGACGCCTTGGTGAGAAAGAGTTAAATGTGTCCACAAAGGCAGCCCCAGGGTGGGTCTCTGGGAGCCAGAACCCGGGGAAGGACTTCTCCCGCCCAGGTTGACATCTCCTATCAGCACAAGCCTCTGCTGCTCCTCACCCCTGTTAAAAAAGTCATCTAATCTCAGACTTTTCCATCCGTGGAATAATAGACCGCGTGCAGGCCTGGGTGTGCACCTGGCAGCAATGACTGCGTAAACATTTATAAGCTGGGGTTACAAGTAACAGGGTCTAAGAAACTAAAAGAAATACAAGGAAATGGCCCTTCGATCCTGGCCTCCTGGGGGCCGGGGAGACCCCACCCCCAACAGCTTACTATACAAATGTTAAAAATGCACAGAACTGAAGCCAGATATTCGCTGCCTGGGTTTGCTGGGCTGGTGTCATCTCCTCTCTGGTCCCTGTCCGTGGCAGGTCCCATTTTAAGAGGACACTATTGCCTGAGGGTGGCTGTCCTCATAGGAAAGGTAGGCATTCTGGCCACCGAGCAGGGCTTGGCCCTGACATTTGCAGGTGTGTTTGTTAGAATATGATGTTCTCGACAGCAGGCTGCGGCCAGTTGGCCGTGGTTCTTTCCCCTTTCTCAGGTTGTGTCTGCTTCTGCCTCAAACAGCAGCCAGCAGCCTTGGTCCTGAGGTGGCCGAGGCCCAGCCCTGTGCCCAGTGTCCCACAGCCCTGAGCTCGGTCCTGCAGCCACACGGAGCCTATTCTCATCCTCCCTGTTTTCCACGGGGAGACGCTGAGGCCCAGGGAAGCTAGAGGGGGTGGCCGGGAGGCGGTGGACCTGCAGGCCCAGCTGCAGCACAAGCCGAGGGACTGCGCCTCGGATCCAGTGCTCGCTGTGTCGGCAGAGCAAAGGCGAGGGCTTCCAGCTGGGGGTGCACACTCTGTGGGGAAACTGGGGCTTGGAAATAGATGGGCCACCCCCTCTGGCCTGGTGTTCATGTTCCTGTGGATTTCCCCCCACCTGGAGGTCTTTGCAAGCACCTGGCCCTAAGACTTTTGCCAGGTTGGGCATGAGTCCCAGCAGCAGAGAGCTGGCCTGCACAGCCGCTGCACCTTGCGTGGATACCCGCAGCGCCCTGAGGGACTGCAGCAGTGTCAGTCACCTGTCACTCTAACAGGCACCTGAGATGATCGATTACACGGAGGGAGGGTTTGTTTTGGAGGTTCCTGTTTAGGGTCAGACAGGCCATGGCTTCCGGGCCTTTCCTGGTGGGGACGGCTGGCAACGGCAGGATCTGTGTAGTGGAGCAGAACTGCTCACCTCACCCAGGAACCAAAGAGAGAGGAAGAACCTGGGGTGCCACAGTCACTTTAAGGGCAAGCCCCAAATGACCTGAAGACCTCCCTCTGTGCCCATCTCTTAAAGGTTCCACTGTCTCCCCAGAGACACCTGGGGTCCAAATCCTGCCCAAGTGGACTGGTCTTTGGGAATATTCCAGGCCCACACTAGCAGGCTGCCAGTTTGCGCCCCGTAAGCTCTCCAACTCTGCCTCAATCCAACGAGCCACCTGGGCCCAAGAGTTAGAGGTGTTTTTTTCCCAACCTTCATATGCCAGTTATACGTGTAATGTTAACTCACAATTCAACTGAATTATCACGTAAACTGAGAAATTGTGAATGCGAAAAAAGAGAGCAGTCAAATACTTTGGGACGACTTGATAAATATGAGTGGCTGAAAAATTTGCTGAAGAATTAGGGGACAGATTGCTACCAAGACTTAAAAATACATGAACAATGAAAGGCATCTGCACTCGGATCTCCTCATGAATGTCCTTCCGTTTTCACTCCACTTGAAAAGAGGAGAACAATGAGTGCTAGGGAAAGTAAGATGGCCGCGGAACGTCCATCAGTACAAACACAAGGCCGGGGTGCTCCGGAGGTGGCGAGGACCCTGGGCCACTAGACCCTTGGCTTTGATGATGTTGGTTTTAGCACTGTGGCTGCCAGAAAGGTTCAGGGAATCTGCACATGCAGGAGCTTGGCTTGGCCATGGGTTCCAGCTCCAGCATCATCAAGCAGGACCAGGCCCATCACTGGGCAGCACCCCAGCTGGTCATGGAGGCGGTGCTGGTGAAGGCCAGCAGAAGGTTCAAAGGCCCTGGGTCAGCTATTGGCCCAGAAAGGGACAGGCGGGAGCACCTTTCCCTTCCTGGTGGGGACTCCCAAGCTGGGCCCGACCTCCTCTGTTCCCGGGACTGTCCCAGCCCAGGGGGCACGTGTCTCATTCTTGGGCAAAATGCCCACAACCCTGGGAAGGTACCTACGAAGCCCAGCAAATGCACTTATGGCCCCTCAGGGACCCCAGTGTTTGGCGTCCCCGGGAAGCCAGACAGCAGAACCCGGGAGAGGAGAAGGGAGGCCCCGGAGACAGAGGCCGAGGCGCTGCTCCCAGGCCATGTTGACAAGAGGAGTCCACTGCCTCGGGGATTAATTAATGATGGCAGTCTCATTAACCGTTGTCTGACCTCGGGGCGGGCAGCGTGGGCCAGGGTCATTAACGATGATGCGTGTGGATCATTAGAGAGACAATCATCTTCCTGCAGCCGCAGCTCCAACTGAAAACTCCCTGGGCCTCTGGTCTGCATTGTTCCTGGCACATAAACAAGGAGAGGGCTGTGGCGGGGAGGGCGTCTGGGCAGCGTGAGAGAGGGCCTGCCAGCTGCAGGTGTGGCCTGTGACGGCTGCCCCGGAGGGCTGGGGAAAGGTCCCCGAGGGGGAGTGGGGACTGAGAGAGGCTGCTGGCTCTCACACCAGTGCCCTGGTTCTTAAAGTAGGACAGCCACGCCTGTGAGTGTCCACCTGTGCCCTGCCCCAAGCTGAGTGCTGCCCGTGTCATCCTCCAGGAGGCTGGAGGTTCTGGGAGGTCCCTCTTTTCTGGGTGGGCAACCTCAGGCTCCAGGACAGGCCCAAGAGGAGGGGGACCGAGGGCTGCAGGGCTGAGGTGGATCAGAGAGGCTGACTGACTGTAACAGTGGTTCTGATAAGCAGCCCTGGTCTGCCCAGGGTTGGCATCCAGTGCCCAGGGCACACTAAGTAACTAAGCCCCCAGCATCCCCTGAAGATGGCAGCGTGTGCATCTCCACTGGGCAGAGGAAGATGCTGAGGGGCAAGCTGGTGAGGAAGCTCCCCTCATCCATGGTCTTCAATACTTGCTCCCCACAAAAGCTGAATGCTCTCTGTGCTCTTCCAAGCAGCGGAGGCAGTGGGGTTGCTGGTGGGGCATCGGCCTGTGGGCCAGGCAGACCCAGGGTGCAGCCGTGTGCTGGCCAGGACTAGTTCACTGCCCGCGCCTCGCTCTCCTGCTCTGTGGAGCCAGAGGGGGCGCCATAATGGCCCTGGCGGAGGGCGGGACTCCGGGCTTTGCTCTAAGGTGGCTCCTCTCCTTTCAGCCTTGGGAGTTGGATTCCTTCAGTCAGAGACTTTAGTTCAAGTGCTCAGAACGTGAATCCCTCTGGTCACTCTGACCCTTCTGCTCAGACAACTCCAGAAACTGAGTCTCTCCATCCACTGCCCCACCTCACTGGGACCCTGGAGAATGGCCAGATCAAAGGTAGGATGGATGCCTCCGTTAAACTTGAACTTCAGGTTGAAAACACAATGACATCGTTGGTTTCAGTACAACCTACAAGATGTTTGGGACATACTGATAATAAGCGTTTGATTTATTGTTTATCTGAAGTTCAGTTTTAACTAGGTGTCCTGTAGGTTTATTTGCTCTGACTGGCTATTGTGGCATAGGGTCAGGGGAGGGGCAGCCACAAGGGCACCCCAGCTGGACTTGGTCCTGTTAGTGACCAGGATTATGATTTGATGTTGGTCAGGGCCCTGTGCCAGGCCTTGAGGTCCACCCTCTTATCCTCAGTCCTTACCACCATTTTTCAGATGTAAAAACAGAGAGCCCCGAGGAGGAGATACCCTCCCAAGGACACATGTCAATGAAACCCTGATTCTTCACTCTCTCCCCGCCTGGCCTCCGGGCTGAGACACGGCCCTTGCGCCCCACTCCCCTCCTGAGGCTGGAACGCTTCTCCTCCCGTGGCCTGGACTCAGGGTCAGTTCCTCCTGGGCAGGCTCTGGGGAAGCACACCCCTTCCAATTTCCCCACTCAGATCAGCTCCTGGGGAGATCCTGAGGCTCCCAGGCTGTACACTCTGGGTGGCTCATGGAATGGACACCATCCTCCATCACCCTTCCTGGGCTTCAGTGAGACCAGCCTCCCACTTCTGGCTGCATCCCTTCCTGGAGGCTACCCAGCAGCCCCAGCGGCTTACCAGCCATCAGAGGGCACACACCGGGCAGGGCAGAGCGTCTGACTAGCTCCTCCACGATGCCCCCTGGAGCACGGGTACCTGGGATGCTTTTCCCCAGGGCAGGCAGCCTCTCTGGACCAAGAGGCCAGGTCTACCTTGTTCCATGTGGCCACTACTGTGGGGATGGTGGGCTTGCCTTCTACAGGCCCCCGCCAATCATGCTCCAGAACCAGCTCCACGGGACTGAGACCTCAGACTGAAATTCTGTTATTCTCTGAGACTTTGCTCCATTTCTCTGACATTTTGAAAAGGCAGGTTGTCATGGAGAAGAAGCCAATGTCACCATCTTGCAGATACCTGGGGGTAAGGGGCTCTGGTTCATGGCCACCGAGGGCAGCCACGTGTACTCATTCACGTGAAAGGACACGGCTGCTCCGTCCTGTCCTCCTGGACTCCAGCCAGTGGGCCAGGAGTGACCCATGCCCCTCACTGCCACCCTGCTCCCCTGCCAGGCACCTCTGCTGTGTCCGAGGTGGCCCTGCGGCATCTCAGAGATTTACGTGGAAGTCACGGGAAATTTTGAGAAATGTTTTGCTCTGCTGGAAGGGCTCCCGCTCACTTGCTCTGCTTTCCTTTCTTGGGTTGAGGCTGGCAGGAGGCTTCTGGCAACAGCAGCCATCTTGGAACCATTGGGCCATCTACATGAGGATGAAGTGGTGGACGTGGAACTAAGAACCCCTGACCCCACAGGTGCCATAATCATGGCCCAAGCAGCAGCCACCTGCCCACCCTCAATACTAGGACACAATGAAGCCGCTATTAATGGGGGATTTTGTTACTTGCAGCCTAAAGCATCCCAACCCAATAGAGTTCAATGCATTTTGTCTGGAAGCTTCTGGAAAATCTAGGCAAAAAAGGTTAAAAATGTGGTCTCTTCTCCTCAAAGACTCACAGTCAGTCAGGGGACATTGAACGTGGGACGGTGGCCATGTGCTTTGAGTCCCTGGGTCCTAACACACCCCCTAGTGCCTTGCCTGCTGGGAGCTTGGGAGATCTAGTCTCCAGGAACAAGGGAGGAAACTGACTTCTCTGTTCTGCTCTGTTGCCCTGGAACTCTCTGGAACCACGTTCTGTCCTTTCCCCAGTTGACACTGAGCCCAGAGCAAGTGTGCCCACGCCTCGTTGTGCCGCGCCTCCCCTAAGGTCTGACCAGTAGCCCTGGTGTTTCTAATAGCAGCTGGCCTGGGAACAGCACTTTGAATAGTGAGACGAGGAGGGTGGCTGGCAGCCCTGAGACAGCCCCCCTGGTGTCCCCACCCTTGTCTCAGTCCCCTTGGATCTTCTGTTTCAACTGCTGAAATGCCCCCCATGTCCCATGTCCTCCACAGCCTGATTGGGTCCTGCCTTGTGGACCTGAGACCCTTTCCTGGGCCTCGCCTGCGCTCAGTGGGACCCTCCTGGCTTGTCCAGGAAAGAGGGGGTTCTAGGGATGTGCTCTTTGAAGAAGTCCAGGCAAACGAGGTGAGTGGTCCAGCTGATGGGGTGAAGACTGAGCCGTTAGACACAAGGAGGGGCCTTGGAACCCAGCAGGGTCACCCCCAGTGGTCCAGCCCAGATCAGCACACAGGGTGAACATGGGAATTCAAGCACCAGTGAGAGGGGGCGCCTTGTTCTTGGGAGATTCCTCTGCTTGCCCAGACCTGGGTCTGCAGGCCTGGCTTGTTGGGGGACTGGACACTCACTCCCACCCCTATGGGCTTGCTGCTGCCACACGGGGCTGGAAAAGGAGCATGTCCAGGGCCCCTCGTTGAAGTAGTAGGAAAGGCTGGGCTGCGCAGAGCCAGGTCATAGGCTCTGGCCACCTTCTGGTTTGCCGGGGCCTCCCCCGCCTTCCACCAGCCCTGGGCGATTAATGATTTGCTCAGCTCCTTAATGAAAAAAATATGCACTGTTCCCAGCTGAGTGCCCTTAATTTGTCTCATTTGTGCCTAAAGCATGGGATGTCGGGTAAACCCGTGTCAAGCAAAAGGCTATTACCATAACGCCGCCAGCCTCTGGCGGAGTCTGTTTGGAAGGCCTGTCTTCTCCCTAACAAGACAGGCGGGCGGGAGGACGGCACTAACTTGAAGGCTCCAAGTGGTGGTCACGCTTTGTCTGTGGACTGGCTTTTACTTTGGCCCTCACAGTGGCTTTATTTTTTTAAAAAAGCAACCAACATTTAAAAATTGGAAAATGTAACTGCAAATCTAGGTTTCTAACTTCTCTGAACAATCTAGCCTTCCTGAGTGGACACTAACGCACACTGGGCGGGGGGTGAGGACAAGCTGCTCCCCAGGTGCAGTAGGCCGGGTGGGAGCGGGGGCGGGGCGTGAGCTCCACAGCAGCTGGGCCCCTGTGGCATGCACTCGGGTCCCCTCTGAACCATTTCCTGTGTGACTCTAAGTGAGCAATGCTACTGATATCCACAGTGTTCTTACCAGCATGTGATCAGCATTGGATTCACGCCCTTCCCAAAGGGGGCCTTCCCTCTGTGAGGTTTGGATGCGAAGTGAGGTAGTAGGAAAGGCTGGGCCGGGCAGAGTGAGGTCATAGGGTCTGGCCACCTTCCGGGTGTGCTGGGGCCTCCCCTGCCTTCCACCAGCCCTGAGTGATTAATGCAGGAAGTTTCAGAGGTAAAATGATGAGAGCTGTGGCCTCACCAGTGGATTAATCCATTTCAAATAGGTTAATCGGAAGCAACTGCAGGCAGGTGGGGTGTGGCTGGAGGACGTGGGTCACTGGGGACATGCCGTTGGGGTGGTATTTTGTTCCATCCCTTGCACTCGAGCTCGCCCTGTTTCCTGGGTACCTAGAGTAGAACCACCCTCCTCCACCCCCCTCCTCCAAGGCACTCTGCCTCACCTTCAGGCTCAGAGCCATGGGGTCGGCCGACCACGGTGATGCACGGAAACCACGAGCCAGAAGGCACTTTCCTCCTCTAAGTTGTTTCCGCTGGGTATTTGGGTCAGACATGCAGAACTGCCTGTCGCCGTCCCACACCTGCAGGGCCTTGGACCTTCCTGGGAAGGAAGCGTTGGTGGGTGCTGAGCTAGAACTTCAGAATCAAGGTTCCACGCCTTCCGGGCCTTGTGAGAAGGTGTGCACTCCTCCTAGTAAGGGTGAGGTTTCATAGCAACTTTCAGAGGGCCCAGGGAGTACAGTTCACGGTTGCAGGTGTCCTCCTGGGCATCCTGGGAAGCTGCCCAGGGAACAGTCCCCCCCCGGGTAGCTCTGATGCCTGTCCCCATGCAGCTGTGTGACAGGGAGTGTTCATCCTGACACCTGTGTGTGTGTGTGTGTGTTTCCAGGGATAAGTGTCATAAAGACACGATTCTCAGAAGGGAAAACTGAAGGATCAGGCTCATCTCAGTACTTGATTATTATTATCTTTTTTGTAGGAATAAATTCAAAGGCATAAAAAAGGTGTTACCGTAGAGAAATGTGAAAATGAGCAGATAGAAAACACATCTGTAGTTTGTGTTACCGCTCAAGGTAGTGTCTATTTAAATGTGTCCATGATAAATGGAAAAGCTACGAGTCAAATGTGCTTAGCGGTGTTCACTGGCGGGTAGCTGGGTTGTGCCTGTTTTTTATTCTTATTTTTTTAAAGGAGGTTGGTAGCCAGCTCTGTTTCCAGGGTGAGATTCCTTCAAGCGGCTCCATAGAAATGAACACCTGTTGAGAGCCACAGCCGAAGGGGCCCCAGCAAACTTCCAGCTGCCAGCAAACTTCCAGCTGCCGGCTGATGATTGGCTCACAGCGGCCCCAGCAACATCTAGCTGATTGGCTCCTCTGCAGTGATGCTCATTGGGCTGTTTCCCTGCCCTTTCAGACCACGGAGCTGCTCATTGGGGGACTTTTTTGGCTCCGCCCACGTGACCCAGCCAATCGGCCTCAAGAGCAGGAGGATTGTGGGAGGTGGAGAGAAGCTTGTGTGGGAGAGAGAGGCTTGTGGGAAGCCGGTGGTGGCAGTTGAGGCTCTGAGGATTTTTCCTGAGAGGCTGTTTTGTTTGGCGTGTGTGGTTCTAAAAATAAAGTTAGTTTCTTTTGACAAGTGGCTCCTGATTGTGCCCAGCCAGACTGCGGCATTGGTAGCCAGCTCTGTTTCCAGGGTGAGATTCCTTCAAGCGGCTCCATAGAAATGAACACCTGATCACCAGGGACCCAGGCTGAACCCTGAGTGGGTGCACCCAGCGCTGGCCTCCCACTGCAGTTGTCTCAATGACGTGCCCTGCTCAGCATCTGCTGGGTTGCCTGTCACAGAAACTCAGGGCCTGCTGAACCCCACAGAGCTTCGTTCGACCACCCCCACCGTAACAGGAAGCCTGGTGGCATGTGTTCACCTGGTGACTCTTCAGGCTGCAGGAACCCAGCCCCCCTCTTCTTCCAGCTCTCTGATCCCTGCAGTGTTTCTCATCCTCACGAGAGGAAAACGGCTGCTTTGTCCTCAGTCATCACATCCATAGTCCAAAAGGAAAAAGGGAGAATAGGGAAGAGGAAAATCCTTTTTTTTTCCAAACAAGTAGGCCACGGGAAGGCTTCTGACTCCTCCCCGTCCGGCACTGGGTCACGTGATCATTTTCAACTCTAAGGAGGTCTAAGAAGTGAGTTCTGTTAAATAGGCACGTTATTTGCAGAATAAGATTCTCTGAAGTAGAAAGTGGCTCATGGCTAAGGACTTTGCAGAGTTCGTCACCAATAACACAGCGGTCACAGTACCAGCTCCCATGGGTCCCACCGTGTGCGAGAACCACGCTGAATGCATTGTCTGTCTCATTTTAGCCCCTCGGGGACTTTTATTACTATTCCACATCACAGAAAATGGAAGTGGGACTCTGCCTGGGGCAAAGCCACTTGCCCAAGGCCACACAGGATGTCTGGTGGCACCAGGATCCCAACACCATCCCAGCTGGGTCCAGAGGGACAGACTAGGAAGGACAGGCTTGTACCTGAGCAGGAATGTCAAAAAAGGGACACTTCTCCTCACCCCGGACTCGGGTCTTCTGAAGACCAGGGCTGCTTCAGCTGTGACGTGCACTGAGGACCTGCAGGGTTCCGGGCGCCCCCGGCCCTGCGCGCTCACAGGCTGTGGAAACACCCCAGCACCCGGCCCTGCAGAGTGCTCGCCTGGCCCCAGGCACGTCCACGCTGGTGTTGGGTCCCTCAGTGCCCACAGGGAAAGCCCACAGTGCAGACCCCAGGGAAGAAATGCACCCCCCCCCACAGGAGCCCAAAGGAAACTGTCGCTGGGGTCCCCATACTCAGGAGAGCTTTGCCCTCATGTCCTCCTCCAGGGACCCTTTGCCCCTGCAGGGAGGTGGGTCTGGGCTGCAAATTTTGCTCCCTGAACTGTGCTGTGGATGCTCACTCTACAAAGCCCTCCCACCGTACCCAGCCCTCGCCCACCCTCCTGGTGGCCTTGCAGGGGGCAGGAGGTACACATCCTGTCCGCTGGTACCTGGTGACCATCAGAGTCTATAGCTCTCAGCCCCAGGGCTGGCTGCTACCGCAGTCCTGCCTCGTCAGGAAGGACTTTCCTCAGTGTCACTGGGCTGACCTTAAGTTCAGGTGAGTCAGAGCACCGAGGTTGTTTTGATGGAGTCTTCACCATCTCAGCCCTGGTTCCAGTGCTATTAAGGGGAGAATGCGCACAGTTACAACCTTGGGAACACCTCTGTCCCCTACAGCCACCCATGCCTTTGAGCATTCATGGTCCTGTATGAAAGGGGTCGAATCAGCTTTCACATTTTGAAAGAAAAGTCCAGGAAGGAAAAAGGAGGAAATGGAGGTTCGCCATACTCCAGCCACCACACCCCAATCCGTGGATTCCCTGCCAGTTCCTGCTCCATGACAGGTGACCCTGAGACACCCTGTAGGGACAGCTTCCCTCCAGGTTCTGTCACAAGCCGCGTTGCAGATGTCATCCTTAACACTCACGTGCACATTCCACCAGCTGCCCTTCTGGGTTTTCAGACCTGGCTATCTGGGGCACAGGGATGACGAGGTTCTGCCCTGTTCTCCACTTGTTCTGAGACAAACCTCCTCGAAGGCAGGGCTCAGGTTCCACATGGTGTAATCCGTCCATCCTGTGGTCCAAAGACCATTTGGGACCACATAGAGGATTTAAAAACCAGGGGGAACAGGTGATTGTCCCCCATGCTTTAAAGATTATACTGAAGCTCAGGTCAGGCTGAGAACAGGGAGACTGGCTGCAGCTGAGTCTCCTGGGCCCTGTGGCATCTCAGGGACACCAGTGGCTTTCATGAACCCTGCTGCTAACCCGCTAGACACCATTTTCTTCCCAAGTCTACGTCCATCTCTGTCCATACCCGGGGCAGCTGGGGTATTTGTCATCCAGCTGGAAAGCAGACCCAGTGCCCAAAGAGCCCTGCTGACTTCCAGCTCCATGTGACGCTTTCAAACTGGGGTTAAGTGGCAGGTGAGGGGGAAATCAGACCCCTAAGGCAGGTCTGGGTCTCTGAAATGAAGTGTGCTTCTGGGGGCAACTGAGCTGAGGAAGGATGGCTGCTGTCAGAGCTGGGACACCTGAGACCAAGTCCAGCTGGCTGACCTCGGGGAGCCACACCATCGCTGTCCTCCAACAGCCTCATTGTGGTGATGAGTAAGCGTCATGGTGCTTCTAGGCAGCACCCAGACCTGAGCAATCACAGGGTGACCACCATCATGGTTGACCTAGCAAAGGAGGGTCACAGCCCTACCTCCTGGGTGGGTTTCGGTACCACCAGCCTTATTTGTAAGTCTGTATATTGTATCTAAATGAGGTCCACTTTATACATGCCCATTATGTTTTGTATATGGACATATACGACGCGCTGCTCCTTATCTCATATTGACACCTTATTTACACACATGCATACTCTCACATATATGTGTGGACAGCTCTACACACGTAGGCATGAAAAACACACATGCATATATTTATAATGATGTAGCCATGTGCATGTCCATCTACATTTCTTTCTCCGTGTTTTATTATAAATCATGGGCACACCATATTTTGTAATGAAAGAACAGTTTGAATGAATTTTTATTTATTTCTCCATGGCTTTTCTCCAATCAAAATACTTTTTGAAGAAACCCCTAAAAGTTACATTAAAAACCAGATGGATCGGTAGTGTCCACCCCAAATCTGGCCAGCTGGAGTAACTGAAGGGGCCCACATGGTAGGGTAGATTCACCCCTGAGCTCCAGAGCTTGCTGTGGCACTGAGGGGCTCAGGCTTGGCCTCTGCATTGATGGTGACATCAATGACTTTGGCCCTTTGTGGTGCTGACAGTGTGGCCCCCAGCAGACAGGTGGCCACGTTCTGGTCACTTAGCCAGGCACACCATCCAGCATGGCTGGCTGCCACTTTCCCTAATGTCACGACTAAATAGGTTGGAATCTCTGAGGCCATGGTGAATGGAGCTGCAGGTGACTGCCTGGGGCTGCTTGGTGGCCTGAGGCCCATAGGGTGGGCTAGGGGGTCCTCCCCAGGGGGCTCCCTGAGCATCAGTCAACAAGGCAAGCTGGCAGAGCCCCTCTGGCATAGGATCTACAAGGAAATTGTTGGGGCCACAAAAAGTGCCCAACTTCTTTTGAGATCAGAAGAAACAGCTTGGAGGGACAGTCTGGGCACCTTGGAGTGGCAGTGATAGGAGGAGGGTCCCCCAAGCCATGCTAGAGAGTTGGGAACCAATCAGGGAGTAGAGCCCCAAGGTGTGCACAATGTGGCCAAGTAGGGGACAGGGAAGGAAGGATGGGGAGGGATATCATGGACCAGAGTGGTGGGAGACCCAAGGTGCCCTCCTGGGAAGCATGGGACAGGCTGGGTGTGGTCTGGGCTGTGACTTGGAGTAGTAGACAGATGCAGAGATGGCCTCATGGGCATGTGCTCTGGGTCCCCTGGTGTCCCATCTCCTTGGGCAGCTGTGTTGACCCTCACTCCCTCCTGCCTGCCTCCCCTCACCTCCCCTGCCTGCACCCCTCATCTGGCTTCCTGCCCTCTGCAGAGAAGCTGTCGCCTGGGCCTCTGAATGTACAGGTACTTTGGCTGTCATTTGTCCAGACTTTCAGCAACTTCCTGTGCCAGCCGAATGCTCCCTCCTCCTGGATTTTGCGAAGCCAGCTCTGCCTCTGGCTTCCTCCCAGCTGCCAGCTGTAGCTGCCAGATGCCTGGCAGGCCTTGTCCCATCAGCAGCTGGGCTTTTCCCGGGGCCTCCTCCAGGACCCTGGTCCTCTGCTCTCTCTTCTCTCTCCGTGGGTCCCCTAAGCCCATGGCTCCAACCCCTGCCTGGACTGAGGCCATCTCAGCAGCTCTGAACTTCAGATGGACCATGAGCTCTTCTTCCTGTGCTTCCCAAGTATCTCGCAAGCCGGCCTGCATGTGATCTGGCCACCCTAGTCTCCCCAACGGTGTCCCCCAGACTGATCCCCTCAACCTAAATGGATCCTCCTGCTGCAGACCTGCCTGCCCACCTCCTACCAGGCCATGGCAATGCACTGAAGTCCCAGGAGACCCAGACCCAGACTCGCCATCTACCCCCACCCCTCGCTGACCCCAGCCTGACAGGGCTCCTCACCTTCTGTTCTTATGCAGCTTCTCCAAATGACTTGTGCTTCCTCCTGGGTGACCATGACTCCCTCCTCCCTGGATCCCTTCCTCCCTGAGTCTCTCCGTCCTCCCTCCCTTTGCTGCAAAGCCTTCTCCAGAAGGACCTGGTCACATTTGCATGGCTTGTGTCATGTGGCTTTCCACTGCTGGTAGGTGAAGCCACCACCACAGGCACGAGCCTGGACCTGCCGTGGTCCAGCCCCACCTCTCCCCCAGCCCCTTGTGCCTGCTGGGCTGGACTAGGGTGAGGAGGAGCATTGGCCCCAGGTGCAAAAATTAAAAAGGCACTGAGTCACTCAAGAGTTGAGATCAACAATATTCCAGTGCAATATTTTAAAATAAAATATTTGCAAAATGCAGGACAAAGTCTTAGATCAAGATGTGATCTCCCTTGTATGACGTGCTGACTGACCTTGCCCCTGACCTGCCCTGTCTTGATTTATAATTTTGACATTTTATTCATTGAGGTTTTTTTTTCACTAGTTTTGGTTGTTTATAAATGTTGCCTTGAAGTCATTGATATGCTATCTTGATCATGAGTGTCGTAGCACCTCCTTAAATTTGGGGTACAAGATAAGTGGACCCTCTCTAGTCCAGAACTTGTGTCCTGGCTTTCAAGCACCAGCCTCAGGGCATCCCCCAGATTCTCTGGCTCCCAGGGTCCCCTCTGTCTGTAGGCATTTGGCAGATCTCATTTCATCAGGGCACTGTCCCCTGGGCGATGTCCCCTCAACCACAGACCACAGCCTTCAGCTCGTCTGGCTCCACGTGAGACTCAGTGTTTGCGTCTGTCATCTCCGTAGTTACATGGAACAGTACTCAGGGACCAGATGATCTGGGTGCCCCCGGGCAGTGCCAGGAACGTGGAGGAGTAGTGAGTGAGTTAGTGAACCAGGCAACCCTGCTGGAACCTGGGGTTTCCCACAAGCTTCGTGTGCCATGCTCAGACTGTTGTGCCCTGTGGAATTCAGAACTTGAGAAACAAAGCGCTGTCCTTGCGGGATAAATTCCTTAGCTGGTCCAGTAGGAGAGTATCCGGGCTTAAGCTCAACTTTACAATCTGCTTCTTGCAGACTGGCAGTCTTGAAGGATGTGTGAATTTGGGAACTATCCATGGCATGCCATGAGACTCCAGCAGCTCCTTCTCCCCAGCACAAGCCGACACTCGGTGGCTGCTCAGCGTTGGCACCTGGACGAGAGCGTGCAAGGGCTTTCGCTTCTAGCCACAGTGCACACTTCTCTCCAGGACCAAGGCCGCCTGTGCATGGCTTTGCCCTGCTTTGACGGTCAGGGACCAGGGTCAGGGTAGGCTCCTGATCATCTCCTCATCTTGCAGTCAACAACTTCACTGTATTTCTCTTGTTTCTCCACCGTGTCCCACTCAAGGTGGAAGCAAGGGTTGACTTCTGGGGCCAGGAGTGTGAAATTATTTAGATCTTGCATTTTTACCTTGAAATCTATTCTCCATTTAAAATTTGTCTCCAATCTCTTCTGTATCTTTTTGACAGAATACCTAGTTCCCCTGCTGAGTCTTTGGGCAAGATGTCCCTTGGGGATGAGCTGTTTTCCGGCCCTGTGCCTATTTTCTGGTGGCCAGGGCTGGGTGAAGTCCAGCAGAGCAGACCAAGGGCTCAGCATGAGGAGACTTCTGCTGGATTCTGCCCAGCACTGGCACCCCTGGGCTTCCCTCCTTTACCCCAGCCCACCTGCACCTCACTGAGGGCAAGAACAAAGGTAACGTGGTGCCAGATGACCTCCGCCCTTCACTGCACCATCCACCACCTGTCCATCTCACACACATTGGAGTGGAGGAGATGCCAGCCAAACATCTCCTGGGCCTCTCATGGGGACTCTACAGAGACCAAGTCACCCACAGTACGAACATCCACTCAATCATGGGTTCACCTTAAAGAAATAGTTACTTAAAGTTGTCGTGTGCTGGATACCATGCCAGGTGCAAGGACAGGACACAGCAGGGACCAGGCAGCCCAGCTTTCTGTGAGCGTCCTGCATTTCAGTGACCTTTACGTCTTTGCTTAAGCGAAACCAGCTTGGAAGGAAAAGAACTGTGCCTGTGATTCAGTGAGCTGGGGTGTGCCCAGGCTCCCTGTCTGACAGGGCCTTCGGGTGCCCTCAAAGGGAGGTTTGTTAGGTAGACTTGGCAGCTGTGGCCAAGCCTCTAGGAATCAGGACTCAGGGGGCTGGAACATCACCTCTGAGCTCTCTACAAGGCTTCCATCTGTGCCCTGCTCCCAACAGCCCAACTGAGCCTCCCTGTCCCAGGCCCTAAGGATGCCCACTAGCAATGCACATTTGCAGACTAGACCTGCTGGGCCCTGAGGGTGGACTCTGCCAGTGTTTCCATTCGCCCCTTTGGTCCTACAGTATCTGCTAACATCTGGCCACCTAGGTTCTGCCACACCCACCTTTGGAAGTGCTAACCTTTCATTCACCAGTTAATTTGCTGGGCTCAGTATCTTTATTACTGGCCTGCATTTAGGGGGAAGGATCACCTCCTCTTTTTGAGAACATGTGAATCCATGGGGGACAGGGTCTAATCATGTTTTCTGGGATATGTGCTATGGCCAGAAGCCCAGAGCTGGCCCAGAGCACTCTGCCAGTGCCAGAGATCAGGGACCACTCAGGCACGAGAAGGAGTGGGTGGCTCCATGGCTTTGGCACAGAGAGAAATGGTGGTGATCAGCCAGAAAGAGTGGAAACAACAGCAGCAGCAGACCCAGAAGGGGTACGGTCACAGGAAGGAGAAAACTGTCCTGCAGCCAAGAAAGGTATCGCGACACAGAATGGCATCCAGGGCGGAGACTCCCGAGGACTGGGGGCTTCAGAGGCGGCATCCTCCCCTGCCTGCAGGTTGGGCCACGGTGACCTCACAGCCAAGTGCCCTGAGGACAGAGCCAAGCCGCTGTGCCATCAGCTGGAGGTGGCTTCCTTCCTCGAGGTTGCTGAAGTGCCAGGAAGGGCTATAGCCAGGCCACCCCTAGAGTCACCTCCTGTAGTCAGGGTCTGACCCTGAACCAACCTTCTGATTCCAAGTCCCTACTCTCCGTGCCCTGTCTGAGCACCTATCTCCTCAGGGTGCTGTGAGGTGCACAGCTCTCCCTGGGGAGACCCAGCCTGTCCTTAGGCCCATCCAGAAGGTCGCCTCCCCACAAGGGGCAGCTGGCACAGTCCCCTCCAGGCCCCAATCTGCCGGCCCCAGCTCTGCCATCTCAGCAATTTCTTAGCCTTTCTTAGTCTCTGTCTCCTCTCCTGTAAAATGAGACTGTTCTTCTAACCACTTCTTGCGTGGTTCTGGGGTTCAAGGAGAGAGCTAGTGTGCAGTCCAAGCTTGGCCCCCTGTTGGACTTCATTAGTGCATGATAATCCCACCTTCCATGACAAGGTGTCAGGAAGGCAAGGGCATCTTCCCCTGCAACTTTAAGTCATGAGGTCTACATACCTTGAATGAGGCTCATACATGACATTACTGTGCTCACACACAGACACACAAGGGCTGGAAATGTTCTAGAAGTCAAATCATGGTGCCTGGGCTTCGGACCTTCAAGAATGGTACGTAAGCTTGGCCTCCAGCTTGGGTCCTCCTTTTGCACCGGTCTTCAATGGCCTGGAGGACCTCCCTTGCTGCTGTGGAATGGCCTGGGGCCTTATGCTCAGCTTTGAAGAAGTGCCCGGGAGGCCTGGGAAGGATGCGAGTCCATGAATCTAGAGAAGTGCTGGCCAAAGCCACTAGGAATCAGGATTCGGGGGGCTGGAACATCACCTCTGAGCTCTCTTCAGTGTGCCCAAGGCAAGGCTTCCTTCTGTGCCCTGCCCCCAACAGCCCGACTGAGCCTCCCTGTCTCAGGAAAGCCCAGGGTCCAGCCTGTCCAGCAAGGGATGGGGCTTGACCTATGATTGAAATCCCCTCCTCTAACTCTGAGACTAGCAGGTGGCATGCTGGGCTGGAGGTGCAGGGTAGCTTGCCCCTGGAAGTGGGTTTCAGGCCCCAGAGGTTCAAGACTTTGGCAAAGATGATGATGTCCTTTTCTACAAACTGAGGACAACCACTTTTGTCACTGTGACCAAAACATCTGACAAGAATAATTCAGAGGAGGAAAAGTTTATTTGGGGTGCACAATTTCGGAGGTCTCAGTCCACAGATGGGCAACTCCATTGCTCTGATCTCAAGGTGAAGTAGCACATCGTGGGGAAAGGGCCCAGAGGAAAAGACCTGCTCAGCTCATGGTGGGGTCGGGAGCACAGAGACAGAGAAGGAAGGCCACAGGGAAGTCACCCTCCTCCAGAGAATACCCGCAGTGACCCACCTCCTCTAGCCATGCCCCACCTGCCTAGGCCCACCACCCAGTCCATTCAAACTAGGACGGATTGATGAGGTCACTGCTCACAGTCAGTCACTTCACCTCCAAACACTACTGTGTCAGAACAGGAGCTTCTCAGGGCCGGGCCTTCTTCCCAGATCAGAAAACCCTCCTCACCTCTAAGGCCTGTGGTGAGCGTTTAGTGGGACAGTGTGTTCAGACATGTGCCGAGGTCCGCACGTGGTAGACAGGCAACCAGGGACAGCTGCTATGAAGATGCTTAGGTCTCCCTGAGATTTCTCCCCAGTCCACAGCACCTAACGGAAAGGTGAGGGGGGCTCAGAGCTGGAAGAGTTCTCGAGACATAAGGCTGGATCCTCCCTGCTGTCAGGTGGTGACAGAGCTATGGAGAAAATGAGGAGGTGGAGGGAGATGGTGGTGATGGTGACCTTGATGAGAATGTTGATGATGACAGCTGGGATGGTGGTGGTGACAGTGATGATGATGGTGGCAATGGTGATGACGGTGATGGTGATGGTAGTGGTGGTATGGTTTTAGTGGTAATGGTGATAATGATGATTACTGTGGTAATAGTGATGGTGACGACGGTGATAGTAATGTGATGATGGTGGTGGTGATGGCGGTGGTGGTGATAGTTGTGATAGTGATGATGATAGTGGTGTTGGGGTGGTGATAGTCATGATGGTGGCGATGGTGATAGAGATGTTAATGGTAATAGTGGTGATGGTGGTGGTATGCGGACGGTGTTGTTGGTGATCATGATGGCATGATGGTGGGGTTTGGTGTTGGTGGTATGATGAGGATGATTGTGGTGGTAATGATGGTGGTGGTGGTGATTTAAATGTAGGGTGGTTACATATAATTTGTGTAAAGATCTGAGGAATATAAGGGAGTAACCCTCTGTAATAGAGAAAGGAACTGATTTCCAGGGGAGGGAGGAGCAGAGCTGAGCCCTGAGTGGGAACAGTGGTGGACCCCGAGGGAGGAGCCAGTGGGCCTGAGCAGAACCAGCAGGGCAGCCGTGTGTGGGCAGAGCAGAAGCATCCAGGGGTCAGTGAGCAGGACCCAGGCACGGCCAGGACTCCAGCCTGCAGCCTGCATGAGAAGGGGATCAGGGGCGGGCCGTAGGCAGAGGTGCGAGGGCCTGACTCGAACCCTGGTGGGATCACTCTGGCCGCTGCATGGCAGATTAGGACCCCGGGAGCAGGGGAAGGCCAGGGAATCAGAGCACAGTCTCCTAAAAGAAGTTCTCTGTCTCTTCTGGAGTTTGAATTGACACATTTGACCAAACAAATGTGGGAGCGAGGGTGTGGCCCTCCCCCGGAGTCCTGCTGTCCACCTGAGCCTGATCAGGGCTTCGTTTCTTCTGAGGTCGTCCCTTGTGAGCATGTCACCTTTTTCCACTGTGGGTGGGGACTGAGAGAGCGGTGATGGAGGCTAGGGCTGGATGTGCCCTAGCAGGGGTTTCAGTCTGGAGGCCAGGCCAGGGAGCCAGCATCTGTGGCCTGACTCGAGCCTGCTGAGCAGGGTAACAGATCCAGTGGCTTCCCAGGCAGGACAGGGCAGGGAGGGCAGGGCGCCGCAGAGGCCCTAGGCCGTGCCTGTCCTGCAGAGGCTTGGATCTTCAGGAAAGGGCAGGGAAAGAAAGGCGGGTGCCGTGTTGCTTCAGCTGGCGGCAGGAGGAGCTCTGTGCTCCAGGAAGCAGCTGGCACACACTTGCCATTGGTCCACAGGGAGGTCACTGTGTGGGGCTGTCCCATCAGGGTGGACATCCCCAGATCCACAGTGACTGACATCAGTGCTGGAGGGGAAGAGGCTGGAAGGGCATCTGGTGGCCAGAGGGGCCAGTGGTGGCCCTTCAGTGAGGTGGACTTTCCAGAGCCTGTGTCCCTGAGATGCATGTTTCAGAAACCCTTGTGGGTAATTATTGTAAACAGAATGGTGGGGCGGTGAGGGTCAAGAAGGAATAAAGACCAGAATGTGAGAGGGGGCTCAGCCGAGGCAGAGGGGGTGCTCAGTCACCAGAGCCTCTCCTCACTGGCCACAGGCCTCCCTGCCAGCGCAGGGCCCCATTTGAGCCCCTGGTGCTCGTCCCCAGTGCTCTGTCGCCTCCTTCACCGCACTCCCAGCAGGCCTGCAGCTGGGCCGGGGCTGCCTCCCCCAGGGTACGTCCTTCTCTCCAGGGCCCGGCTCTGTCTTGTGTGGGGCTGTAGTTCTTTATCAGGGACCATCCTGCCCTGGGTGTTTGGCAATGTCTGGAGACATTTTCACTTGCCAAAACTGAGGAGGCAGGACATGCTGCTGGAACCTGACGGTGGAAGCCCAGGATGCTGCCGAACACCCTGTGAAGCCGGGTGGCCTTGCATGGAGAATCACGGGGACCCGGGCTGGGCTTGAAGAGGTGGAGGCATCTGGAGAAGGGCTCCTAGCAGCTCTGGGATTGTCTTGGGTGGGAACACATTGCCCTCACTGTCTGCTAGTCTCTGGGAGTTTAAAGGCCACCACTGCCTGCCCTTCTGACCTGCAGGGTCCCCTGTAACTCACAGACCCAGCAGGAAGACCGGGAAGAGGCCTTTGGACAGCAGAGGAAATCTGGGAGCTGTCTTGGCCTTGTAGGGGTGCAGGACCTAGGAGACAGGGGGTGATAATGTCTCCTGGGTGAAACACAATTGCAGTGACACCCGGCCACAGAGGACTGGGCACACAGGTTGACCACAGGCCACACCCAGCTCCTGCTTCTCAGGGCTGCTCTCACCAAGAGCCAGCCACCCTGGACACAGGACTGGACACAAGAGTTTGTCTTCTTGGAGCCCTTTATTCTCCATGTGGCTGTGATGCCTGCAGGTGCAAGGAGGTGTGCCCTGGCTCCCCCAGTGAAGGATGGCCCCCGGCTGCTTCACTGCCGCCTACAGTGCTGTAGGGGCTGCCTGGCCCAAGCCAAGTCCCTCCAGGGACCCAGGGCCAGATTCCCCTTAGCAGGCTGGGAAGAGAAGCTTCTGCCTGCCTGAAAGGAGCAGGTGGGCATGCTGGGAAAGCCTGCCTAGGGGTCATCTGGAGGGGACTGTCAGGTGCCTCGGGGATGAGGAAGCCTCAAGAGAGCTGGCATCAGTCTTCCCCCGCGGGGCCTGTGCAGGAGAATGTCACCAGCCAGCATCTTGCATGCCACCCGGGAAACCTGTGTGCTAAGCCGTGCCCGATCTCCTGACCTGTGGACACCTGGAGAGAAAAAGGAAGTATGGTTAAAAGCCACTAAGTTTGTGGAAACGGTTCTGCAGCAGAAGAAAAATAAGTCAATTCCCATTAATAATCACGAGCTTAGATGCTGCATGTGCACCAGATAGTGAGTGGCCTCCTTTTGTCATGTCCATTCTCTGTCCATCCATCCTTCCCTCCACCCACTCATCCATTTGTCCATCTGTCCATATATGCACACGTCCATCCATCTACTCACCTACCCACCCACCATCCTGTTGTGGACAGGTCACCACAAGGAAGTGTGGTGTCCGGCAGCAGTGTCACGTATGGAGTCCCAGTGTGTACTGCTCCGTCTTGTGACTTCCCTTACTTGCAGTTTGACGGCAGGCAGCAAACCCTGACCAGTGTCAAGAGGGCCCTGAGGGTATTGCCATCTAATCTGAGCTGTGGACAGCCAACCGTGTGTGTGTGTGTGTGTGTGTGTGTGTGTGTGCGCGCGCGCACGCGCACATGTACAGGACTTTCTGCGTGGACCCGGCTCTCTGTCTGGCCATCAGTGGGAGACCAGACACAGATGTTAAATATCGACAGCGGATGTGAGATGACTCAAGAAAGACTGAGCGGAAATGAGTCCTCCTGCAGGCCTGGCATCTTCATCAGTGACAATGTCTCCAACAATTTGATGATGCTCACACATGCCGAGCAGATGGGCTGGGTGGGGCCGGCAAGTGGGCTGGTGGGTAGGGAAGTCCCCGCAGGGGCCACTGAGGGCAAAGTGGAAGAGAAGGGGCTGCCTGGCCTCACCCAGCAGATAGGCCCCTGAAATGACCCCGTTCCCTACCTGAGACACCGGCCTTCGCGTCCTCGCTCTCTGTTCTATGTCCCAAACTGCTGGGGACTTGGGGAGAATTCTGCAAGGAAGAAGGCCATCACTCATTCAGAGACGTGCTGGCAGCCTGAGAAGCAGAGGCATTGTGGGCAGGCTGGGTGTGTGTGTGTGTGTGTGTGTGTGTGTGTGTGTGAGCCTGCACTACACGGGCGGGTTTGGCTTACTCCATTATTGATAGCTCCTGGCTTCTGGCTTTGGAGCCTGTGGTGCTCTGGGGCTGGCCCAGAAAGAAGAAGAGAGGAGGAGGAAGAGAAGGAGGCAGACACGGGTGTGTTAGTGCGTGAGTGTGAAATTGCTAGCTTGCAGGCAGCTTCACTTGGGACTTGGAGGTGGCTAGGGACAAGCCTTAGTGCCTTTGGAATGAAAGGAAGTTGAGATAGCCCCAGCCCTGACCCACCCTGCCTACAATGCAGGAGAGGCCCCAGGCAAGAACACACATCCCAGACCACCCAGACTAGAGGCCCCTGGGTTCCCAGCCCACAGAGTGGGACCGTATTTGTGGGCTAATTTGTTACACAGCGAGAGATCACAGTGGCTAGGCCTGCCTCCCACCCTTCTTACACAACTTCCAAGTGTAGACAAGCTGGGATCATCCGGCGTCTGCAGGACAGACAGCTCAGGGTGGGGCCAGGTGTTAGTGGCCACAGAGCTGAACATGTTTATTTACAGCTAGGGCTTGACCCCATGGTGAGGACCAAGTCCTCTCTGTCCACTCCAATGCTTGGCTTAGAGGAAAAATGTGACGTTGGGTCAGATGTGCATCATTTTAGCCTGTCCTTCTCTCCCCCTTAATAACAATTCTCAGGGAAGGGCCGTGAGTCTGTGCCTGTCCTCATGTGGAGGGCTGTTGGTCTAGAGCAAGGCTGGGCAGGATGGCCTTCTTCTCCGAGGAGGGGGAGCTGTGCCCTTGCCTCCCGTCTCGGGGTGTCTGAGTGCAGGCTGCCTGATTTATCTCTAAATGTAAGCCCCAGGGCCTCACTCCCCTCCCAAGCAGGCGGATGGTTTTACAATTTAATTTAATCACCCACTGAGTTTCCAAAATTAATTTCCTGTTAGAAATAAATATTGTACTATGAATTATAAATCAGACCAGGCAGTAATTTACAGACAACCTGTAAATTAAAAATTTGACTGTTGTTCTCTGTAACAAGAAGTGTGCACTCAGGACCCGATGTTCCTAGCCACTTAGGGGGAGGTCAGGGCCCAGCAGATGTGTGGTGACAAGGGAAGGTGCTGGCCGCCTGGGGTACTTCCCACATCAGCTGCTTCTGCCCCATATGACACCGCTGGGCCAGCTTTCGAGGAGCCCATGAGCCTCAGGGGAACATGATGCATAGCGAGGCCCTGGCCAGGGACATCAGGGCCTCCCGCTGCGTCCCTCATGGAGCCACCATGGTAATGAGAACTGTTGGCGCCTCTCTTCTTGCAGGGCAGCTCGCAGCACCCGGCACTTGTTAACTTCTGTGGTCTTGGCCGTCACCCACCAGGCAGATTCTATGGTGGGCACCTTTTCGTGGACGAGGAAACTGAGGCGTAGAGAACTTGCCCGAGCCGTGAGTCAGAGGCTGGTGGGGTTGTGTGGGTTCCAGAACCTGGGTCTCCTGCTCTCCCAGCCCAGCCTCCCAGCTGCCACCTGGGCATCCCACGGTCCCCACCACCAAAGCATCGGCAAGCTCTTTAGAAAGGTGAGTGCCCGGCCTGAAAGCCCTGCACCGACCCCCAGGACGACCCTGTGCTCTCAGGACGAACAAGACTGCACCCTCCTGCACGGCCAGGCTGGGCAACTGAGCCCACCTGTGGCTGCTAGATGTCACCAGAGGAACGGGCTGTTTGGGCTCTTACAGAACATGGATGACCTTGCAGGTTGGGAGGTCCAGGGCTCCTGATGGCTCTCGCCTCCCACAGTCCATGACCTCATCTTGCAGGTGGGGAAACCAAGAGGTGACTTGCCGAAGACCACAGAGGTGGCGTGTGGCAGAGCCTTGGCATGACCAGGCAGTAGTCACAGGGGCCATGGGGTAACTACCACACGCTCTGTCTCTTCTTGACTCTCAGGAAGTCGTTGAATGAGCTAGAAGCCTGGCCCACAGCTCAGAGGCAGCTCAGAGGGGGTCCTGTCCCTCTCGCTGCTCCCTGGGCCAATCATTCTTTCCTTCTAGTCAGTCCTTAGGCTTCCTGTTATAGATCCAGAAGCCCAGGGCAAACTAGCTAAAAAATAAAAGGAAATTAGCTGGCTCCTTTTTATAGGTAATTCTAGGATTAATGGTTGCAGGTATGGCTGTATCCAGGGTCTCAAGCTGTCGCTGGGGCTTTCTCTCCTCATTTGATTGTACGTGGCTGTGGTTCTCTTTTGGTGAGGGGGCTGCTCTGCCCTTCAGTAGGATGGCAGCCAGCTGTCCTCTGAGGGTGTCATCATGGCTCCACATCTAAAAGGAAAAGTCCCTTCCTGACTAGCACCAAACACAGCCACTGTAGAGAAGGGCTCAGCATGGAGCCGAGTTCACCAGCCAACTCCTGGGCCTCCACCCGGTGCTCTGACTGGCCTGGGCACTGGAGGACGGAGCTGGGCTTGAGGTGAGCGCACCCCCTGGGCGGTCCTCCTGCTGCGGTAGGAGCTGTGACTCAGGCTTCCCGAGCGGCTCTGGGGCGCCACCTCTGAGGACCTTGGACAGACCTTCCGGGTTGGGGGACCCCGCCCAGGGCATCTTCTGTTTGCTGTCCTCCCACCTAGGGCTACAGGCCGGCAGCTTGATGGTGGACACTGGAGGGACTCGCTGGCCTAGAGCATGCTGCTGGGACCCAGGAGGAAATGGTGCCCTCCCTACAGGATGTCACAGCCGGGGGCACCTCCCTCCACGTCCCAGGGAGGTAGCCCTCACCCCCACCCCCGGCCTAAGGCCACTAAACTGAGGGCAAGGACACAAATCCCCGAACTAACCCCATCAGGAGGTGAAGGGACAGATGAGTGTCCTGGTCCTTTTGTACCTGGAGGTTGGACAGTTCGGAGGGTCCTAGCAGGTGCTGGGGAGCGGGGCGTCAGTGGGTGTGGACGTGGGAGGAAGAGGAGCGTTGGGCCAGGACCTCTTTCCCGCAGGGATCAGCCAGGGGGCTGCTGCTGGGGCTGCTGATCACAGAACCCATTTCCCCCTCCAGGGAAGGCAGGTGGCCTGATCCACCCATCGCAGCCCCTTCCTCTGGGCAAGCAACTGGGCCAGATGGAATTGGTGTCTTTGGAGCAGGAAGGGAGGGGCCTTCATACTGTGAACAGAGGAGAGAAGGAGAAACAGCCCCGAAGATAGTGCTTGAAGGAATCCCTGGATCCAGCCATGCCTGCAGCATGACTTATTCATGAAATTTTCAGTAACAATGAAACAGTGAATTCCCTTTTGTTTCTTTGCTGCTTTGAATTGTGCCCCAGTGGCTTGCAACTGCCAGCCTGGCTGACCTGGGGCTGGCTGAGTGAGCTGTTCATCCCGCCTCCCTCCTGCTGATTCTTCACGGGCATAACTGTTCAGCGCATGTCATGCTCCGTAGGTGTGAGAGCAGGGCCTGGCTGAGCCCTAAATCTTGGAATCCTCCCACAAGCCATCCACAATCCCCTGTCCCTGCCAGCTCAGCGCAGGGGCCTTGTCTCCCTGACTGAGGTTCACACTCTTTCCACCTGTCCACACCAGAGAGCCCTGCCTCACTGTCCGCCCCTGAAAACAGAGAAGTCATTCAGGAATGTTCTAGAGGGACAGCAAGAGGACCAGCAGAGTGGCCAGGGCTGTGGCAGGCTATGGCAGGGCAGATACCTGCCCCCCGCCCCCTCCAGCATTTTTCATGCATAACCTCCCTTTCCTTTGCTTCTTTCACCTGGCCCCAGGTCTGGCCTGTGGGGACACAGAGGACCAAGGCCAATGTGGACTGAGGCAGACTCACCCCAGTGCAGGCTGGACGCCTTTTAAAGCAGAAACGGAAACTGTCGGGACGGGGTTGAGTCCTTCCAGCCCAGGCGGCTGAACAGCGGCATCGTTTCTTCTTCCCTTGGTCGCACCATCGCGGGGGACATCTTTGCAAAAGCTCTCTGCACACCTGGGTGGACACCTCTGTCTGGCTGGAAGAGGAAGCGATGACGGGATGGAGGTTCCGTTTGGAGAGACTGGAGCCGAACTTCTGGGCAGTAAAGAATTAACATCATGGAAAGAGAATTCTGGAGCAGTGTTTGACCCCTGGCCTGAGGCTCCAAAGTCACTTTGTGTCCTGCTCCATTCCTGGGTGAGTTTATCCCCACTGCCCTCTGCCCGGGAAAGCAACGCCTGTGACTAAGAGCACAGAGGAAGGTCGGTGGAGACCTGCCCGTGGCCGCCTGTGGCACTGTCCATAGTGTGTGCCCCTGGCCTTAGAGAAGGGCAGGGCATGGGGGAGAAGAACTTTGTGAGTTACAAAAGGGACACCAGCCAAGAGCGGGCACTGCACAAGGATTTGTATGGCACAAATCTGTGTTTTGAGTTGGAAGATTTCTTTTTGCATTGATTTGTATTTATTCTTTTTTTAAAAAATATTTTAATTTGTGATATATGACATCAAAATGCATTTCAATTCATATTGCACATATAGAACACAATTTTTCATATCTCTGGTTGTGCACAATATAGTCACACCATTCATGTCTTCATACACGTACTTAGAGTAATGACGTCCATCTCATTCCACTGTCTTTCCTACCCTCATGCCCCTCCCTTCCCACCCCTGCCTTTGCCCTATCTTGATCTTTGTCTATTCCTCCCATGCTGACCCTCTACCCCCAATATGAATCAGCATCCTTATATCAGACAAAACAAAATTTGGCATTTGGTTTTTTGGGATTGGCTAATTTCACTTAGCATTATATTCTCCAGCTCCATCCACTGACCTACAAATGCCATGATTTTATTCTCTTTTAATGCTGAGTAATATTCCATTGTGTACATATACCACAGTTTCTTTATACATTCATCTACTGAAGGGCATCTAGGTTGGCTCCACAGTTTAGATATTGTAAATTGTGTCCCTACAAACATTGATGTGGCTGTGTCCTTTGGGTATAGACCAAGGAGTGAGTGGGATAGCTGGGTCCAAAGGTGTTTCCATTCCCAGTTTTCCAAGGAATCTCCATACTGCTTTCCATATTGGCTGCACCAATTTGCAGTCCCACCAGCAGCGTATGAGTGTGCCTTTCCCCCCACAACCTCGCCAACACATATTGTTGTTCGTATTCTTAATAGCTGCCATTCCAACTGGAGTGAGATGAAATCTTAGAGTAGTTTTGAATTATATTTCTTTAATTGCTAGAGATGTTGAACATTTTTTCACATATTTATTTATTGATTGTTTATCATCTTCTGAGAATGTCTGTTCAGTTCCTTGGACCATTTATTGATTGGGTAACTTTTTTTTTTTTTTTGGTGTTAAGAATTTTGAGTTCTTTGTATATCCTAGAGATTAGTGCTCTATCTGATGTGTGAGGGGCAAAAATTTGCTCCCATTCTGAAGACTCTCTATTCACCTCACCGATTGTTTCTTTTGCTGAGAAAAAGCTTTTTAGTTTGAATCCATCTCATTCATTGATTCTTGATTTTAATTCTTGCACTATAGGAGTCTTGTTAAGGAAGTCAGGGCCTAATACAACATAATAAAGATTTGGGCCTATCTTTTCTTCTATTAGGTTCAGGATCTCTGGTTTAATTCCTAGGTCCGTGATCCACTTTGAGTTGAGTTTTGTGCATGGTGAGAGATAGGGGCTTAATTTTATTTTGCTGCATATGGATTTCCAGTTTTGCCAGCACCATTTGTTGAAGAGGCTATCCTTTCTCCAATATGTATTTTTGATGCCTTTGTCTAATAAAAGAAAACTGTGATTATATGGGTTTGTCTCTGTGTCCTCTATTCTGTACCATTGGTCTACAAGTCTATTTTGGTGTCAATACCATGTCATTTTTGTTACTTGCTCTGTAATATAATTTAAGGTCTGGTATACTAAAGCCACCTGCTTCACTCTTCTGGCTAAGGATTGCTTTAGGTATTCTGGATCTCTTATTTTTCCAGATGAATTTCATGACTGCTTTTGATTTTGATTGGAATTGCATTAAATCTATATAGTGCTTTTGGTAGTATGGTCATTTTGACAATATTAATTCTGCCTATTCAAAAACAAGGGAGATCTTTGCATCTTCTAAGGTCTTCTTTAATTTCTTTCTTTAGTGTTCTATAGTTTTATTGTAGAGTTCTTTCACCTCTTTCATTTAATTGATTCCCAAGTATTTTTTTGTTTGTTTGTTTGTTATGAAGCTATTGTAAATGGGGTAGTTTTTCTCAGGTCCCTTTCAAAGGATTTGTCACTGATATGCAGAAATGCCTTTGATTTATGGATATTGATTTTATATCCTGCTACTTTGCCAGATTCATTCATTAGTTCTAAACATTTTCTGGTGGAATTTTTTTTTTTTTATCTTCTAGGTATAGAATCATGTCGTTGGTAAATAGTGCTGATTTGAATTCTTCTTTTCCTATCTGTGTCCATTTAATTTCTTTCATCTAATTGCTCTGGCTAGTGTTTAAAAAAACTATGTTAAATAGAAGTGGTAAAAGAGGGCATCCCTGTCTTGTTCTCTTTTTTAGAGGAATGCTTTCAATCTTTCTCCATTTAGAATGATGTGGGCCTGGGTTTAGAATAGATAGCTTTTATAATGTTGAGATATGTTTCTGTTACCCCTGGTTTTTCTAGTGTTTTGAACATGAAGGGGTTCTGTATTTTGTTGAATGCTTTTTCTGCGTCTATTGAGAGGATCATATGATTCTTGCCTTTAAGTCTATTGATGTGATGAATTACATTTATTAATTTCCTTATGTTGAACCAACCTTGAATCCCTGGGATGAATCCCTTTTGATGGTGGTATACTCTCTTTTTGATGTGTTTTTGTGTTTGATTTGCCAGAATTTTTGCATCTATGTTCATTAGAGATATTGGTCTGAAGTTTTCTTTCTTTGATGTGCATTTTCTTTCTTTGTTTGGTTTTGGAATCAGGGTGATATTGGCCTCATAGAATAGAAAATGTTCCCTCTTTTTCTATTTCACAAAATAACTGGAGGAGTATTGGTATTAGTTCTGCTTTAAAGGTCCTGTAGAACTCAGCTGTGTATCCATCTGGTCCTAGGCTTTCTTGGTTGGTAGGCTTCTGATGGCATCTTTTATTTCATTGCCTGAAATCGATCTGTTTAGATTGTGTATATCATCCTGATTCATTTTGGGCAAATCATATGACTCTAGAAATTTGTCGATGCCTTTGATATTTTCGATTTTAATGGAGTGCAAATTTTCAAAATGATTTCTAATTATCTTCTGTATTTCTGTAGTGTCTGTCCTGATAGTTCCTTTTTCATTATGGATGTTAGTGATTTGAGATTTCTCTCTCCTTCTCTTCACTAGCGTGGCTAAGGGTTTATCAATTTTATTTATTTTTTCAAAGAGCCAACGTTTTGTTCTGTCAATCGTTTTACTTCTTTCCATTTCATTGATTTCAGCTCTGATTTTAATTATTTCCTGTCTTCTCTGCTTTTGGTGTTGATTTGTTGTTCTTTTTCTGGGGCTTTGAGAGATCATGGTAGGTCATTTATTTATTTGCTGACTTTTTCTTCTTTTAAGGAATGAACTCCATGCAATTACTTTCCTCTTAGAACTGCCTTCATAGTGTCCCAGAGATTTCCATATGTTGTATCCATGTTCTCATTTATCCCTAAGAATTTTTTAATCTCCTCCTTGATGTCTTTTGCAACCCATTGTTCATTCAATAGCATATTATTTAGTCTCTAGGTGTTGGAGTAGCTCCTATTTTTTTATTTTATCATTGATTTCTAATTTCATTCAATTATGATCTGATAGAATGCAGGGTAGTATCTCTCTCTCTTTTTTTGTATTTGCTAGGAGTTGCTTTGTGGCATAATATATGGTCTACTTTAGAGAAGGATCTATGTGTTGCTGAGAAGAAAGTGTATTAACTCGTTGATGGATGAAATATTCTACATATGTCAGTGAAGTCTAAGTTATTGATTATATTATTGAGTTCTACAGTTTCTTTGTTCAGCTCTTGTGTGTTAAATCTGTCCAGTGATGAAAGAGGTGTGTTAATGTCACCCAGAATTATTGTGTTGTAGTCTATTTGATTCTTGAACTTGAGAAGAGTTTGTTTGATGAACGTAGATGCTCCATTGTTTGGGTCAATATTTATAATTGTTATGTCTTGTTGATGTACAGTTCCCTTGAGCAGCATGAAATGTCCTTCTCTATCCCTTCTGATTAACTTTGGCTTGAAGTCCACATTATTTGATATGAGGGTGAAAACTCCTGCTTTTTTCCACAGTCCATGTGAGTGCTATGACTTTTCCCAACCTTTCACCTTCAGTCTGTGGATGCCTTTTCCTGTGAGATGAGTCTCTTGGAGGCAATATATTGTTGGGTCTTTTTAAAATCCAATTTGTCAGTCTATGTCTTTTGATTGGTGAGTTTAGGACATTAACATTCAGGGTTATTATTAAGACATGATTTGTATTCCCAGCCATTTTTATTTTTGTTTCATTTTGGTATTCCACTTGACTTGATTTCTCCTTTGATTAGCTTTTCCTTTAGTGTAATACCTCCCTCTGTTGCTTTTCATTGTTATTTTTCATTTCCTCTTCATGGAAAAATTTGCTGAGGATGTTCTGTAGTGAAGGCTTTCTAGTTGTAAATTCTTTTAACTTTTGTTTATCAAGGAGGGTTTTTATTTTGTCATCAAATATAAAGCTTAATTTTGCTGGATATAATATTATTGGTTGGCAACCATTTTCTTTCAGAGCTTGGTACATGTTGTTCCAGGATCTTCTAGCTTTCAGGGTCAGCATTGAAAAATCTGCAGGTATCCTATTTGGTTTCCCCCTATATGTAATCTCATTCCTTTCTCTCATGGCTTTTAATATTCTCTCCTTATTCTGTATGTTAGGCATTTTCATTATAATGTGCCTTGGTGTGGATCTGTTGTGATTTTGTACATTTGGCATCTTACAAGCCTCATGAATTAGGTTTTCTAACTCATTCTTCATGTTTGGACAATTTTCTGATATTATTTCATTGAATAGATTGTCCATTCCTTTGGTTTGGACCTCTATACCTCCCTCTATCCCCATAACTCTTAAATTTGGTCTTTTCATGCTATCCCATATTTCTTGAATGTTCTGCTCATGGTTTCTTATCATCTTCTCTGTGTGGTCTACATTCTTTTCAAGATGATCTATTTTGTCTTCATTGTCTGAGGTCCTGTCTTCCAAGTGGTATATTCTGTTGGTGATGCTTTCTATTGAATTTATAATTTGGTTTATTGTTTCTTTCATTTCAACATTTTCTGTTTTTTTTTTTCAGAACCTCTATCTGCTTTTGCTTCCTGTATTTGTCTACGTAGCTTTTTATCAAAATGATCTTTTGCTGTCTCTATTTGCTCTCTTACATCATCCTTTAATTCACAGAACATTTTATTTTTGTGCATCCTGAACTCCTTCTCTGTCATTTCTTCTGCTGTGCTGGCCATGGACTCTAATCATGTAGCATCTTGGTTAGTTTGGGGCACTTTTTTCCCTTGTTTTTTCATGTTGTTCATATGTCTTTCCTTCTAGCTCTGTGGATCGGAGGTGTTAAAGTTTTTACCTATAGGCTTATAGAGCCCCTGCAGGGTTCCAATACCTCTCCTTTAAGGAGGAGAACAATGTGAACAGATCCCAATACAAACAATATACAACCTTACACCAAATAGTTGCTATTAAGCTATTTAAGTTTGGTCACGATATATAGAAATGATGAGTTCAATTATTATCTACAATAGAAACAGTAGGTTTGCAAAAAGGGTCTACAGTTTCTGACGGTGGATAAAGAACAGGGGGTGAGGTGTAGATTGAGATATTGAGGGGTAGGAGGTGAGGATATAGGGTTATTAGGTCTTAGAAAGCATGAAAGAGGAATCTTAAAAAGTTGGTTATAGTAGGAGACGAGAGAAAAAGTGATTTTGAGGAGACAGGTAAGTGGGAAGACAGTAGAGTACAAAAAACAAACATAAATATTAAGAAAACTAAAAATGTAAAAATAGGAGAAAGGAGACTACAACACCACTGTAATATACTACTCAGACATCCCCGTCCTCAGTACCCTAATTCATGCAAGTACTTAGTTTCACAGACATTGGGGTTATGAGGGTGGGAAAATAGAGAGGGGAAAAAGAAGCAAACAAAACAAAACACCTCCCACGAGGAAGCAAGGATGGTTTCTGTTGGAGATCAGTGTCTTTCCTGCTTCCCTTCTCGTCCCATAGGTGGGGTGTCTGTTGTTTGCTGGTGTCTCCACCCTCAGGGTGGTTAAGGTTACCAGGGTGGGAAGGTTGGTCTTGGGTGCAGGGCACCTGGAAGTGGGGTATAACACTTGCCGGTTCCTGGTGGGAGAGGGAACCCCAAGGATCTTCTTTGGGGCCCACTCGTGTGATGTGGACACCTGGTCTTATCTCCTTAACCACCTGTAAGCCTCACAGGTCCTGGTCCCTAAATCCTCTCTAAACTGTCCCTCACTCACCCCTCCCTTTGGAGGTCTCATGAGTCACGCATCTGTCTGGGAGAGCTGTTTTGTATTGAGCAGTCACTGGGCCGGGTCAATGGCTTCTAGGGAGAAGAGGGAGTTGTGGATTTTAGATACCTGCCCAGCCAGTGTTTTAAACTAGGAGTTGCCCCTACTAAATATGGCAACGAAGGTGACACAGGATGGAGGTGGCTGCTTTCAGCGATGCGGAGTCAGATGGGATGGGGGGAGGCTGGGCAATGGCGGTGGGTGATTCATTCAGAGATGAGCTCCGTGGTGCGCAGTGTTGTGGCTGTCGGCTGTCTTCAGGTGTGATGTCACCAGGTGCAGGCAGGCTACCGCGCCTAGGGGACTATGGCAGTGGCTGCAGAAGATGGATGCGCCCGGGGGAGTCCCATGTTGGTAGATGGGGGTCCGCATGAGAGTGGCAGCCAGAATTCCTGCACATGGGTGGTGGCTGGGTGTCCACCTGGGATGGTGGATGGATGGTGGATGGTGGATGGATGGTGGGTAGATGGTGGATGGATGGTGGGTGGATGGTGGGTGGATGGTGGATGGTGGATGGATGGTGGGTGGATGGTGGATGGATGGTGGATGGTGGATGGATGGTGGGTGGATGGTGGATGGATGGTGGGTGGATGGTGGGTGGATGGTGGATGGATGGTGGATGGATGGTGGATGGATGGTGGATGGATGGTAGGTGGACGGATATGTGGGTGAGTGAATGGATGATTAGGTGGGTAACTAGATGGATGGATTGGCATCAGGGATTTCTGCGCAGGTGGACAGCAGGAGTCCTGCATGGGTGCTGATGCCAGTAGTCCCGCTTGGGCATCCAGGAGCCCTGAGTGGGTGAGTAGTTGGGGGGCACAGTAACTGTGATTCCCGCACGGGAGCAGCTAAAGGGGTCCTCTATCACTCCAGAGAAGCAGAATTCCCACTACTTGAGTCCCAGACCATGCAGCGACACGGAATGCTGCCTCCCTCTAGCCCGCCATCTTGGATCTCTGGAAGAAGATGTTTCTTTTGTTGTTTTTTGCTTTAGAGAATTGGAGAACTGAGAACTGTCTGGGTGGAGGGTACATGGGAGAACAAGGACGTTTCTATGAGGTCCCCCTCCTGCAAGGCAACCCTCCTCCAGGGGCCTGTGGAGTGGCATCAGGTTTGTTTCCTCCTTCCCTCTCAGCTGGAGTGGAAGGAGATGCTTTCATGGGGGAACGGGGTGGAAAAATCAGCTTAAGGCGGAAGGAGTTCAGTTGAGATAGCGAGGTTGGCGTCTGTGAGCACGTGCCCCCAACCAGGCTGGCCTGTGGGCTGCCTCTCAGGCACGCACAACCCCAGAACTTAAGTGCCACAGGATCTATATTTTATAGACGAACAAAATGAGGCACCCGGAGCTTAAGTAGCTGGGCCAGGGTCACGGGGCTTGGACACGTGGTGGAGGCTGGATCTGCCTGGCTCCTGAGACCTAGCTCTTCCCCCCAGAGTCATGTAAGGGCTGGATTGGGCTCTGGCGCAGGTGACCATGGCTCACATCTCCAAGGATCTGGTTTCAGTGGGAGTGCTTGGAAGAGCCCCCACCCTGGAGCAGGTTCTGCAACCATCTGTCCAGACTGGTGGACAGTCACCAAGAGCTTCCTGATATCAGGCTAGACACCTCCCTGGGTCTCCCTTCCTGGGCTCAAGGGCTCTGGTTCTGCACCTGCGAGGAGTTAAAGGACCCCCTCCCCACTGCTCTGGGGCCCAGGAATGCAGAGTCCAGGGGAGACTCTTTTGCCTTCACTTGTAACCTGATCCTGCCCAGCCCTTAAGGCGGTTGGCCAATGGGCCATCAGCGTGGGTCTCACACTGGCCAAGGGCAACTGTGTGGGCTCTGTGAGGTGGACCTCACAGGAGATGAGGCAGGAAGGCAGTACATGGTGAGCACCCAGACTGTGGCTCAGTCAAGGACTCTCAGTTAATGAGGGCTGGGGCTTCGCCAATCCCAGGCTGGGGACTGTGGCCCAGGAGCCACAGGGTCTCCAGAAGTTTCCTTTTATGATTGCCTTGGTCAAGCACTTGATAGGCATCTCCTCCCTCCGGTTTATATTCCCAGCTGTTTCCAACTCTTGGTGGATGAAGTTCCAGCACGAAGTTCCAATTCCCTGTTTGTCCCTCTGCCCCCCTCCATCCCAGCCCTTCATGCTGGATGGGGGAGGGGTCATCCCCAAAGAAGTAATTCAGAGAGGACATGTTGGCTGCAGATGCTCAGCTGGAGGCCGCCCTGACCAGCATGAAAGAATCAAGGCAGCCAAGGACCCCTCTCCTGGCTGCCTGCTGAGTCTAAGCAGTTTCTGCTGTGGAGATCGCTTGCAGACCACAGATTAGGATTCATCCCATAATCCTGTAAATCTACAAATGTGCTGAACAATAGGTGCCGCAGTCTGGCTGGGCAAAGTAACCAGGAGGTGACAAGCAACTTGAAGGCTGAAACGGGAACTGGTTTATTACGGAACAACAGCGGTATATATATCTAACTGATTACACACAGCTTGACTCAATTAACATCATCCAGATACAGCAATCAGCCAATAAGGAATCTCCACCATCTTAATGGCTCTGTGGCGCTGCCTCACAAACCACTCCTCCTGGCAAACTGCCAGGCGCCATCTTGACTTGATTTCGGCCCTCAACAAATAGGGTTTGAGCAATAAGCAGAATATCATGATTCCTGCTCTCATGGAGCTGATGGTGAATGGATGGGTGGGTGGTTGAACAGATGAATGAGTGGGTGGGTAAGTGGATGGATGGATGGGTGAATGGTGGGTGGATAGATGGATGGGCAGATGGTGGGTGGATGGAGGAGTGGATGGTGGATGGATGGATGGATGGATGGGTGGATGGTGACTGGATGAAGGAGTGGATGGTGGATGGATGCGTGGGTGAGTGAATGGATGATTAGGTGGGTAACTAGATGGATGGACGTGTGGATGGATGGATGGTGAATGGTGGATTGTGGATGAATGGGTGGATGGTGGATGGATGGTGGGTGGATGAATGGATAGGTGGATGGTGGGTGCACGGATGAGTAGATGTGAGTGGACAAACTGTCTAAGCTCAAACCTTAGCTCCTCCGTTCACTAAGCTGTGAATTTTGATGAGTTGCTTCCCCTCTGTCTCAGTTTCCTCAGGTATTAGCTGGGGATTGTAATGACACCAACTTTAGAAGGGTTCACAGATCATAAAATAAATAACTATACAAAGTTCTTAGAATAGGGACGGCACAAGGTAAGTGCTATGTGAATGTTGGATTATACTAGTGAAGAAAATAAAAATAGCACAAGAAGCTAGGTAACTCCAATCAGTGCTATGGAGGAGAGGAATGGGGTGCCATGAGAGCATTTTACAGAGTGGGGTGGGGACCCAGGAGAGAGCTGACCAAGGCAGGGAGGGAAGAGGAGGTGAGATGAGAAGGGGGCGCATGAGTGTTGGGCAGTGAGGAGTGACAGTGGCAGTCTAGGTTCAGATTGCAAAGGCCCTGTGGTAAGTAGACATGAGGAGCTCCAGGCCTGGGAGGAGGTCACAGGCTAGAGCTCAGTCACAGGCAGCCAGTGTGGGGGAGGGCCTGGGAGGTCAGTGGGGCAGGGCCTGGCAGGGGGTGTCACCTTGCCCCAAGGTCAGTGGGGCACAGGAAGGGAGGGAGGAGTGGTAATCATATTCTTGTTTCCAGAAGATTGAAGTTGTTCAAAAGACAAATAGTGTCAGGTAAAGGGCCTTTAGGAGCCCCAGGCCGGTCGTCTGAAATAGGTCACCCGAGCTCTGCAGAGCTGGGGACACAGGCCCCTAAGGGTAAGTTGAGGGATGCCTGGGAGCAAGGGAACAAATCCCTGCTCTTTTTTCAAACAGGGAAGACCTTTAAATCTGCTTTGCCTCGTGCACATTTTTGAACTTGCACAAGGTCTCCCTGTGGAGAAGGTCCCCTGGCCAAACACTGTGGGACGGAGGTGATAGAGAAAGCCACTTCTGAGCCAACCTCTTTATGTGCATCTGGGGAAATGGGACCTGGGTACCAGCTGCACAGCTCTGGTGGAGCCGGGCTCCAGACCCTGCTTGGTTCCTCTCGCCCCAAAAAGTGAGTCTGAGCGCAGCGGCTTTGACAGTGCCAATGTGCTGCCCTGAGGTTCCCTAGTGGGAAGTCTGACTTGGGTCTCGCTGCGCCCCCGCTGGAGGCCACTGGAGGGTCTGTTTTCTGTTTTTTGGCTGCTGGTCAGACGCAGGTCCTTGGGATTTTAGAATGGAAGCCCTGACCCTCGCCGCTGTTGGCTGGGCCCCTCCACAGGTCAGCACGGGCCCACCTCAGCACCAGCTAGGGCTGGACCTTCTCGTGACATCTTCATCCTGACTTGACTGCTTTTGCATTTGTGTCACTCTTCTGCAGCCGGTGACATTTCTCTGCCTTCTTTTCCTAGAAAAAAAATTTTAAAAATTATTTTTAGTTGTAGATGGACAGAATACCTTTATTTTGTTTATTTATTTTTATGTGGTGCTGAGGATTGAACCTGGTGCCTCACAGGTGTGAGGCAAGTGCTCTGCCACTGAGCCCCAGCCTCAGCCCCATAGCAATAATTTTTAATCATGGTAAAATATACGTAACAAAATCCACCATCCTAACTATTTTAAAGTGACTGTTCAGCAGTACCGTGTTCATTCATGTTGTCGCCATCACCACCAATCATCCAGAACATTCTATCTACTACAGTGAAACTCTGTCCTTGTTAAATACCAACTCACCCTTCTCCTCCTCCCACCCCAGTGCCCAGCACCCACTCCTTTGCCGTCCATCTGTAAGGAGCTGTCCCCTCCAGACACCGCCCTCCTCCTTGTGTCTGGCTTAGCTCACCTTGCACAGCGTCCCCGGGTTGGTCCCTGTGGCAGATGTGGGATCTCCTTCCTTTTAGAGCTGAATAGCCACCGTTGGTGCGTGAGTCCTGGCCCCCAGGCTCCTCCCACACCTGTGAGGTCCTGGGCTGGTGGAGGCCATCCTGATGGGTGAGGGGCTCTGGCTCTGGTTGATTTCCATTTCTCTAATCATCAGAGCTGGTGAGAGTTTCTTGGCTTTTAAAGACTCCCACAACTCGACTGGTCTCCACCGCACACCTGCACAATCCAGAACAATCTGCCATCTCCAGATCTTACATTAAATCACATCGGCAAAGTGCCTTTGCCAAGCAAGGTGACATATTTGCAGGCTCCCAGATGGAGGTGGGGACTTGTTGCAGAACGTTCTGGAGAGACTCTCGTCTTCCCTCTCCTCAGACATGTGGAAAGAGAACATTCCAGGACGGGTCCCCTGTCATCTTCGGGGAAATGCATGTGTCGTTGCCTCCGCATGGCCCAGGTCCTCAGGAATCCCCCAAGGGCCACCTGTCACTTGCCTCCTCTCACTGTGTCCATCTTGTCATTAAACACAGCTGGGCAGCTCCTCTGGGCCAGGTGTCTTGCAGGTGTGGGGTGTAGCGGTGGGCAGGTGCTACATGGGGACAGATCAGAACCGCGCCACACCCCAGAACACGGTCCAGAACGTGTGGAGAGTGAGGAAAACCCACGGGCTCCGGGAGAGCAAGGCCACTCTGCACTCGGAAGCTCAACAGAGGCTTCGCTGAGGAGTTGACCTGGGACCCTAGAGGACTCAGTCAAAGGATCGGGGGTGGGGGGGACACCCTGGGCAGAGGATCCTAGGGCAGAGGACTCAGTCAAAGAGGGGAAGGGACACCCTGGGCAGAGGGGCAGAGTGCTCAAGGGCCCCGAGGCTGGGAGAGACTCTTGTGCTCTGGGACCTGAGCAGTGGCGAAGGTGGCCAGGCAGCCTGGGCAGGGGCTGGAGAAGCCAGCAGCCCCTTCTCATTCAGGAAGCATGAATGTTGTTGAGCTCTCTCAAGAAGGGGCTCTTTTCCCTTCTGCAAAAATCGCTGAGCTGCCTCAGCCAGGAGTGGGCATGGGCTTCTTGCTCGGATGCCGTCAGGGACAGCACAGCTTCCGTAAGAGGTTCCTGTCTGTCTCTCCCTGGGAGATCAAAACAGTCCGGCTAAGGGGAACTCAAACCTGGGCAACCAGGGGAGGCGCTGGCCTCAGGGGGACCTTCCCCCGCTTTTCCCAGCCCTGCCTCCCTGCCCTGCCGCCCTCCCCAGCCACCCCAGGTTGGCTCCCTGCCCCCCAAAGAACTTCCCTTTGAGTTGAGTATAGATTCGTCTTCCTCGGCCCCATTCCCTCGGCTGCAGGAGGCCGGCACGTCGGAATGGCACCTCCCCACAGCGAACGCCAAGCCAAACAGATTAATTTAAGATGCATCTGCTGTAGATTAAACATTTGGAAAAGCCATTTTATAAATATTTCTTTTCTACAACCACATCCCATATGGCCGCGCGCTCCGGCCCCGTTCTGAGGCTGCCGGTGGCCGACACATATGCATTTAATGTACACTGCAGGCCCCAGACTTCTGTTCCGGGCGCCAAGGAACGTTCCAGAGACACGGCGACTCAGCACTTGGGGGGGCTTCCCAATCCGTGTGGAGCCTCCCTGGAAGTGGGGTGGGCAGGGAGGCGAGCAGATGACCCCCTCCTGCTCTCCTGCCTAGCTGGCTGGCCACAGCCTCCGGTCTCTGCCCCGCCCTGAGGCAGGCCTGTGGGCTTCTGGGAAACAGTCTGTCTAACGCTCCGTACCCAGGAGTGAGCCCCACGGTCATCCCTGGGCCTCCAGCCAGTTACTTCACGGAAACCCTCCTGAGAAGGGCTCCAGGTCTGCCCTACTGCCCTCTCCCACTCGCCCACGGCTCTTGCTCCACTGCCCCCCTAGGGCAGGCACTAGGCCCTCCGTTACCCCTAGCAGCTGAGGGTCACATCTCTTCTGGCCTCAGACACCCATAGAAAATGGCCCTCCTATGGAGACCCTAGCCTCAAGGTGCATGACCAGGCCCTTGAAGGCCTAAGATCCTATCCCCACTCCAGCCTTCTTCTTTTTTCTTTTGAAATAATTATGGATTTATGAGAAGTTGCAAAAACCATGGAGAGATATACCCAGCACTGTGCAGCTGTGGACAGAGGATTGCGTCCAGGCACAAGGCCACACTGGAAGATGCTCATTAGAGTCTTGACCTGGCAGGACCTCCAGGTCTGACTGCTCTGGGGCCTATACTCCCTGGGCTGCCTCCTCTCAGACGGAGGTGGGCTTAGTCACTCTCCAAATCCATATTCACGGGGACTCTGGTCTTTGAACTCTAGTTCTGCCGGGTAGGTAAATATGGGATGGAAAGATGGGAGCCCTGAGGTGAGGCCCAGCATGGTGTGTCCAAATAGCAGAGAGAAAGCCAGGTGGGAGGGGGGCAGACAGGGAGGCGTTGCTGGGGCGAGCAGAACAGATGTCCCAACCCCAGAACAGCCCCAGGCTGCCCGTGCTCCCAGCCAGTGCAGTTCCACATCCTAAAATCTTCTGAGATGGGGGATGTTGCCAAACCTCCGGGGTCACATTCTTCCCTGCTACCCTCACAAACAGGCCTTGAGGCCCCACCAGGGTAGGGTATGAGGGACATAGCAATAGAAATGGCTGCTGGCTGCCGACCTCAGAGCAAGCACCCGGGAGGGCTCAGGATGAGAAGCCAGGCTGGAGAAGCTGCTTGGGAGACACAGGCCTGGGGCAGGGACATGGTGGCTGAGGACAATGAGAGCCCCACCTGGCCTTCTTATGGGAATGAGGGGACACTTCCTCCTAGCACCTAACCATGTGCTTCTCAACTGAGGGGTCAGCATTCTATAAGAAGGAGCCCTGTGCCCACGCGGGTCAGTGAGTCCCTATGCCACCCTGCCCTCTCCTGTGCCCCATTTGGGCCCCTGAAGGCTCTGTCTCTTGTCTCCCTTGTTCTCTGACTTGGTTGGGTTTGGCCAAAATGGGCATTTGCAGAATGGAGGGTAGAGGCAGCAATATGGGGTGTTTTCACCCCGCCCCCCGCACGGCCTGGCCCTCCATGGACACATTCCCACAATATGCGTGCTGAAGGGGACTTGCTATGCCAGCCCTCACCTGCTGAGGCTGGTCTCAGCTGTGTCCCTTTGAGGGTCTTGTCTCCTGGTCTACCTCATCCATGCACATCAGCACGGAAAGCTCCGAGGTTCCCAACCCAGGTCATGCGTAGACCCAGCCTGAGGAGGCCCAGTGGATATATCAGCTCTGGGGGGCGGGCAGTGCCTGGCAGAGGAGCATGGGGACCGAGGAATTCCACACTAACTCAGCCTGCGCTGCCAAAGCAGGACCCTCCAGGGAAGGGCGTCACTCCAGGGCCCTCCGGCCCGGGTCAGCAGCTTGGCAAGCTCTCCAGCAAAGAAGCCAGGGCTGCTGTTGGCCATGGGCCATGCGCACTAAGGTGGAGTGACTAATGGAGGGGCACGTGGGAGTTGAATTTTGAATTTTATTTAATTGCAATTAATTGCATTTGTGGCTGGTGGCTCCTGTTTGGAGAGTGTAGGTCTAGACGGGACGGGAAATGAGTTGTTTAACCGTCACCACTTGCTCTCTAGCCTCCATACACGTTCCAGCTGATTCCTGAAGGCAGCTCTGAGAAGGCTGAGCAGCGGGTGCGGGGAGAACCAGGATGACTTTGGAACCCAAGGAAGCATCTTCCAAGGCACGGAAAGACTTTGTCAACAACCACCCGAGCAAAGTGAGGTTTCCCACAGACTTCCGCTGCGCACTGGGTGAAGGTTTAAATGGACCCTCTCCCACAAAGACATGCACGTATGGAGCATAAGCTGATCTGTGGGCACATTGAAATTCTCCATGCATCCCACTCTCCCGCGTCCCCAAGTCCACATTGGAAATAAACTCCAGCCCCTTTCAGTGTCCTGAATCATGTGGATGTCTCTGGAGGGCCATGAATCTGCTGCCTTCACCTGGAGGGAAATATTTCACTGTGTTTATTGAGAAATTGCCTGTCAGATGTGATGGTTTGTTTGGAGCGAGGCATCCCAAGCTCTGCCTGGCTGGCACGCTGTCGCGCACAGTTTATAGGTATCTGCCAGGCACGGTCCCCTGAAAGACTCCTTAAAATATGCTTGGTTAAGAACAGCAATGACAGCCTTGTTTACAGTTCACATGGAGAATCTTATGGTCTCCTCCTGGGGGAAGCCTGTGTGGGCTCTTACCCACCACATGGTGGCTCTGATCCCCAGCTCCGTGCCTGCCACCAAGGCCACCAGCAGGCTCCTCTGCAGGGGAGAGCCCGAAAAGAGGCTGCTCTGGGACTCCTTCCTCTCTGCCTGGGCTGCCTACCCAGCAGGAGAGGCGGATCCAGGCCAGGAACCCTGTAGAGGCATCTGTCTGGCTCCGCTGCGAAGACGTTTCCAGGAGGGATCTGACGGGCAGGATTAACAGGATGAAGGAATCCATTCTTCCAGCAGCCCTGTGGGAGAAATCCTCCACAGTGGCAAGAAGGTGCAGGGCGGGTGCATTTCACTTGGGTCAGGAGCTGGGAGGACTTGTAGGGTCTGGCTGAGGCCCTGCGGCCCATGCTGCCTCTCCTTGGCCTTCCTGCATCCTGGTCTGGGTCCTTCCCCTGCTGGCCATCGTCTCACGGGGACTGGAGGGATCCCATAGCTGTGTCTGACCGTGGAGAGTTGGCAGATCTGGCAGGAGGCCCTGCCTTGGTCCACACTGCCTTGGGCACGAGCCTGTCCAGGATGTGCGTACCTTTGGATCAGAGCAGGGCTGGCACACATCTTCCCAAGCATGCTAATGTCCCTCCTGTGGCAGACCCATTGGCAGGGACATGGGGCATTCCTGACAATGGACGGCTGCCACCAGCCTCTCCCTGAGGACCATAAAACACACTTTGTGCATTTGCCACAACAGGGTTAGGGAACGAGCAGCTTCAGCTTGTCCTGGCCTTTCCAGGTGACAGCTGCTGGACTCTGGTTGATGGGTGCAGCCCATGTATGTTGGGGTTTCACATGCAACACAGGGGGAGGACTCCGGAGAGGAGAGGGGCAAGAGCCACCTTCCACGAGTTCTCAGGGGGCAGGACAGCTGCTGCCTCCTCACCTGCCTACCTTTCAGGGACGGAGACAGAGCCCTGCTCAGGCATCAAGGCGTGTTCATGTGGGTGGGGGGATGGAGGGGGTAGGGGATACCCAAGCTTTTAAAACCTTTGATCTCCTAAGATTCGAAGCTGGGATGAACAGGGGGAGATACAAACATAGGGCTACCAGCAGCTCCTGAGAGCCCAAGCCACTGCACCCAGGGGCTGCCCCCTTGCCCCTTGCCTAACCCACAGCCCCTCACCTTGTGTCTGTGCCCCCAACCTCACAATCTCAGGAAAGGGGGAGCTCACCTTGTTGTTGGCAGTACCTCCACCAACCACCCACCCGGTACTGCTGAGAGCTCGCTCCAAACCACACTGCCTGGGCTCTGGGGCTGCTCAGGGAACACAGGGCCGCCCGGCCAATGGAACTCCTGGTCCGGCGCATGGTGAGGCAAGTGGGATCCTGCTATAGAGAGAGGCCCTGCCCACCCCAGGCCATGGATTCCACCAGGAGGGAGTGTGTGGTCTCGCTGATGGAGGCCCAGGGAAGGAGCCCCCAGCATTGTCCCCACACCCTCACTCCGTTCCACAACAACCTCGCACTTCCCTCCTCCTTCCTGGATTCACAGGGTGGGGGAGAGTGCTACCGACCAAACTTCCAACTCCACGCCCCACAGAGACCCAGCCCAGCCCTCTCTAGAGGTTTCACACCTGGACATGGAGAGACGCTTCCTCCCCAGGAGTGTGAGACTCATGTCTTGTGCAGTGCACAGAGTCAGCTCGCTGGGGTCAAAGCCCAGAGGCAGAATGACCATGCCCAGATGCCGTCCCTGGAGGACGGGGGTCAAATAGTGCCTGGAGGCCTCCCTGGTTTCCTGGCCAGCCTTGCTTATTTAAACCCTGGTGAGCTGGCTTTCTGCCCCTTGCTGCAGAGAGATTTCGGATCCACACAAGGGACCTAAAAGATCCCCTATGGGTCAGCCATCCCCGTGGAGTGCCTTTAAAACTGGGTGCCTGGAGACGGGCAGCACCAACATTGGCTTCTTCCAGAGACTGCCTGGGACTTGGAGTCGGCACCAACACTGACCCACCCGGGCCTCATGCATCTTCCTTTCAGGAAAAATCTTGCTGTGAATCGATCGTGACATCATCGCCTGACTTATAACTGCAAAAGGAGCTGCTATCAGCTTTCTGGGGTCCAGGAGCAGAGATGGGAGGATTGTTGACTGTTCATGGCTTTGGCAGTGGCCCAGGCGGTCCCGTCCATGGGACGTCAGGAGGAAGTGCTGTCTAGGCAGCAGAAGGCTGAATTTCAGGCTTGTGCCTTAATCTAATCTGGAAAAAGAGCCTTTTTCTCCACCAGGGTGTGGCCTGGGGCCTTTAGAAATGCTGATGTCTGCAGACCCAGGCTCCATGTCAGTATCTGAGATGGGGTTGTTGCACGTGGAATTCACAATTTCCTTGCACACTCTTCATCTGTTGCCTGGTTTATTTATGAAAGACTCACCCTTGCAGGCAAGTAGGCTGGAGGTCTTCCGGCTCCATCAGGGAGGCCCAGGACCACACTGTGGTCAGGGGCCAGGCCTTTTCTGGATTGGAAAGGGCATCCCCCACCCCAGCCCACATGTTCTCTGAAGTCTCACACCTTTGCAGGAACTCACCACCCTGCTGGAGAAAACAGAGCCCCTGGGCAGCAAGGAGAGGGGTGGGGGTGCAGGGCCCAAGCTGGGATGTCCAGGGAGGGCGGGCAAAGGGGCAAGGGCTTCCCCTCCACCCAGCCTGGCCCGGTGCACGCTTTGCCTCCTCCCACCCACACCTCCACCCCCAGGGTTAGCTTCACCCTCCTCATTCTGCAGAGGAAGAGACTGAGGCTCAGAGAGGCCACACAACCTGCTCTGGACTCAGCGATGCCAGAATTGCACCGCATTCACTCCCAGATCACTGCAGCTCCAAGGCCCGTGTTCTTACTAACTAACTACTTGGTTTAAGTTTGAAGTCTTTCTACAAGTCATAGCTATTAATGTCACGTGGGCCTCCAGAGCTGCCTGGCATGAATTAACTTCCGTTTCCTCTCCCACACTCTACATGATTTCTTGCCTGCTCTGCTGAGTCCCGTCAGCGGCCGGAAGGATGATTTCCAAGCTGGCTCTCTGCTCCTTTGTCTCCTGTTTCACTGGGAAAACTGAGTGGTTGGGAGAGAACTTCTGTGTCCCCTGCTACCTCCTGTCCCTATTTCCATCTGAAGTCCAGTTCTCTCCTTGGGCACCAGCCACTGTTCCCTGGCGCTCTGGACCATCAAATGTCCCCCCTCTGCTAGACAAAAATGCTGGGAAGTTTTTCCTGCTTTTCCAGAAAATGCTGTTTACCAACTCCCACGGGAGGCCTAAGCAGCAGTGCAAGCAGCAGCCCCCCCCCGGAGCTCCAGGTGCCCTCCTCCGGCCCCCTCCCCTCTGGAAACCCTGTTCCTCAGGATGAACTGGGAGCTGCCACGTTCCTTGGTGTGGGAGCCGCGAGACAGCGTCGGAGACTGTGGAGAGGTCTCCCTGTCGGCTGCCCTGGGGGGGTGGCTTCCTACTTCTTGGGGTGCCACCGGGAGCCTCCAATGTAGACTTTCTTCTATGCCACCTGCCTACCTTCCAGGGTCATGCCAATCGAAACAGACCCTCCCAGATGGTGAAAATCTGTTCGATTTTATGTGACAAAATAACGAATAAACAGAAATAAATATGTTCATTTCACAGGACCAAATTCTCACACTCACCTGAGTGTGTGTGATGGCTGAAATCTGCAACCGGGCTCGGGACCGTGTCGACTTCAGGATTCTGGTTGGGGTGTGTCCTGTGATTATGTAAGGACACCACGGGGACATGGAGAAGGGTCCTCGGGTCTCTGTATTGTTTCTTACAAGTGCAGGTGGATCCACAGTGTTCTCAAAAGAACAAGTTAATTAAAGAGAGCAAACAGATTCACCGATGGGTTTGATGAGGACTCATAGAGGAAGCACATGTCCTGGGCGCAGACAGAGGCACCCTCGGGGACACAGGGCCAAACCGAGACCTCAGCCATCACACGGAGCCAGTCACTCACGGAGAGGGACTGTGTCAGCAAAGACCCTGAAGCGAGAGGGAGCACCATTTCCTGGGGACGGGTCAATTCTCTGGGGACAGAAAGAGGAATTCAATCTGCACAGAGCAAAGCCAGGAGCCATGTGTTGGGGCTGGAGACGGGCAGGGCAGACCACCAGGGGCTGGGGCCTGCTGTAGAGGGCCACTGGTCACTGATGGGGCTCAGCCGAGCACGCAGACCTGCAGGCTTGGCTCTAGAGCTCTCTCCAGCCTTCCCGCAGGAGACAGTGTGATCTTCTCGCTCCCTGTTCCAGTCTCCCAGGCTGCCTCCATTCGGAGGCTGACTCTCCCCAACTGAGGCTGATATGCTGGCAGAAACTCCCCCATTTTCACTCCTTCAAAAGTGGCTTGTGGAGGGAGCATCCACCCGGGAGCCCCAAGAACAACTGCGGTTCATTCAACTGCACCGGCCTGGGCTGTCAACACACTCACCAGGGCCAGGAAGGTGGAGGCTGTGGGCTGGTGCCAGGGAGGGACGCAGACCTGTAAAGATCCTGTGATCTGGAGGGTGGGGTGGGCACAGCCTGGGGTCGTCACTCCAAGAGGAGAGTGGCATCACTCTCCGCCCAGGCCAGGTTGGAGGAACAACAGGCTTTTCAGGGAGAGTGGGGTTGGCCTCACGGTCCATAGCCCCCTTAGGCCACGCTCCCAGCAGGTCCTGCAGCATCTGCAGTGTCCCAAGCTCCCCTGGGGTCTGCAGAACCACACCCAGGGGTTGGCAGGACTCTCACTTCCAGATCCACCGACGGGCACCACCTACCAAGAAAATGCAATGAATTCATAACATGGTGCTGCCTTCTGGCGGCCCCTGCCAGGCTGCTGTGTGTCACCCACAGATTGGTGTCTCTGGATCCCTCAGGGCCAGATCTGAGGGAGATGGAAGCCCTGCAGCCACAGAAGGCCAGCATGCTCCCAGCCCTCGCCAGCCACTTGCGGTGGGCACTGCCAAGAAACTGGCAACCTGTAACCTTGAGGGTGCTCTTTCCCCACTCGGAGACTCCGTTCCCTCATATCTAAAATGGACATGAGATGAGAGGACGGAAAGATTTCAAAAATGTTAGTTAATGCAATTACTATTATTAGTTCATTACACAACTTAGAATGTGGCTTCTAGCCCGTGCTGTTCGGGGGGCTTCTGTTGAGCCCTCCCCCATTCTCGCTGAACACTGAACTCCAGGGCTGTGTGCTCCTGAGTGGAAGGGTCCCCAGGGAGTGTACTGGGCTGATCCCACAACAGGGACAAAGGCCTGACACTGCATTTATCCTAGGACCCAAGGAACCCTTGGGACAGGCCCATCAAAGAGAGAGTTCAAAAGAGTCCCTGGCACCCAGGGGTCAGCGGGAGCCCAGGTCTGCAGTCCTGTCCAATGCAGCCAGTCCTCCTGAGGCTGAGCTTGGGACCTGAAGGCTCCAGGGCCCCAATACCCAAGGGGCTCCTAAGAGGTCAATCCCTGAGCTGTACCTCTTTCCTGCCAGTCAGATGGCAGAAGCAGAGAAGAATGCCCTTTATCCCACCCCTACTGTACCTGGATGGGCGGCTCTGGGGGCCACAAGCAGCGGCTGCCTGCGAGGGTTCTACTGCCATCCTGCTGCACAGACAGGAAACAGAGCCTGCACCTGTGGCTCTGCACACCCACCTGGCTTCTGCCTGCTGAGCATCAGCCGCCCACACCTGTACCTCTTGAGAGAGCTCCTGGGCCTGAACAGAGCTGGGCCTACATGGCCCTGCCCATCATGACAGGTGGTGCCCAGGCTGGAGAGGATAACTGACAGCTCCCGGGGTCAGACTGAGCTGGGACTCCCGCCTCCTACCCTTCTTGGCTGCTTTCTGTTCTAGGCTGTCCCTGTCTAGTCACCTGGGGTCTTCTTGGAGGGGGCCTGGCCTTAGTGACATTCAGAGATTAGGTCATGCCCACTCTGGGAGCACACAGCAGAGTTCAGCCAGCACCCGGTTGAGAGCACACACAGCCCACCCTCTGCCGTCTGGAGAGCAGCAGACCCTGGGATTCTGAGCAGAGCGACTGTGGAGAGGCCCCTGTGGGATCATCTGGGCACCTCTGCATCAGCCTGGGCCCTTGGGGTTGCCAAGCCCATGGGCACGCTGCCTGTGCCTGCTAGGCCACTCGGGGAAGGACGCTGGGCTGTGAGGTGGGAGGTGAGCTGGGTCCTGGCTTCTCCACCTGTCAGCACGTGGCCTGGGAAAGCTTCTGCAGCCTGCTCTTCACCCAGACTGGAAGCTCCTCATGGGAAGGCACAGGCCACTGGCTCCCCTCGTGGCCGAGGCCCTGAACCCTCTAGGCACGGACCGTGTGGGTGAGGAGGCTGGTGGTGTAGGCTGGGTCGGCTGCTCTCTGCATCTGTTTGATGCACCCCTCCTGGTGGCACTGAGCGACCCAGGGCTGTACTGTTCCAGAACACTCCTCCTCCAAGGTGCCCCCGGAACACCTGGGCCACTCTCCTGATTTAAACCCAAATCCCTATGTGTCAGTTCCCAGGCAGGACCCAAATGACAAGGTCTGCACTGGGACAGCTCTGGCAACGTTGCTGCCTATACTGTGGACCTGCACCCACCAGAACTGGACCTGACATGGCCACTGACCGCCCAGCCAGGGAGGGATATGGGGTCCTTCAGGGGAGGGACTGAGGTGCACAAAGCACGACAGGTGTGTGGGAAGAAACACAGAGCAGGTAGACAGAAGTGGCCACAGAGAGAGGGTGGGCAGGCAGGAGGGTGAGGCTTGGGTGGAATCCAGAAACGGTTTCTTTTATTTAGAATACAAATTAAAACAATGAATTGGAGTTCTTGTTTGTGTGTTTCATTTTGTATATTTATTAGTATATTTCCCATCCTCGAGAAAATCACAGAAATAAATATTTCCTGGTGATAACAGCAGAGCCTGGCCACCTTGGGTTCCTGCTAGTGGGGGCAGGTGTGTGGGGCTGCGGATCCCAGCGTCAGGAACACAGCTGGTGGGGAAGTGTGGCCTCCCTCCGTCAGTTAATGGAGTTAATTACACACTGTAAACAGCCTCGAATATAATTAAGGCTGGAGGCCCAGAGCTGGGACAGACGCCCTGTGGAGACTGGCATCATCAAACAGTGGTGGGGCGCTGAGGCTGGTCCCTTCAGGAGACATCGCAGCACCCGCTGCTCCCTGGGGCAGGCTGCAGCCCCTCCCGCCCCTGCCCTGCGCTCTCCCAGGACAGGGCCTGCCTTCCGACTGGACCACATCCTGGCCCAGTGCCTGGCTCAGCAGAGGGGGCTGGCTCTGTCCCAGAGTTTATGCTGTCAACAATGCAGCCAGTGTCCCAAGGCCCCTGGGAGTCTAGGAAGGGGGCTATTCTTTGGGGACCGGAAGCTCAGTGGGTCTGAGGCTGGCTCACTGTTTCCCCTTCTACCCACCAAACTGCTCCCCATGCAGCCCCCAAGCCCCAAAGCCTGGAGTCTGCCCTGAGGCCTCCCTCCCTCTCCTGAGGTCCAGTCTCACCTTCCATCTGATCTCTGGTTCCCATGAGCCAGGCTGACATGACCTAGCATGGTCAACGGGCCTCCCTAATGCTCTGCATGTCCACGCCACCACCTGGACCAAGCCCAGCCGCCTCCACCAAGAGCAGCCACGGCCTCCCAGGCTCCCGGCATCCTCTCAGCCCCTCCAGCATGAGACCAGCAACACCAGCCTGACCAGGTCCCTTCTCTGCCTGAAGTCTTCCAAGAGCTGCTCACTGTCCCTGTGATAAGACCACGTCCCGACCAGGCATGGCTGGGGCTGCCGTCCTCAGGTTCTCTCTCCCTCTCCACCCTGAGACAGAAAGCTTGGGCTGGTTTGCAGGTCCAGCTTAAGCAGACTTCCCTCAGAGGAGCCTCCCTGCCCTCCTTGGGCAGGAGCCCCAGCCCACGGCGGCAGGACCCCACAATGTCACCTTCACTCATCATATATTTTTGTAATTACAGTGGGTCCTCTGTATCTGTGGACTCCACATCCAATGTTTTAGTCCACAGTGGATAGAAGAAAATTGTGTCCACACTGAATGTTTGAAGACTTTTTCTTGTCATTTTCCCTAAACAGGACAGCATAGCAATGATTGACAGCATATCAGTGATTGACAGCATAGCAATGATTGACAGCATTTACACTGTATCAGGTACTATGAGCCGTTAAGGGAATGACCTAAAGTGTGTGGGAGGATGAAGAGTAGGTCGTGTACAAATATTGCACTATTTCATATGAGGGACTTGCACATCTGCAGATTGGTCATCTAGGGGTGGGGTCCTAGAACCAGTTAGTTCCCTGGGACACTGACGGATGACCCCATTTGTTTAGTATTTTCTTTCTCAGACAGTTTTTTTAAGGGCCGATCTGGCCTGTCCATTTCTGGATCTGCAGTGCTCGGGACAGGGCCTGACACAGTGTAGGTCTTCGTCATTGAACAGAGGAGCGAATAAGCAGCTGAATGTGAAAAAACGGCTCTTGTTTGTCACACACAGAGGCAACACGTCACATTTTCTGCCCTCTCCTTTGTGACCCGCCCTGTGTATTTCTGGTTGGATCATCGTCATTTGTCTTTGCCGTCCTTCAAGTTTCCGGGTACCGTGAGGTTCGGGGCTCTGGGCACTAAAGATGGCTATGAATTATTTCGTGTTCCTCTGTCCCCGTTGCCTCCTCTTGAATCTTGACCACTTGGGGTCTGGGGGCTCAGCCGCGGGCTGTGGTGAGAGACGCCCTGAGCTCCAGGCTTTGCCTTAGGGGCTTCTGCTTCATCCTCTGGGGCCGGGACCCATCCAGGTGGAGTCGGCTGCCTCTGACATCACCGAGCTGTGGGGAAGCCCCTGAGAGCCACAGCTGGGTCACACAGAGTGATGGGGACAGAAACACCAGCTGGCTCCCAGCTGAGGTTCCTCTGGGCCCTGTCCCCTGGCCCCCAGGGTTGCCATATGTCCCAAGGAGTAAGCCACGATGCCTGAGGCCGTCCCCGGCACAGCAGCAGACAGCAGCATGAGGTGGCTCAGCCTTGGCAGAGGGGACGGTGCTTTTGGACCTTAAAACTCACCACGTCCACCCCTCATCACACTTACGCGTCCTCCCTGAGGAGAGCGTGCGCTCCTGAAGACCTCCTCCGCAGGAGGAGGGAAGAGCAGCCCACCCCGGGGCCTGTGCCCCCCCACCAACAGGACGTTCCTTTGGTTTCTGTCTGGAGAGGGTTTCCTTGTGGCCTTTTATTTCCAAAACAGACGCTGCAGTTGGTTTTCATTATCCATGTGACTGCGGGGAAATTCTAACCCCAAAGGCAAGACCTATATTTTAAGAACATCAGTCAAGAAAATCAGGAAGAAAACGGCATCCAGAAGGAATGGGACGCCCCAGAATGGGGAGGGGGCCGCGCTTGCAGCCCAGAGAGCCCTGCTCTGTTCGTGACCTGGTCCCAGGCTGGCGCTGGCCTGCAGCCTGATCCTCGGCCTCCTCTTCCATGGATCTTGCCTCTGGCTGCTGGCTTGGGGTGGGCCTGGCCTTGTGGAGTGTCTGAATTTGTCTTTGCGGCACAGCCGATGGCCCTGTGGGGTCTTGGTGGCCGTGCTGTGTGTCCTGGCCGCACAAGTGCCTGCTCTGCGGGGTTGTCTGTGTGTGGAGCGCTCTGGGCACCGGCAGCTCCCACCTCCCACCATGGAGGCGCTCTCCCAGTGGCCAGGGCTTGGGCCAGCTGCACCACAGAACCTGCAGCGGTGTCCAGCAAGACCAAGGGCCTGGCACAGACCTCTGGGCAAGTTCATGGGTGGAGGAGCAGGCCAGGGCCCTGGAGAGGACACTGGAGGAGGAGGGTCACCGTCCTCGTTGTAGAACAGTTGTTTCTCTCAGGGAAGAGGAGGCTGCTCCTGGGGTAGTCGAAATCCTGATGAGTGGAGGGGGGAAAAACCCCAGGGGCCCTGAGGTAGATGCGCTATTAGATCCTGCTGAGCGGTGCTTCGAGGTCAAACCAAGCAGGAAGGCAGTCCACAGATCAACGCACACTTGGCATGACCTGAGTTTCAGCTTTTAATGATTCAGGCAGGTGAGCGTGGCCTCTGGCCATGGCTGTAGCCTGCCTGGCCCTGGGGACTGACAGGCAGATCCCTGTGGGCAGGTTCCTGGTTGTTAGGATGTGTTTTTGGCGGGCGCCTTTCATGTCTTTGCCTGTTCTCTGTCCTTCTCCTGACTAGGTGCAGTTCTTGACATATTCTGTGTCGCACGTCTGTGGAAAACGCTCCCTCCCTCTCTGAGCCCTTCCGTGCCTGTTCTAGTGTGACCATCATTTCGAAGGGTGGCACCACCCACGGTAGCACTCGTTCCCATTCCAACCAAAGGTTCCTGTGTCCTGCTTAAGAACCCTCAGCCCGCACCTGTCCCGGCCGCCAGGACACATCAACGTGGGCGGCGAACCTAGGTGGGGAGGAATGAAGGGACAAGAGACACGAGAGATGACAGCAAGACAGGAGTTCTGATCAAGCTGCAAACTTTTATTGTTCACACAGGGGTATTTATATGCTGGGGATGGGGAAGCTCTCTTATCGGGAAACACCCACCAGTCCCCCAGGCACTTGCATGAGACGCATGTGACAGCACTGTTCCCTGCAGATCCAGACAGGAAGCAGCCCACGTGCCCACCAATGGCACCAAGATCCGGACACAGACTGCCAGGGTGCACAGCAGAAAGGCGAGGAGGGGTGAACCGGCTGGGTTGTATGGCTGTTCCCTTCAGGGGAGGTGTTAGGGTCTGTAAACAAGTCAAGATGGCGCCTGGCATTTTGCCAGAGGGAGTGGTTTGAGAAGTAACTCCAGTGAGCCATTAAGTGTGGAGATTCCTGATTGGTTGACTGCTGTATCAAGTTTATGCTAATTAGATAAGCTGTGTGGAATGTATATATACCCCTCCTGTCCTACAATAAACGGCTCCCACTCCTGCTGTATCAACGTACACAAGTTGCTCGTCACCCCCCAGCTATTTTGCTGCAGCCGGACTGCGGCAGGGGGTTGGTGACAAGGTGCCATCCCTTGGAGAAGATTCAGGCTTAGGGTTCGTGCACTTCTCTGCATGTGAGTTCTACACACTTCTCAAAACATCTCCCTAAAAAATAAAGAGAACACGGGGAGCCCCTCCCTGGGTCATCTCTGCTCCCCGTTGTGCCTGGCTCAGCGTTTGCAGGCGTTTGGTGAATACACGGTGAGTGGCCGAGCAGGGAGTCAGAGGCCTTGGCGGCAGAGTTGCCCCGAGAACAGGGGACTAAAGGGGCCGTTTCTACTGCGAGAGCCGAAGGGGAGGGGAGGTCCGCGTGGCCTCGGGTGAAAGTGGGGCTGCCTGGGCTCTTCTTGTGTGTCTTCTGCCTGGAAGGGGCTGTGGCCCCCAAAGCCAAACCTTACAAGTGCCCAAGTTTGGGGGCAGAGAAGACAGAGGAGACCGAGCGTGGACGCAGTGACCAGCTCGCCTGGCTCTAGGGCCAGTGCCAAGCCTGCAGTGCCTCCCCTTCCAGGTGGGCTCGGCGTGTTTGGACAGTTACTCCAGGACACCAGAGCACGGGAACAACACTCGTGGGCACCGAAGAGACTGCGAAGTCCACTCCACCCTGCACCAACAAGGCTGCCCTCAACTTCCTTTATTGCTGAGGTCCCCAGTGAGCTGTGGCCAGAGGGCAGTGGCTGCCAGGGATCCCTGCCCTGCCTTGAGTAGGTGGCGGTGGACGCCACAGCTGGGTCCCTGAATCGGGCCCAGGGAGGCAATCGGGGTGCAGCGCCAACGAGCCCCTCTCCCTTCCCAGGAAGCTCTTTCTGGCAGGATGTAATAAAGAATCTTTTAATCTTTGTCACCGTGGGTAGGCAGGGAGGTCAGAAGTCTCCATATTTTAAAGGGAAATTTTAATTAGTATGTAAATTCAACTCACAGCATTAAAATGTCATTTGCTAAGTAAATGCTGCTGCTCTCGAGTTCAGGTGTTTATTTGATCCTGTCCTGCCCGGGCGTCTTTGTGGTCTTCCCAAGTGTGTAACAACAGCATTTCAAAACCAGAATGAAATTCTCCTCTGTCACAGCGTGCCCGGCTGTGGCTCCGAGACGGCGCTGTGACTGGAATATTTTAAGGAGCCAGCCTCAGGCTCAGCTGGCGCACACCCCTGCCTGCTGGAGATGCTTCTGGGGATGCAGAGGAGCCCAAATCTGGGTCTCCGAGCAGCCCCACTGAGGAGCAGTGACCCTGGCCACACCCCTGGGTGATTGCCAGTTACCCCCCAGGAACTTCCAGGGGTCCAGAAGGGTGGACACGGAGTAGTTATGTCATATGTGCCCTGAAAACCCATGGGCAACCACCTGCAGAGGCAAGAGTGCAGGCAGGTGATGGTGGCCACTGTCCACTTCATTTCAAAATAAACCATGACTTAATGGGAGGGTCCAAAGGGCAGGAGGTCACCGTCCTGCTGTGTAGTGCCCTAGAGTCTCCCCAGTCATGATCAAAGTGTGTTCTGGATGTTAAAGAAGCTTCATTGAACCAGCACGTGTGCCCGTGTGCACACAGACCCTGTGTCAGCACAAACCCCTGTGTCCCCGTGGGAGACAGCTCATCTCCCAGCCGCGTCTAGACAGCAGGTTTACCATCCACTGCAGGGCCTGAGCTGGCTGTGTGTGTGCATGTGTGCCTGCACATGTGTGTATGCGTGTGCATGTGTGTGCACATGTGTAAACATGTGAAAGTGTGCATGCACGTGCCTGTGTGTGAGCCTGGGGAGGGGGCAATTCTGCCAACCTCCCCATTTCCCAGATGCACAGAAACAGCCTGGAGACCTGAGGCAGTGGCCTCCCATGCCCAGCGTCACTTCCTCTGTCCACCCCCCGGGCCCAGCCGGTGAGGAGAAAGAAAGGGGGCAGTGGAGGAGTCCGGGAAGCTCTCTTGGAATAGAGATGTCACACCGGCTCTACCACTCACCCTCTGAGGCTGCGAGTCCCAAACCACCTGCCCCCGCTGCTGCCCTCAGCCCCCATCTTCTCCAACTCAGACGTGGTGCCCTGGGCACCCACATGGTCAAGCCCCAGAGCCAAGGCGTCATCTGTGGCCTGCCCCGGGGCTCCACCAGGTGCAGAGGAGACCCAGGAGAAGGGTCGAGTGCGGCTGGAGGAAACAGGTGGCTTCTGCTCCCTCGGTGTGGTCAGCACTGGACACCCCAGCCCCCCGCGAGCCCAGGCTGCCGGAACGCTAGTTGTGCTGTAAACACTCTCTTTGGGTGATGGAGTGTTTATGTTGTAAAATCCAAGTGGACTCTATAAAGACCCCCCCACATCAAACCTGCAGGAGAAAAGACTCCCTCAGGCAGAGACAGGGGCCTCAAACTCTCCTCTGTGCCTCACTGGTGCAGCCATTAGACCAGTGGCCTGGACACCTGCCAGGAGCAGCCTGCGCTCAGCCCTGGGCAGAGAAAGAAGGGAGCTCTGTCCCCGGCACCGACAGGGGGGCACCTGTGAGACAGCCAGGTGGCTCTCTCCTCTGCGCCAGAGGGAGCCCCGGGGCAGGCCACAGGGCACCTTGGCTTAGGGGCTTGGCCACGTGAGTGCCCAGGGTGCCACATCTGAGTTAGAGAATTTGGGGGCTTGGGGCAACTTCGGGGGCAGGTGGTTTGGGGATCGTGGTTTCTGCTGGTGAGTGGCAGAGCCAGGAGGAGACCCACCCCTCCTAGAATCCCGGTCAGCCCAACCTTGGAGCCCCTGGCTTGGGAGGAGAGACAGAAGTGTCACCTCCATAGGACACAAACTCATGTGAGGAGCCGGGGGGGGGGGGGTCAGGGCAGGACGAGCAGGCTGCTCGAGAAATGGNAGGGGACTAAAGGGGCCGTTTCTACTGCGAGAGCCGAAGGGGAGGGGAGGTCCGCGTGGCCTCGGGTGAAAGTGGGGCTGCCTGGGCTCTTCTTGTGTGTCTTCTGCCTGGAAGGGGCTGTGGCCCCCACCGCCCAACCTTACAAGTGCCCAAGTTTGGGGGCAGAGGACAGGCCAGCTCCTGGAGCAATGGGCTTGGAGCACGGACGGAGAGACAGCAACCACAGGCCAGAGGTGACACAGATGGGAACCGAGGCCTGAGCCCTTGTGAAAAGCAAAGTGGGGTGTCCAAGTGTCGGGTTGTGGTGTCCCGAGCCTGTCTCCCCACGCTCCCAGACTCCAGCTCCAGGATGAGCTGGGATGACAAGCCCATCCCCTCCTCCTCCACAATTGAGGTGGAGAGCCGCGGGCTGTGCCCCTCGGGCAGGGCTGCGACTCCCTTCCCCACCCTGTTCTCTGAGGCCTCCTTCCTTGACTCACTCACCCGCCTGTTCAGCCGGCCTCATGGAGAACCGCGTAGGTACCAGGCGCTGCTCCAGGAGTGGGGCACAGCTGGGAAAGATGAGATGCTGGCCACCTTCCAGGAGCTCCCACGTCTGGAGGGCGGGCGACCCAGGGTGTTAGTGTGTGTGCTGACTGACAACCCCGAAGCTGTCCCCCATAGCACGGGACTATGACAACCCCCAGGCCCGTGCACAGGTGCCGTGGACACCTCCTGTAGATGTGTAAGTCACGCCTGTGGGCTCCTGGCTGATGATCTCTGTGGTTTTATCCCTGCCCCACCTCCCACCAGTGCCTGGTGCCAATGGATGGAGGTGCCTGTCCCCCAGAGTTCATAGGCTGAAGCCCCAGTCCGCAATGACATGGTGTTCGGAGGTGGAGGTGAGAGTTCCTGAGGGTGGAGAACTCCTGCACAGGATTAGTGCCCTGATTAAGAAGAGGCTTAAGACCTGCTTTCTCCTTCTCTCTCTCTCTCTGCCACATGAGGACACAGCGAGAAGGTGCCACCTGCAAACCAGGGAGGAGCAACCCTCGCCAGACACCATCTGCCAGCCCCTTGACTTTGGACTTCCCAGCCTCCAGGACTGCGGAGTAAGCGTTGGTTATTTAAGGCACAGTTGCAGGGCGTGTCTGCTTCCGCAGCTGGATATGACTAAGACGCTTAGTAAAAAGGGAGCCAAAGGGGCACTTGAGCCCAGTGTGGTGGTGTGCACCTGTCATCCCAGCTACTTCAGAGACAGAGACAGGAGGATGTAGAAAGTGTGCACTGGGAGAGACTGCCTCACGCGAAGGCAGCCGTGCTGAGCAAGGACCAGAGCTTGATTTTACTTTGCATTTCCCTGAACATCCGTCCTCTCTAATCAGCGTAGGAAACTTCGGTCTCCTGACTCGCCAGCCGCTCTGGGCGAGCTCTCTAATCCACTCCCTGTTGCAAAAAAATCGGGAATTCCCATCCTGAAACCCTGATGCTTCTTTTCAGTTCGAGGCCATGGTCTGAACACTCATTTAACTCCCCACCTTCCAAGTTCCCACTGGTGTGACCAGATGTTTCAAGCAGCTTTTTCGCTGCTGTGACCAAAAGACCTGACAAGAACAACTAGAGGACGAAAAGTTTATTTGGGGCTCACAGTTTCAGAGGTCTCAGTCCATAGACGGCCGACTCCATTCCTCTGCACCTGAGGTGAAGCAGAACATGGTACTGGAAGAGTGTGGCAGAGGGAAGCAGCTCAGGATGTGGAGCCAGGAAGCAGAGAGAGCTCTCTTTACCAGGGACAAAGTTTAAACCCCAAGGCACAGCCCCATGGACCCCCTGCCCCCAGCCACACCCTACCTGCCCACAGTCACCACTTGGCTAAGCCCTATCAGGGAGTCAATGCACTGGTCAGGTTAAGACTCTCATAACCCGGTCATTTCTCACATTGTCTCACACGTGAAATTTGTGGGGACACCTCACATCCAAACAGTAACACCAAAGCAATACAATAACGGTTTCAATCAGCCATGGGCACCCCTCCATTCCCAGGACCCCATGGGTGGGCACACCGCACTGAAGGGGGCCCCGAGTGCAAGGATGTGTGACCGGGTCTCTAAACACAAGCCTACGCTGCACATGGTGCTCAGTGGCAGTCACTGTCTGTAGCTGTCAGTTGAAGTGTCTTTCCACGTAATTCTGGCTCTTCCTGATCCTGCCTTTGGTGCCATCTTTAGAACGTAAGGCTCAGGAGGGGCTGGGGATATAGCTCAGTTGGTAGAGAGCTTGCCTCCCATGCACAAGGCCCTGGGTTCAATCCCCAGCACCACAAAAAAAAAAAAAAAAAAAAGAACTTAAGGCCCAGACTATTTGCCCACCGACATGGGCAGGGGACAGGAGCCTTGTGCAGCCCAACACATGATGGGCCAGTCACCTGGGTGGGAATCATGAATGCTGATGTCCATGCACAGAAGAGGAGATGGCCATCCCATCTCCCAGCTGGGCTTTCAGGGGTCAGGGGCAGGAAGTTGATCTAAGAAGGACAGACTTCAGGAACCCAGGGGAGACACACAGGAACCTTCTGTTCACCGGCATCATGGTTGAAGGGCTCCCCCTCCCAAGGTGTTTCCTCTCTGAAACGAGGAAGGGCCAGCTCAATGGCAGAGCCAGGGAAGGGCCACATCAATGGCACAGCCAGGGTCCTTGTTCCAGCAACATCTGCTCCTCCTCTTTCTTGCGGAGAACCCACCTCCCGGTGACTGAGCCACTGCAAGGCCCTGTGACCCAGTCCCAGCCACAGTGTGTGAGAGACTGTGCCAAGTGCCTCTGACGCCCCTTATGTCCCCGTGGAGCACTGGGATTTTGAGTTAGGGATGCCAGAAAAATACAAGCGATGCAATAAAATTTGAACGTCAGATAAACAATGAATACATTTTACTATAATTATGTCCCAAATATTGCATGAGACAAATACTAAAAATTCTCTGGTATTGAGAGAATTCCACATGTAATTGGGAATACTGTACTACAGACTTGCTGAATCTGATGGCCCCGTTCAGAATGCTTTTGACCCTTGCCTGCGACTCGGTGGCCCTGGCCCTCCACAGCAGAGAGGAGGTGGCCAGGAGTTCACCCCGAGCACACCTTCGGCCAACGACCAGAGAGCCAGCCTTCGAAAGCCCAACCTTCTCCTGGAGCAGGCAGGAGAGCGTAGGCCACCATGTGGCTTTGACTGCCAGGAAAATCATTCCAGGAATTAGAGACAAACCAGGCAGCCAGGGGCCCACGTGGGTTAGGGCCTCACACTGTGTAAAGCTGGTCAGCTCTCTTGAGGGCCAGGGAGGGTGGCATGGGATTTGGGGGGGGGTCGGGGTTCAACATGGCGTCCAGGGAGAGGCAGCTCTGTGGAGTGAGAGCAGCCGTCACACACACACGGCCCGGAGCAGGCCGAGCAGGTGCTGGGCTCCCTGAACGTCATCCCCACAGCCCCGTGCCACCCGTTACGAATGTGCAGGTGAGGACACTGAGGCCCAGTGAGCTGAGGGACAGGGACAGAGGGTGACACTGGCCAGGCCCAGAGCTCCTTCAGGAAAGCAAGAAACAGGCCACTGGGGAGCAGGAGCTCACGGGATTCAGCCAAGACGGGGCCTCGGTCCCTGCTGCCACAGGCTGCGCTGGCCAGCCAAGAAGGGCTCAGGGCGACCAGGTGGGGCCTGGAGAGGGGCCAGGGAAGGGTGCCGAGTGCCGACTGTCCTCGCATCCTCCACAGCACTTTCATGGCATGGGGAAGGCATTCCAGCGGGTTCCACCTGACTCAGGGACAGATGTGTGACATGGGGCAGGGGCAGCTGCATCCACCCACCCGAGTCACAGTCCTTCCCTTGGAGCCCCTGGTTCTAGCTGAAGTGGCCCCAGGAAGACGAGCCACAGTGGAAAGCAGCCTCCTTCACAAACAGAGCTGAAGCACAGCAGCGGGCTCTTCCTGACACGCCACCCAGGTAAGGGACGGCAGCCTGGCTTTTGTGCCTTTGCTTCCCTGGCGGAAGGAGGAGCCACCTCTGGACTCTTCCTCTCTCCAACCACAACCCACGCCTGCCCCGCCCTCACCAGGTCCCACGTTCCTGGTGTACCCCATGTCACGCCCCACCGGCCTCCCAGCTCAGGCGGGTGCTGGTCACCCACTGCTCATGCGAGGCACCCAGGACCACTCCCGCCTCCTCCCCTCTCTGGTGTCAAGCTCCAGATACTCCCGTCCACTCCCTGGTCTGACCACTGCCACCAGGACCCCTGGGATCTCTGTACAAGCCACGCTCCACACAGCAGCCAGAGGCCCAGGTGCATCCCACAGTCTCATGTCCATTCCAGCTCCAGCTGGCTGGTCTCCACCCAGGGCACCCCGTCTCCAGCCAGCCCAAGCCCAGGGACAGGCTTCAGGGATCCCAGACAGGCCAGACACCCATCCTGTGCCCTCTGCTGGACTGAGAGGTTCCCAGAGGCAGGGACAGTGTCCACCACTGCACCTCCTCCAGGGGCCCTAAATGGTGGTGTTTGTATTTATTAGTGTAACTAACCCATACTTCCTTTTTATGTGCTCGGCTGTTCTAAGAAATTTCCATATATTAATTATCTCATTGACTCTTTACAAACCCCCCGGAGGACTATTTGGTGTGTGTATTTTACTAGCAGCCAGGAAACCAGGACAGGGAGCCGAAACCGCCGGTGGATCCTCGGCCTGGAGCAGCTGACCTGGGAACCCGGCGCAGGCAGGGGGCCGGGGCACTCCTCTCCCTGGCCACTCTGTTGCTTGGCTGAGTGAAGGAACAAGCAGGTGGATAAACGAGGTCCCCAGGCAGGAGGAGGCTCCCGTCCAGCCTGCCTGGACCTGCTATGTGAGCTTGGGCAAGCCAACCCTCTGTCCTCAGGTTCCCCTACAGAATCTCCAAGCCCTTTCTGGTGTCAGGGTGACATCCCCTTTCTGTTGCCCTCCTTTGGTGACCTCTGCGTATCTGTGGCCTCTGGAGGGCTGTTTCCAAATCAAGCCACCCAAACTAAAGACCCCACCAAAGCAGTTCCCGTTTATTTCTGGCCTTTTATTATTTGGAGTGCCATGATCCTCAGAGCAGATGGTGCCCAGAGCCAGCAGGAGCCCTAGGAGATGGAGGACCTGGGCCAGGGGGGCTCAGCTCTGCTTTCTAACCCTTTGGGTCTTCTGCTCGATTTTGCAGTCAAGTTCCAGGCATGGTGTGCTTCCTCCACGGCCCAGAGAGAGACATAAAGTATTCATGGTCCTCAATTCATCAGCCGGCAGAAATGAAAGGCCTCTCTAGGCTGCCATTCAAAGCCCGCCCGGAGCACGAATTCCCACCATCTGTGGGCCGGTATTGCTGCCCTTGTGCACTCAGATGGCCTGAGGAGCGCACTTCTGTGGGCCGGAGAGCTCTGCGGATCAGTGGGTTCCAAAGAAGAGCCCCCAGGGTTCCTCATGTCCCAAGTGAGGTCCCATGTCATGCTGGTGGTGTGACACCCAGCGAAGCTAGTGCCCTCTGAATGTTAGGTCACTCAACTGCAGGAGGTCCTCCGGGTGGCCTTGGATAGACCCAGCCCTGCTCTGTCACTTGCAGAGCTCAGAACTGGAGTGGGCTGCGTGCAACGTCCTCAGACAGGGCGGGTTGGTGGGACAGGGCCTCCATACAAGGCCCTAGAGGCAAAATGTCCCTCAACCAAACAATTCACACTGCCCAGCAAGGAAGCTCAGGGAGGCCGCCTGCTCTCCAGGGTCCCTCTGCTGCAGGAAATGGGGCCCCAGTGGTCAGAACTCTACCTGCTTTGGGAACCTATGAGCCCTGGGCTGTCTCCGTGAACCCTGGCTCAGCTGTCCCTTGCTGCCTGTCTGTACATCAGAAACCTGTTGCAGCTGTGTGCTGCATGTGAGGCGCCTATCTCAGTGACCCGAACATGTTAGTGCACAGTCACAGGGCACTGGCTTCACGGTGGTCCACTTTAAGAGGTGCAAGTTCATGTCGTCCAAACCCAGAGCCCTCTAAGCTGCCCGAGCACCTTCTAAGGCTCTGATAAATCCTTTCTCAGGCCCTTCAAACCCAGTTCCTCAATATCCTTAGTGGGACAAATAGTTTATTTGTGGGTTTTATTCTGGTCAGAGCATTTTTCTCTACATCAAAATTTGTTACATTTTGACCAAAAAAAAAAAAATTGTGCAATATGTGTGTTTGTACAAAAAGTTTTAGGAGGCAGGAGGCTAAATAGAATCACTCTCGTGAATTGTCTTTATTGAAACGTATCCAAGTTCATGGACCCAGAGCTGGGTCAGGGTCCCTGGATGCTTCCTCCAGCTGACAGGTCCTTAAACTATTGACCAAGACAGAGGAGTCACTTTCAGACTCTCAGGGCAGTAATACTCATTTCAGCAAAATTTCAGTACAACAAAATTCCAAGGTGATGACAATGTTTTCCCTAAGACTTAGAGTTGACTGGATTGAAAATGTTCTTAATTATTCTAGGAACTAATTGGAACCTATTGCTCATCACCTTTGAATTTTTTCAAAAAGTGACTTGAAGGCCAGTGAACTCTACTGCTATATGGGCATCAGGGACTGGCTGAGCTCTCTCATCCAGAGCTAAGTGACCTCGCCCCTGGGGCATGTGAGTCTGTGCTGTGTGGTAGACGCGTTGTATGACTGGTCTCATGAACTGAATTTCTTGTTCCCTTCGGCAGAGGGGACCTGGCTATCTGAGGAGGAGGTTGGGGTGATGTTGGGACAAGGAGAGGCTAGAAGCCCCAGGGTTCAGACTGCAGCCAGGTCTCCCTTTCAGAGGCTGAAATGGGAGCTTCCCAGGGACTGGGCGAGGGAGGTGCAGGGCCTACAGGGTCACACATGTGTGTGACACAACGTCTGCATGAAGTTGCACGGAGAGTGAAGGGGAAGGCTATTCTGAGCAGACGGCAGCCTGTGGCTGCTGGTGGAGACCCCTGTCTGTGGACGGCCCGCGGCTGCTGTCTTTGGTGGCTTTCAACACAAACCCTGGAGCAGCAGCAGCATTCCGCATTGCTGTCTGTACCTAAAATAAAGGGCTCATTTTGTGTCACACACTTTTGGTTCTTTGTGCCCGAGTGAATCTGAAACAGCAGACGGAATTGCCGAGGGTCTCACTGCTCGCTGCGTGTCAGCTACTGCGCCAGCACGTAACGACCAGTCCCTGCTAACCAGGAAGCGAGTGCCATCGTGGCCCCCGTTTCACACATGAGGTCACTGAGGCTCGGAGCAGCTGTCCTGTGATGGACATGTCACCTCCTGAGGGGACAGCCAGGATCATGAAGCCAGCTCTGATCCCAGGGTCCTGCTCTAGCCTCTCTTCACATCCAGATACCAAAGGCTAAGGATGGCTTCTCCTGCATTCTTGCCTGGCCCCGTGACACTTAAAAACACACGAGTGAAAACCAGAAATGAACAATAAACTCATGGGCAGGTGGCGATTGTATTCAGTACCTAGAAATAGAAAAGACAGATGACCCTGAGCCATCTTCCCTCTCCCTTCCCCGCCCTTGGAGGAGCAGAGACAAGGTACAGCCCAGCCTCCCTGGTGCCCTCAGGGGCTGGGCCTTCAGCAACGTGGGTTCCCCAAGGACAGGAGAACAGGCCTGGACACCCCTTGGCTTCTCTGTCCTTGGGCCAACAGTTCTAAGAATCCTGTCCCCCTCTGCGGGTTTTAGGCCTCTGTGGAACTTGCCTGGTTCTGAGGGCCGACTCGGCCCCTTGCTATGGGCCTTGAGGGAAGAGCAGGAGCCACACCTCAGTGTCCCATCTGAGAAACGATGCTGCCAGGGAGCCAAATCCTTCTCAGGGGACTGTCGGGGGTTCAGTGAGATGGCATCCCTCAAAGAGCCCAGAGCAAGAACTGCTTCTTGTGTTGTCCCTGTCCCCAGTTCTCCTTCGTCCTGTCATTCTCGGGAATCACCACCAAGAACTGGTCCACCTCCAACTGTCATCTACTGAGTCTGGTCTCTTGGGCATTCAAACTGCCAGTGGTGGTCCCAGAGCAGTCTGGGGGGCCTCTTGGTGTGGTGCTCCCAGTGCCCCAGGCCCCGGCCAGGGTAGAGAGCCCCACGAGCCCTGGCCTCCTGATTGCTCCCTGGGCAGTGGGAGAGGTTTGGCCCTGGGTGGGCAGTAGAGAGCAATGCCAGGAGCCCAGGTCAGAGTTCCTGTCCCACCTCCACTGGCTCCATCCTGCCCACTTCAGCCCTGGAGTCCCTGGGGTTCCGCCTGCAGGGACATAGCCATGAGCAAGTCCCCCCTCTTGTGTGTCGGGAGCTCGGGGCTGCCCAGGCAGAGGGTCTAGCTGAGCTGCGCGGTTGGGTGAAGCACGGAACAGGCACTTCACACATGGCCTCTCTCTGAGCCAGGTGATGCCAGGGAGCCATAGGAGACCCACAGCCATAATTTGAACCATATTATGTTAAAATTTTTTTTTAAACTTATATCCCAACGTTTAGAAATAAAGCTCATTTCATGTAAAAGTTGAATGACCTTTTTCCCTTAAGAAAAAGGTCTACTTTGGACCTGTGTTCAGCACTCTGCAGGGGCAAGGCCACCCTGGCTGCCCGCCTACTAGCCACATGCCCCCCCCCCGCCTGACCCCTCACCACCGTGGCCGGCCTGACCTGGAGGTTGGTCTTGCCACCTCGTAGCCCAGGGAAGACTTCAGTCCTGGCCTCCAGCAGACCCACCTCTTCCACGCCACACCTCTCGGGTGCCAGATGCCGACCAGGTCCCCATCCAATGTCATCCTCACTCCTGCTGGGAGGTGGGAGCCGAGATGAGCTTGGAGAGTTTGGTCAGCTTGCCCCAGGACACACAACCATCAAGGGCACAGCGAGACGCAGACCAGGGCCACCTGGTCCCAGCCACGGAACTCTTAGCCCATCCTGAACTCACGTTTCCCCTCCAGCCATCCCAGAACACACAGGTGAATGGGGCAGAACCGGAGATCAATCTATGATGTAGGAATGTAGGATGTTTAGAAGGTAGTCAAGAGTCACGTTGGTGATTCCCACCCTGAAGGGTGGCCCAGCCAGGCAGAGGTCTGCTCAAGAGAAAAAGGGTTGAAGAAATGCATGCATGGTCTGTCACTTCTCCTCCCCCAGCATAGAGCCCAAGGCCTTGCCTGGTGCCTGATCTGTGATGGACACCTGTAGGTAGGGTGTCTCAGAAGGGACAAAGTAGTCACCCAGCTTTGAACCCTGATGATTTCCCACGTTCCATGGCAGCTTTCATCTTCTCAGTCGTGAGCCACACCTGAGGCGGCCGTCGTCCTCACCCACTGTGTGGCCAGAGGTAAGGCTGGCTGGGGACCCCACGTCCCAGTTCCAAGATCTTCCTTTAGATCATAACCCAGAAATCCAGAGGGAAACTTCTGGGTTCATTAGAGGGCTGGCTGACAGGGGCCTTTTCAGACCCCTTGAGGACAGAAAATGGGCTGTCTTTAGAGAAGATGACCAGTCCAGGTGCCCACTGAGGGCCTGGGGAAGAGGGTCCAGGAGAAGAGACACAGGCTCATTCAAACCAACTGGCCCTGAGGTACGGGAGGCTGGGAGCCCATGGTCTGGCTGGGGTTTAGGAGCAGACTGTTTCCAGGAAGGGAGGAGGCAGCTTCAGCCTCGGGCTGAGATGTTTTCTTCCTTGGCCTCAGCGAAATAAATGGAGTCTTTACCTGTAAAACCTCCTTCCTCTAAGAGCCCCTGCTCCCCTTGCCCTGGAGATGCCCCCCGTGGGAGAAGACAGGAGAGTTAACAGGCCACAGAACCTAGGGTCTCCAAGAGGACAGGTGCCCAGTCCATGTTCTAGAACCTTCCTGTGCCTTCCTCTTCCCCGCAGAGAGGATCGCCCAGTCTGGGCACTATTGACACTGGGCCGGATGATTCCCTGTTGTGAGCGGGCTCTCTGTGCATGGTAGGAGGGTTACCAGCACCCTTGGCTACTCACTGGGTGCCACCAGAGTGCTGAGAACCAAATGTCCCCAGAGAGGCCCAACGTGCTGACTGAGCCCTCGGGCCGGGAGGACATGGGCTCTCTCTCCAGGGCCTTGTCTGAGGGGAACAGCCTGGAGCTCAGGTGCTGCCCCTGTGCAGTGCGCACAGGCCAGGCCCCTGCAGGTGGGAGGGAGAAGGTGGCAGCTGTGGAGTCCCCTGGAAGAGGAGGCCACCTTGGTCAGGACTGAGACGGAGGCGCTGACCCTGGTCTCCTCCGCATCTGGGCACTGCGCTGAGGGCTCCACCTGTGTCTTCCCACTTCACTTCCTCCTCACAGTGCCTGTCATCAGTACCCCTTGTGACATGGTGACACTGATGGGAACAGGAGCCTCAGAGAGATCATGGCCAGACCAGGGCTCAATGGGTGGAGGCTGGTAATGGAGCAGCCCAACAGATGGCCAACAATCTCTCCTTGGGGAAGTCCTGGCTTTTGAGCCCAGCAAGTCCTCCTCCTCTGTGTGGGGCACGGATGACATCGAGGGGCAGGGAGGGTCATGGGTTAGGAAAAGGCCTTGTGGGAGTGGCAGTTGGGTTCCTGCCCCCCTTCTTCCGGGCCATGTGCTCCCAGAACTGCAGCACTCCCCTCTTCCTTCCCTCCCCTCCCAACGTCTCCCCCTCCCGACGTCCCTTCCCAGGGGGACGCTTCCTGAACACAGAAACACTTCCATCCTTATTTGAATAGCAACCGCCATGGTGGCCACTCATGGGCCAGGGCCACCTGCAATCTCAGTGCCCATGACTTGACCTGCCAGAATCCTGCAGAGTGGGCTCTCGCCCCCTGCAGGAGAGTTCCACGAGCCTGCAGTCTCTGGTGGCTGTGGCCTCTGTCTGAGGAGGCCGCGTGCAGGCTCACGCGGCCCTGTGTTCAGTCCTTCTCTGTCCCCACCCCTGGAGAGCTGCCGGCTATACCCCAACTCTGCGTCTCCAGGAGCAGCCTCCCTGTGCCACACAGGGTGGCAGATCAGTGCCCCAGCCTCCTCTCCCTCAGGGGATCCACTCAGGCCTGGCCTGCACGTCCCCCTGGTGTTCCCAGTGGACTCAGGCCACAGGTGTCCCCAGTCATCGCCTCTGTCGGCGCCCGCCTTCCCTGATTTAGTTCCCCACTCCCTACCGATGCTCAATGGGTCAGACTCCCTGCTCCCTCCAGGGCCTCTCTCTCGGGGGAAACCTGGACCAAGAGTCACTACCCACTCCTGCCCAGCCCAGGCATGCCACTTGCCCTGGCCTGCACCCCACTGTTTCTTTCACGGCAGGGGCAGGCAAGTTCTGCAGGCACCTGCTGCCTCTCCTAGACTGGAGTCTGAGCTCTCACCCTCCTCGGGGCTGTGCCCCGGCCTCTCCATCCTGGCTCACCCACACCACTCCTCAGGGCCTGGCAATGACTCTGGGCTCCTGAAGCATGAGCACATGGGCTGTGAGCACCTTCAGCTCTGTGCACCCACAGGGCCTTTGCACCTACTGACCCAGGCCTGAGATCCTTACTCCAGATCTGCACACGGCGGCCTGTTTGACATCTCTCAGCACGTCCCTCCTTGGGGAGGCTGCCCGAACCCCCTGTCTCATTTTGAGGCCCAAGCCCAGCATGCCCTCTAGTCTATCACCTGGCCCTGCTGCATTTGATGCCTGGCAGTATCTGGGGTGGCCTCCTCTTCACTGGGGGCAGTTCTACCTCCTCTCCTGCAGCAGAGGGGGTGGTGAATGGAGAGGGACGCAGCTCAGGGATGGGCAGTAGGTGGGTGTGGGATGAGCTCCCCCAGGATCCTGTCCAGTGGGCATTGAGCAGCCATAGGTGCCAGCCGGGCCCTGGGCTCCTGGTCTTCTGGTCTTCTGCTTGCTGGCCACTGAGGACTACAGGCCTGCACATATACAGAGGGGGCTCTTGGTCCCATTCAATTGCCCTGAGAGTCTGGCTCCCCACACACCCCCTGTGGCAAGAGTCCCCTGGCTACTCTCAGGTCACCTGCACTTGGCCAGTTCCAAGACAGGGGAGGAGAAGAGAAACCCAGCCCCACTGGACAGCTGCGGAGCCATGTAGATGTATTTAAAATAGCTCCCAGCAGCGGCTGGCAGATTGCTTTTTTCTATGCAGACTGGATGGCTTTAATAAAAACAGGAACTTCTCCATCTGTTCTTTGAAGATAAGCCCCCCCTCTCCCCACCCCACCCCCTTCCCAAATCATTGAGCTATGGAGGCCCAGGGGGCGTGGGTAGGCGGGAGCCATCCAGGCCAGAGACAGAGACGATGAGCGCTCGGGTCTATAGCACGAGGCTCATTCAGGGGCTGCAGAAGGTGGGACCAGAGTGGAGACCAAAGGGGGGACGGGGAGTTAGGACACCACTGAAGCCCCACAGCCCCCCCGCCGCCCTATGTCCACAGGCCACCGTTCCTCACCTCTCAGCTCTCCGGCAGGAAAGGACAGTTCTCCAAGGCCTGGAACCACAGCATCATGACTGGGTCCCTGAGGGTGTTGGGGACGCAGCCCAGCAGAGAGCCCTCAGCAAGAGCAGGCCCCACACCCGAAGGTGAGCCAGTCAAACCCCACGTGGCCAGCTGGCTGCAAGGGAAGCCCAGGCCCCTTGTGCCCAGGTGTCCTGGGGAGTGGTGGGCACGGGGCCTGGGGGCCTGGACCTCCTGCCTCTTGAGGCCTTGGAGAGAAGTGGGCACTTAACCAGGGAACAGAACAGTCGGAGCCCTTCTGGGACCTTGGGAGGGTCACGCAGGTGACAGGCCCCAAGCCCAGGATGCAGCCAGCTCACAGCCGGCGAGTGTGTCTGAGAGTGTGTAACAGTGGTGTGCAGGTGCCTGTGAGAGGGCATGAGCATGTGAGGGAGTGTGGGAGTGCGAGGTGTGCACGCCAGGGGGTGTGCACATGTCCAGCTGGGCCCCATCCACCAGGCCCAGTGCCCCAGACACGCCCTGGCCAGTGCCCGGTCAAGGATGGCTCTTCACAGGTCACCTCCCAGAATTTTGTGGTGCAGATTCAGCAGAATATAGGGCAGGGGACCCGTATGAGAAGGTCAGTCGAGAGGAGGACTTGCCATCAGGAGTGGGGGCGGGGAGGGAGGCGGCAAAGGACCCCACCCGGGCTCTTTGGGAAGGGAAGGTGTGCCTGGGAAGACATGGCTTCAGGCTTCAGTCTGCATCCCCAGCGCTCTTCCAGGCACAGGGTATATCCAAATGCCTTCCCAGGTGACCAGTGCCTCAGCTGGGCACCATGAGACCCCAGTATCAATGGGGGTACACTTGAATCCAAGGAAGAGTTCTCTACCCAGTTGCCTTACATTGGACATGGCTTGAGTATGTCCCCGAGAGTTTCCACAGGGAGCATGGTCCCCACTGTGGTAATGCTGGGACGTTGTAGGACCTGGGAGAGGTGGGGCCTAGAGCAAGGTCACAAGGCTTCCCCACCCCACTCTTGGTACCAATTTTCTCCATCAGTTCATTTTTTCATTACTATAACAAAACAATGTCAGGCTGATACTTATAAAGAAAAGAGGTTCTTTTAGCTCACCGTTTCAGAGGCTGAAAGTCTAAGTCGCATAGCCCTGGCTTTGGCGAGGGCCCCCTTGGCTGCCTCCCCTCATGGCCGGTGGCAACTCAGTGTCAGGAGCTCGGGTGAAAAGTGGGACAGGGAGACAGACAGAGGTGGAGGGGCCAGGCACACGCGTTCGTGTGTGTATGTGTGTGTGAGAGCGTGTGTGCACATGTGCTAGACTTGAGAGGCTACAAAGTTTGGAGATAAAGGGAGAGATTTCTGGGTGCTCCTCCTGACTCCTGCCAGGACTGTGTCTCGTGAGCCTGAAGGAGAGACGTGGCTTCTCATGCGACTTTGTCTGACTCCCCACTTAGTATTGGTCAGAGCCGAGACTCCATAAGGTCAAAAGTTAACCCCAGAAGGCTGATGATCGCAGAGGATGACAGGTGTCCCGAGGAGACACAAAGGATTCAAGTGCAGTGGCAAAAATACTCTCGGGGTTAACCTTTTTCCTTTCTAGGGACTGGGACACAAACCACTCTTGCAGCCAACTGTCCAGCGGCTTCTCCTCCCTGTTGTCTGCCAGTTGCCTCGTGATGACGGGCTGGCCTTGGGTCACTGTGCTGTGACGGTGTGGACACCCTCCCTTGACACAGAATCCCTGTTGCGGCTCACTGAGTTTTAAGTCATTCCAGGTGAGAAGGCTGAACTTTAGGAACGCGGCTGTCAGAGTGTAGACGTCTTTGGATTCCATCTCCTTTTTAATTCTTCATAGTTTTTCAGAACCCAAATCGTTTTAAATGCAACCCAAATAATTTCCACACTCTACAGGGTTCAAGTCTCTGCTGGTCAAAGAAGCACTGTTTAAATAATCAAAAGGGAACAGAATGAAATTCCAACTCTCACTTGCATTTTTAAAGGATATTAGGGAATCCAAATGGCAACCCACAGCCTCCTCCTGAAGGATCCTGCCTGCTTTCTCTTCGGTTCTCTCCCAGTTTCAGAACTCCTCGTGCAGCAGAGCTTCCCCTTTCCCTGTCTGCTCTGACACTGCTCAACATGTTCCTTGCTGTCTTACTTGAAGACTTTTGGTTCCAAGAACAGAAAATCTAATGTGTATTGATTTAAGCCCGACGAATCCAGCCTTTATTATTTTTTTAACAAGATGCCTAGAAATAGAGGAATTACAGGACAGGGTTTAGACGCTGTCATCAATGATGTCATCAAGGATTCAGGTTTTGTCCAGTCTTCCATCCAATGAAACTTTGACCTCATGCTTGCTGCCTCATGGTCACAAGGCAGCTGCCTGAGCTCCAAATGTGTGCAATAGCATCTCCAGGAGGAAGGAGAATGCAGGGACCTAGGAGTTTCTCCTCATGAGTCTTTTTACCCAGGAAGAAACCCTTCCCAAATGAAGCACAGCAGACTTCCTTTCTCCTCAAGTCTGGGCCCCATGCCCACTCTGAGTCACAAGGGAGATTCAGAAAGCAAGAATTTGCTGGGCGCTGTGGCACATGTCTATAATCCCAGTGGCTCTGGAGGCTGAGGCAGGAGGATCACGAGTTCAAAGCCAGCCTCAGCAAAAGCGAGGTGCTAAGTAATTCAGTGAGACCCTGTCTCCAAATAAAATACAAAACAGGGCTGAGGATGTGGCTCAGTGGGTGAATGACCCTGAGTTCAATCCCCAGTTACCTCTCCCCACAAAAAACAAAATAATAAGGAAAGAAAGAATTTGACAGAGTTGGAAGAAGCGTCATGCCTGGCTTAGACCGGCCAGGACCAAGTCCCTGGGTCTGGGAATGTCACAGGCCATGCCCCTGGGTTCTGGAAAGACAATGGTCAAGGCAACCCAGCTTGCAGGGGAACAGTGGGGGAGGGTGTGGGGATGCTTTGGGGACTGTGTCCCCGAATGCTGTGTGACGGCTCGTGGAGACAGGTCTTTAGGAGGCTGAGCCACGTGTGGTGATAAGGGGCCTCATTCAACAGGACGGGGGCCCGCGTAGATGACGCTGTCTCCCTGCTCGAAGGAGAGACCACAGGAGGACAGAGCGGGGCTTGGCCATCTACCAGGCGGGCCCTGGCCAGAGCCCACTCCTGCTGGCACCCTGCTCTCAGACTTCTGGCGTCCGAGCTGGGAAACCATGTTTCTCTGTGGCTCAGGCCACCCAGCCTGTGGCATTCTGTTAGGGCAGCCCGGGATGACCAGGACATTTGGCAATTCTGAACACAGCTCCAGAGACTCGATGTGCTGGGAGAGATCCACGTCCTGACTCCCAGAAGCAGGAAACGAAGTCACCCCTTGGTGTCCACAGGGATGGGCTCCAGGACCTCCCCAGGGTGCACGATGCCCCAGCTTCCTCTGAAAACAGCACTGGGGAGGGTGGGGTCCAGCCGTGCCAACTGCATCCTGCAAGGTGCCGTGCTCATGGCCCCGGAGGTCCTGTTCGCCCCTCTTCTCCACCATCCCCGGAGCTGTCTGGGCCTCTTTTTCCATAACTGACCTCACTGGCTTTGAATTCCTGGCCCTGTTCTAAGGCAGGGTCCAAAACTTCGGGGATTTGCCCTGGGGGGGGGGGGCCAGTCACACTGGAGACGATTTGGTGGTCACGAAAAATGAAGGGTCCGCTCCTGGCACCTAGAGGGTGGAGGCCAGGGATCCCACAACCGGCAAGGCAGCCCCACCGTGGGCTCGTCCAGCCCCGATGGCAACAGCACCACAGTTAAGAGCCTCGTATAAGAACTGGAGGCCTTGTTTGGAGCCCTCCAGAAGCAGAGCTGGAGGCAAGACCTGGGTGGAGACGGAGTGTGACGGGGACCCAGGAAGCAGAAAGGAGAGGATGGGGACAGTTAGGCCGCAGAGAAGGAGAGCCAGAAGAAGGCAGCCCTGAGCTCACTGGCCTCGGCCTGCAGGCTCGCCTGCCCAGGGGATTTGGGGACTGTCTCCAAGTTGAACCATGGAGGGCTGGGGAGGGGCACCTTTACTTCACCTCCTGTCCATGGCCTCTGGACCTGTCTGAGGTCCTTCAACCCCAAAGCTGGGCTTCACTGAACCTTGGCAAGAGCGCTGGACGGCACAGACTAATCCATCAGGCACAAACAAGCTATTTTCAGACAGCTCTGCACAATTCCCAACTTTCTGTTGGGGATTCCAAACATCCTAACAGAGCAGGGCACAGGTCTGCCTACCAGCCTGAGGGGCCACCCCCAGCACATGCCCCTGCCAGTGCAGCAGCTCTGTGGCCCCGAGGGGCACCAGCCAGAGCTTCAGACTTGGCTCAGTGCTGGCAGCTGCTCTGGGGGCTGCCCCAGGCTGAGGAAGGGGCCAGGAGGCCGAGCATTTCCATTTTCATGCCAGAGTGTCTCTGGGACACCTGTGGACCTGGCCTGTGGGTGGGAGGGACATGCCCACCTAAAGCCTGGAAAGAAGCCTCTCTCGGTGGAGAGGCTGTCCCTCTGGAGCTGGGACAGCCTCAGGAGCAGTTAGGGACCTGCTGAGCTTGGCGTGCCCAGCCGGGTCTCCAGGTGCAGAGCCAACGGTGGGGTAGCCCACCCCCACTCTGGCCCCTCAGAAGCCAGGTGCCCCCACCCAGCGGCCTATGCTGGTGCTGATGGCCACTGGTGGGTGCAGCCTGGGTCCCTCCCTGTGCATGTGTCTTTGGGCTGCAGGTGGCCGAGCGAGCCTAAGAGCTGCTGAATCCAGCAGGCCTTGGTCCTAGGACCCTCCGGAAGCCCCTGCCAGCACTGCGTCTCCACAGTCTCCACAGTGTGACCCCAAGAAGACGCCAGGTGCAGGTGGGCTGGCTGGAGGATGGCTGGGCCCTGGACCACGGAGCCATGGTTGCCTCCTCCTCAGAGTGACAGCCCGAGAGACCATTAAAAACATGGCACCACTACTCTGGTGCTTTGCCCCTTCTGGCTGGCGAGGGAGGGAGTGGAGCCCACCCTCTCCCTGTCACCTACCTTGCAGGTCTTCCTGCCAAGTCGCCGCTCAGCCCTGACATAGAGTCTGCAAAGAGCTCCAGTCCCTCACCCACCCATCCTAGGAGGGGCTACAGCGCTCTGGCTTTTAGGAGCCTGGTTGTGCTGTGGACGCTCTGCTCTGAGTACCTCCGCAGCCCAAGCAGCCGCTGGGCCTGACTCCTGCTCGTTCATTGGAGAGGAGGTGAATCCAACCAGAAGCCACCTGGCTCCAGGCCTCCTTGGAAGGCTGCTGCCCACCCCCAGGGCTCCAGCACCTGCTCTGCAGAGGCACCAGGTATACACCTCAGCCTCACCTGAGTATCTGTCACAGTCACGCCCACCTGCTCTGTGACACTCCATGAGCTCATGAGAGGGGACACGGGCCCATGGAGTAGCATGCATGGAGACCCCCCACCAGACTGGATTTCAAACATTAGACGTGAGGACCGCTGTTCCTCAGACAGAGGCCACAGCCACAGCAACCTCGCCAACAGGCTCCAGATCTGCCAAGATAGGTGGCATCTGGGGACCAGAGGCAGAGAATTCCTCTTTTCCCTGGCCGATGGCCTATGAGGCACTTGGCAGTCATAGCTCTCACCTCTTAGTCCCTCTGTGATCTGCTGGGGATCAGGGGGCATGTGGGGACAACTTTGGGGACCTTTTGGGATGAGTGGTGGGACTCCAGAGAGGAAGTGGCTGGGCCACACACGCCTCAGGGTCCAAGAGGTGACAGTGTCCCGGCATCCCCCTGGAGATGGCCAGAGCCACTGCCCATCAGCTTTCAGAGGAGTGTGTTGGGGAGGGGCCCAGCACCAAGACATGGCAGCAGGGGATCTGTTCGTCATCTATTCCACAGTCGCAGGGCAGGACCCAAGAAGCAAGGGCACAGCGTGGGACGTCGAGCACAGGTGGTGACTGAAATACAGACCCATTGCTACTGGGGCCAGGGCACTGGTGTGGCAGCTTCTTCATCGAAATCCCATCTCTAAGGGTTTGCGACTGGGCAGGCAGGTTGGCTCCAGGCCCGCACGGGCCCATGGGGAAAGGCTTCTCGCCTTTTGTCCCTGGTTATTTTCTCTATAGGTCATTGGATTTTACCAGGGCAGAGGCAGGAAGAGTCCTGGGGGTGCTGGGCAGCCTTGGGGGTCAAGAGTGCAGGGCTGGGGTTGTGGCTGGTCCTGCACCTTCGATGGCCGAGAGACTCAGGTGTCTCATTTGCATCAGGGACAGGAAAGGCTCCCAGTGCCCCTGCCCCTCCCAGTGCCTCCCTGTCAGACCCCCCTTCTCTGTGCTCTGTCCCAGGACACTGCTGAGGTCTGCGCTGTGTGGCCCAGTCCCCTGCCACAGCCACGTTTCAGCACTGGGACAGCCTGGTGCTCCGCTGGGCATTGGGAAGCTGAAGGGACTGAGCCCAGCCAGGGCCAGGTCCTCCCAGGGCTGGAGCGAGACCTGGGAGGGAGGCCATGCCACCAACATTGTCTACTATGAGGATGGGCAAGGCCACCATGGACAGCGCATCTGTCATGGTGTGGCTGTAAGCTGTCCCCCAGAAACTCACGTGAGAGACAAGCAAGAAGGTTCAGAGGAGAGATGATTGGGTCCTGAGAGCCTTAACCCAGCCAGTGGATTAACCGCCTGATGGGATTAACCCAGTGGTAGTTGAAGGTGGGTAGGGCGTGGCTGGAGGAGGTGGGCACCGGGGGCGGGGTTTGGGGTGCATATTTAGTATCTAGGGAGTGGAGTCTCCTCTCCCTCTCTGCTTCCTGATTACCACCTGAGTGGCTTCCCTGGGCCACAGTCTTCCACCTTGATGTTCAGCCCTGAGGAATGGGGCCAGCTGTCTATGGACTGAGACCTCTGACACTGTGAGCCAAATAAACTTCTCCTCCTCTACAGCAGTTCCGGTGGGGTCTTTTAGTCGCAGCAGCAGAAAAGCTGACTAAAACAGCATCCTAGGGGACCTGGGTCAGGGAGAGGACCAACAATGGTCAACTTTGTGTATCCTCCTGACTTGGTCACAGGTGCGCAGACTTTGGGTCGAGCACTATTCTGAGAAGGTCTGGGGTGCGTGAGGATGAGGTGGGCGCCTGAGTTGGGGGGCTGGGTGGAGCACACGACCCCCCTCCCTCCTGCAACTGGGCCTGGCCTCACTACCGAGGGCCTGTCCTCAGGGAACTCCCCTTGCCCACCTGCGGGAGCAGAGTGTGACCTTCTCCTGCCCCAGATCAGAACGTGCCTCCACCTCAGCTCTCTGGCCCCGCTCGCTGACTACAGGTGCTGGGACTCCTTGGTCTCCGTCAGGCTAAAGCCAGGCCTGCTGGGAGCTGTGCTGAGTTTGGGGTACTTACCCCAAGATGTGGGGTGGAGGAGGGGCGGTCGTCACGGGAGACCAGGGCTCCACCGTGTTCTCCCAGGAGGGACACAACTTCTGCTGACATGCCACCCAAGGCAGCCCCTGGCCTCTGCTCTTGCCACCCTCCTCCTCATGGAAGTGTCTCCTCCGGGGTCACCTCCCGCTGTCTGGTTCTCAGCTCCTCCACCTCTGCACCAGCTGCTGTGTAAAGCCTCTGGAGATCACCAGCGGTGGCTTCACTCTCTGTAGACTCTGGCCCCACTGCGGAGCTGGCACGGGAAGAGGGGTGGGCAGGAGAGGTCTGAGGACCCTCAGGGGTGCAGGGTGCTAGGACAGGTGAAGCGGGGCAAGTAAGGGGGGAGGGAGGAGTGGCCTGAAGAGCACAGATGTGATGGGGCAAAGGACTTTGAACCTGACCTGCAGGCAGTGGGCATGGAGCCAGCAGAGCTCAGCAGGCCGTCCACAGCATACGGCAAGGACACCACTTTGGGCACAGCAAAAGGAGCTCCAGATGCCCCCTCTGGCTCCTGCCCATCTGTCTGCCTGGTCCTGAGTTCGCTGGCTCGGCGATGAACAGGGAGCCCTGCCCTCTGGACACCTCGGGGCCTCTGGTCAGACCGTCCCAGGGCAGGATCCGTGGCCCAGTGGTCTTGTCTTCAAGGGGCACGACTTTCATGCTTTACTTGGGAGGAAACTTCACTGTTTGCTGAGCTGCCTAATTTCTCCCCTGGGGAAAAAAGGACAGGGAAGAAGGGGTAGGAAGCCCGGCTGCCCCAAGGAATGACGAAAACAGTGGCAGCGGCCACCCTGTTGCCCAGGGCCTGGGAAATGTGCCAGGCTCCTCGGGGCTCATGGTCCCTACACCCAGCCCCAATGCACAGAGCGCTCCTCTTGCAGACAGTTCTAGGAGTAGCAGCCCTATCCCCGTCTCCAGCAGGGAGCCCCAGGGCAGCAAGGGTCCTGCGACACGGGCGGTGGCAACGCCGTGCAGGGAACCAGGACAGCACAGAGAGAAAGGGTGAGGGCATGGAGACCCTCGGGGTCATCAAAGGCACCCCGTATCCTCCTATACCCCGTCCTAGCCCCCAGGGGTCTTCTTTGCTCCCCCCGGTTCTATCTGATGTCCCTGTTTTCACAATGCCAGGGTCAGGGCCAGGGTGGGGTTTATCTTCTGTCCTGCCACACCAGGACCCCCTGGACAGCTATTGTCCAGGCCTATAGACCCTGTGCCCACCTGCACTGCCCTCCCTGCCCCCTCCCACAGAGGACCGTGTGGCCAACTTCCCTAAGACTTTGTCTTGAGCACAGAGGACACTTCAGTGGGACTGACGACTTAGGTAGCCCGCGCCCGTGGCCTCCAGATGCTCCCCGCTCTTGCCAGATGGCTGTCTTGCGGTGGTGGACAAGCGGATGCCTGCCCTTGCCCTGGGTGTTAGGGAGCCGCTGTCCCACATCTCCCTGAATCTGGGTCACAGAGGTGTGGCCTGCTGCAGGAGTGAGACGTGGGCGCGGGGCCTCTGGCCTTGCTGTCCCAGGGCTGCCGGGCCTGGTGCGGAGCCTGGCCACAGGGAGGTCTGTGCCCCTGAACTCTTTCTTTAAAAAACGGCTGGCCCAGCCCCATTCTCTATATGTGGCTTTTCCTCCTCCTCCTCCTCCTTCTCTTCTTCTTTTTAAAGTGGGTTAGTTAGAGGCTTCCTAGATTTTAATGCACCCACAAAACCCTTGGGGGTCCTGTTAAAATACAGATTTTGATTCTGCAGGTGAGGGAATCTGCACATCCTGCCCAGTGTCAGGGGTGGGATGTTGCTAGTCCAGGGACTGCCGGGGAGAAGCGAGTGAGGAGGGGTGGTTGAAGGCCTACTGTGGTCTACCTGTGCAGGCCCGGCCTTCAGAGGGCTCTGCTCCCCATGTTTGGAACTGGTCTGGGAGTGGACCCCAGAGGGCAATTCAGGAATGGTCAACTTTGGGGACATGGGGGTGGCTCTACCTGCATCTGACTCATCTCCAGACTCAGAGAGCAGAAGAAGTGCAAGACAGAGGGCCAAGAACCGAGGGTCAAGGACAAAGGTGCCCTTAGGAGCCCCGGGTTCCGTGGCTGCCCCTGAACACTGGAGCGGCAGCAGGGCTGAGCAGGCCCCAGGCACAGCTACTGGCCCAGCAGAGGTGGAGGCTCAGGCTTAAAGGCCTTTTTATTTTAAAATAATTTCAAATTTTATTTGAAAATACCTGTGTTCACCCGGATGTCCAGGCTTCATCTGCCTTTGGCGGGAGTCTCACGCTCATTCCATCTCTCTCTCCATGTCCCCTGGAGACTATGCGAGGGCCCCTTTACCCCTGAATACCAGGGGTTTTCCTAATGCCCCTAGTGTGTGTCCCCCTAGAAGACAGGACCTGGGCTGTGTCCTCTGTCACCGTGAGGGTGCTGGTGTCTGAAGACAACCTGGCACCTGCTCATCTACTCCACTGCACAGCGTGGCCAGTCCACCCACATCCCTGCTGGCCCTAGGACTCGAGGAGGTGGCCTCACCAGGGCAGCCTGCTGTCCCACTCACAAACAGAAGCCACAGGACGGTGCCGGCTTGCAGGACCCTGGCACAAAGCCCAGTGCTCGTACTGTCGCCTTCGTGGATGATGAGGACCGTGCTCAGGAGCCTAGGACCCCCTAGACCCTGCTCCCCACCCTGGGTTTACTGTCCAGAGGCCCAGGGGACTTCTCTGGGGCTAGGAGAGTGGAAGTTGAGAGGACAGCATGAGGACAGGCTCACGGGAGAGCCCAGGACCCTCGGTGGAGAGGCACCCAGGCCTGGGTCCCCACACTCCCGCAGGAGGGGCCTGCACAGATGTCTCTCTCAGAACCGGGACTCGGGGGTTCCCCCCTGAGGGCTAAATGATTCTGGTGGCACTTCAAAGAGGGCCTCGGGAGCCACAGAGTGGGGACATTAGGAGGCTCCAGAACTTTGGGTCCTTCCTGGCCACATTGATTTTGAGGTTACCCTTCTGCTTCCAGTGGAAAAGCCAGCCACAAGCTGGAGGGGCCGCCCCTCCCCAAGAGCGAGGAAGAGGACAGTGGGGTCCCCGAACCTGTCCTTGCAGTCTGCCACTCTGGGTGGTGGGGACAGCTGACCCCAAAGGATCTGGCCCACAGGCTACCCAGGGACCAAGTACAGAAAAAAAGACCAAATGTGTTAGACTCCCACACTCCCCGGAGAGTCGGAACCAGGGCATTCCAAAAGGGTCAGCGGAGGGGCAGAGGCTGATGTCCTGTAGGCCAGGCCAGGCACTGGACGGCTGGTTGTCGACCACAGGGGGCATGGACTAGGAGGGTGAGGAGGGGAGCAGATGGCAGGAGAGTCCCATGGGGACAGCGCCCTGGGACAACAGTCCTGCATCTCCCCAGCCAGGACCTGAACCTGGACCCCAGATTCCAACTCAACCCCTTCCTCCAGCTTAGAGGGCTTCCCACCATGTGTCTGCACAGAGAGCCCGACCCCTGCCCATGACCATGAGAGGGACACACCTTCCTTCACCCTGCAGGTCTGGGCTACGCCATCGGCTCCTAGAAGAGCCTTCCCTGCCCCTCGTAGATCGAGTGAGTCTCCCTGATCCCTGCCCCGAAGCATGTTGTGTTCCTTCTCAGAACACTGCCCACTTCCAAATGCCCACCCCAAGCCCTGGCTCACCCCCACCCCCAGGGCAGGAAGGGTTCGGGGTCCTCTGTCTCACAGGTTATCTGCTCCTGTAGGTGCTCAGGAAATACTGATGTAAGCTTGAAAGAGTGATGATTGACTAGGCAAGCCCTGGCTCTCACCTGCGGGGAGCCACCCTGCTGCAGACATGGATGAAGGACTCTGAGGCAAAAGACATTAAATGTCTCTGTTCCTTTGGGATGTGATCTTCCCGTCTGCCCAGCCTTTGGGGAGACCTTCAAAGTCTAGTGTCTCCTGAGAGTGGAGGCTTGTGTAGGAAAGACCGGAAAAGGTCTGAATCCCTTGTCTGTGTCTGCACCATAGAGTGGGGGTCCCAGAGGGGGAATGGACCCAGGCCATCACGAGGATGGCAGCAGTGACTGAATAATCCACACCCCCTCCCCAAATTTGCAGACCCGAGCAGAGAGTTTTGGATGTCCACTGGGTTGCAAGGGGCTTCCTTTCTCAGGGTGCAGGGATGCCACCCCCTAAGGACTGTTGATAAACACGTGTTGAATAAGCAATTGGCTGAGGGGGGGCAGGCCTGCTTTGGCAAATTCTCATTCTCGGGTTCAGGAAGAAAAGAGAGACCACCCAAACACTGGGACCCTGCAGGGGTGTCCACAGCAGTCTGGCTGGTGCTAAGCACCACAGAAAGTTCCAGAAGACCAAGTGCAGCCTCCTGCCTCCTCTTGCAGGCGGAGAGCCAGGCAGTGACGGCGGAGGACCTGGCGGGCTAAGCAGGCAGTGCTGGCTCAAGGGCCTGTGTCGGGTCAACTCTGGGGCTTGCTTGCTTGTCCTTGGGGACAGCAGCTCCATGGAGGATCCCCTGGGTCACCTGAGCTACACAGCGCCTTGTCCCCTCGTGGATGGGGACACGGCTGGGAGGTGCTTGGGGACAGGGACCCGCACACTCTGCCAGTGGGCTCTGTTTTCTGGCAGCGCTCGATTTGCACTCGAAACAAACAATTGAAGAAAAGGGCCCCGGAATGAAGGGTATGGTATGGAAGAAATCATCCAGATCAGAGGGTCTGGTTTAGGCCAGTGAAATCTTACAGGCAACATCAACAGAGCAGGCCGAGTGTCTCCAGCAGCATTCCATAACAAAGCCCAGCTGTGGGCACTTCCCAGCCAGACAGTCATTCCTGCCACTGGAAACGCCCGCTTCCCTGCCCCCAGGGAGGGCGGTGGCCGACTGCAGTCTGAATATTCATTGGAACTTGAAGGATCCAGGAACACAATCCAAGACAGGACTTCTTGTAAACTCATCTTGACTGGGTGCGGGCGAGACACCTTGGCGGGTCCTGGCCAGGACGATCACCTGGATTCAGAATCTTTGTCCAGATGCTTGGGACACGCTGGAGTGGCTCTCCTCCCTGGCTGTGGGGGTGGGGCCGCTGGCCTTCTTGGGACTCCTGACAATGAAATCTTACAATCTTTCCATCCAAAGGCACAGACCCAGATGTGGGAGACCTCAGCACGTCCCACTCTCTGGGGTCCCAAAGCTGGCAGCAGGAATTCGGCCATAAAAATAGAGCTTTATGGGGGGTGGGGTCAGGAGGAAGGGGGCTGAAGATGTGAATTCAGGGTGACGCCGTCCTGAGGCTTTCTCTCTTAGAGAGGACACACAGGTCAAGTCTCAGGCTCAAGTCCAAGGCGTGACCACGGGCCAGGGGAAGCTGGTGTGGGAGCAGGAGTGTTTCTGGGTGCAGAGACGGGGTGCAAAGCAGGGGCTTTCCAGGGACCAGGGAAGATTAAAAGTACTGAGCCCCAAAGATAGAGGTATTCAAAATTTTGCACCTGAGATACAAAAATAAAATTAAAGGGAAAAACTTCAAAAATGCAAGCCAAGGAATATTGGAGAATCCCAATATTGGAGAATCTCAGCACTGATGACGTGACCCAGGAAGAAGGTCGCGGGAGAGGAGAGTGTGCAGGCTTTCTGCAGGATGTTTGGGGGGTTTTCAGGCCAAGTCAACCACAGGTACAGGGCCTAGCCACACCCTCCCAGCAGGCTGTGCCCCATCCACTGGCCTCCTCCCGCCATGAGGGTCCCATGGCCTCCTCCCCCGACCCATGGGCTGACTTGGGCCTGGCACGGGGTGGGGAAGCAGCTTGGGTTTGGGGTGAGGACAGGGGCTCCTCTTTCCCCTGCACTCAGTCCTGCCCCAGCCCCATCGCTGTCAGTCAAGCTGGCGTTGGGCTCAGCCACCTCTCCTTGCAGGTCAGAGAGATCCAAGTGCTACCAGCTCCTCCAAGATCAGAGGGGCCTCAGAGCAGGGTTGGCAAGGTCCAGAGCAGGGTGCAGGTGCTCCAGCCTGGGACGCTGCAGTGACCTCTGCCTGGCGGAGTCTCTGGTCTACCAGGGCCAGAAGGTCCTTCTCCAGGAAGGAGACGTTGTATGATTCTGCTGGACATGTCGCCAAGGACAGTGCCAGCCGCCTTCCTGCTCAGCCACACCACGAAATTGCTCCGGACCTTCCCCGAAATTCTCAATGGGAAATGAGATGGAGTCTGAGCAGACTCGGCCTCACTTCAAACAGTGATAAACCCAACCAGCTGTGATAAGGGCTGAAAAACTACCTTAAGTTCACAAAGAAACAAAAAGTTGTAGTGTTTCGTTGTTGTTGTTAATTTTTAAGAATGGTTTCTTGTTAAAATGCTGCTCAGGACTTCCTGGAGTGTCGAGCATGTTTCGGACCTTCACTGGGTGGCAGTTGATAGATGTACACATTTGTCAAAAATCCTTGACCTACAGGCTTAAAATGTGCACATGTCGTTGTATGTAAATTATAATGACCTCCCTCCTGAAGGAAGACCTTCTGGCCCTGGTAGGCCACAAGCCTGGTGAAGCAGACACTGCAGCACTCTGAGGCCAGAGCACCTGCACCCTGCTCTGTGCCATCCCAGAGTTCCCTAAGAAGATGTTCAGCACCACGTCCTTCCTGTTGTCAACTACAGTCACGTCATAGAATTCAGCCTACAGCGATCTGGGTCTCAAAGTGGCTCCTGACGTGGCTGGCCCATCTTGCCTGCTGTTTGCTGTTTAAGTACTGATTGGATTTCACCAAGGAGCTCAGAGATACCAGACTAAAAGATGGCCCTTCTGTTCCCAGCACACAGCACAGTGACAGAGGGCAAGCCGGGAGGGACACTATAGAAGAGCCGCCACCACCCCCCACCCCCCGAAGCCAGGAGGACCACAACCTCTTGTTTTCTGACTTCCTGTCTGTGCCTGTGGTGCAGGGGTGAGGGGATAGTTCAGGCGGCTTCTTCAGAGACCCGCTGTGATCAGATGCTGGTATCCCACCAGTCAAGACAAGGCCTGGCGAGGGGGCCGAGGAGCAGCCCAGACGGCCTCCTGGTCAGCTCCCTTTTCCTTGTAGAAGGACGGGCCGTGTGGCAGGAGCTCCCAGGGGCACAGTGAATGTGTGATGGTGACAGAGGTCAGCAAAGGACAGTGGCTCTCGGTGGCACCAGGAGAGCCCACTGGGTGACCTCTGGGACCAAACCCGAGCCCCATCACCTGGTCACCTGGGGGCAGCTTCCCCAGCCTCTGCCCCACTTTCCAGGCAGCGTCTGGGCCAGGGCCAGGAGGGCCATCCCCACCAGACATCTCCAGTTAGACCAACAGCCTGCTTCCCGAGACACAATGTAGTGCTTAAAAACCAGGTTAAGTGCTGGTGGGGGTCGCCCCAGGAACCTGCCAGAGCCCCCGAAGCTGCCAGGCTCCCACCTTGGGATGGACTCAGCCTGCAGAGAGTTCTGGAAAGGGCAGGGAGGGCGGCACTTTTTTAAAGCCTTTAAAGTGTGTTTTTGTCACACTGAGGAGTCCAGGAAGGGAGGTCTCCTCTACCCCTCTTTCCTCTACTGTGGCAGGGACAGTGGGGCTGTCTCCTCCCTGTGGCCCTCCTTGAGCTACGTGTGGCAGCCACCTGGGTGTCACTGAGAACCTGCCCTGTTTCCACCTCTGCTTGTCATCTGACACCTGGAGTTGGGACAAAGAAGGCCCAACATTGTTGGGGCCCATGAGCATTTATTACACACCTACTGTGCGTCAAGCAATTGAAATAGCTTGGAACTTCCCCAGTGCCTATCGCTGGTGTGGGGACTTCCACACGGTCCCCCTCACCTTCGAAGCTCCTCTAGCACATGCACTCAGCTTGTCCCCGCAGGGACAGAAGAGGAAATCGAGGCGAGAGAGGCGGCATGAGTGTCCCCGGTGGGAGAGGCGACCTTCAGACCCGCCAGTCCTGCTCCCATCAGGCTCTCCCTGCCCTACGCTGGCAGGGACAAAGCCTGAGCCCAGATTTCAGGAAGACCCGGTCAGCTGTGACCTGCAGAACCTGACCCACAGCTGGCGCTGTCCTCAGAGGCCTTGTCCCCAGCAGACCGGGCCATCCGGCCCCTGGAGGGGTGCCAGCCACAGCCCTGGCCGCTCTGCAGAAGGGCCACCTCTGGGAGCACATCCTTGCCCAGGACTGTCTTCTTCCATAAAAGGAAGTTGTATTTGCAGAGAGAACCGCATTTGGCTGGTAAAATCTATCCAATCAAAAGTTGTAACCAAGTTGTTGTAATTCAAACTCGGATGTCGATTTCAACCCCTATCTCACAACTATTTTGAGCCCAGGAAAGCCCACAAGTGTGTCTATTCTGAGACAGAGACACAAAAAGATCCAGTTAGAAAAATGTTCAGAGAAACTGGGGAATTATGATCACTCCCACACCGGGAGCGCTCAGCTGCTCTCGTTTCATGAGCAGCGCTGCGCCCTGCTCCTCGTGCTCGACCCCAGGCGGCTGCCACGGGGAGCCGGCACTTGGCTTGGTAGAAGTCGCCCCACCCAGAGGCGCAGGGCAGAAAGGGACCCAGGACTCACAGTGAGCAGTTGTCCCTGGGAAGGCACAGAGGAGCCGAGCAGGGAAGAGCGGGGAAAGGGGTCAGGTGAGGGTGAGGCCCGGGCGCAGATGCAGCCTCCTCTTAACATCAGCGGCCAGCTACCATTTAATGCCATTTTTTCACGTGGCCAGGACTGCTGAGCCCAGGACGTGCGTTAGCTCATTTATCATCCCCTCCAAATACATTCTACTAGAATCCTCCCTCTCAGCCTGAGAGACCAAGACAGAATGTTGGGGGACTTCCCTGAGGCCTCCAGGCCAGGTGAGGAAGCCCCGAGAGCCCAGGACCATGGCTACCGAGTCCCCTCCTTCTTACAGGTGTCTGCGGATGGGACTTGGGGAAAGATCTGGAGATGAGGTCATCCCAACCGCGAGTGGGTCCTAAATCCAGTGACAAGTGTCTTCCTGGCGACACACAGGACAGCAGCACAGGGCGTGCAGACGAGGTGACCCAGGAACCTAAGGCAGTGCTCCAGCGCCAGGACCCTCCCTTTGCAACCTCTCCCTTGTCCCAGCTCAGGTGCTGGTCCTGCCCCGGTGATACGCTGAGCAGGTCCGAGGGGAGGCGCTGGAGCTCAGAGTCTAGTAAGCCTTCGCCCCCGGAGCTCGGCCACCGGAACTCACTCCACACGCACATCCTACTGTGCGCCAAGCAATCAAAATAGCTTGGAACTTCCCCAGTGACCATCACTGGTGTGGGGACTTCCACACGGTCCCCCTCATTTTTGCAGCTCCTCCAGTACATGCACTCAGATCGTCCCTGCCCTGACAGAGGAGGACACCGAAACGGGAGAGGTGGCACGATCTGCCCCCAGGGAGAGAGGCGACCTTCAGACCCGCCAGTCCTGCTCCGTCAGGCTCTCCCTGTCCTACGCCCGGCTGTGATGGGGAGGGGATCAGGGCTCAAAGGGCAGGAATGCCCTGGCCTCCCCAGCCCCCCTCCTGCCCCAGGAGCTGGAGGTGAACTCAGGACTGTAACAAAGCAGAAGCTCCTGTGAGTGGGGCCTGATCCCCACAGCCCTTCCACACTGGCCTCATCTCAGCCCTGAAGAGGCTCTAAGGTGAGTGCCTCCACTGTCCACTGTCCCCATTCGTGGGGTAGGAAGTGAGGCTCAGCCTGGCAACGTCCCTTTTCTCCAGCTAGTAAATTTCAGAGCAAATTTTCGAGCTTCATCCTGCACCTTTGGAGGCTGTCCTCCAGGCCTCTTCACCCACCTGCCTCCTTCACAGGGTAAATGCTCTGCGCCACTCCCATCCTCAGGACTCTGCAGTTGGACACAGTGCCCTCCCCCGGGGCCTCAGCAATACCCAGGCGCATGACGTAAGCTGTCGCGTTGGCCGGGCTGAGCTGAGCTGAGCAACTTGAACAGATAATCTAGTTGCCCCGACTTCAGAGGGCCTGGCGCAGGTGGTGAAACCCCGATTCGGCTATTTCTGGGAAGTGGGAAAAGCTCCCTTGACGGCTTTGACGGAGACCCCAGCCCCGTCTGTCTGGCTGTTGAGTTGGGCAGCAGGGCAGGCCTCGGCAGTGACGTTCTCTGAGCCCAGGTGGCCTCACGAACAGCGTGGAGGCCGGTTCCCCACATGCAGAGGCGGATGTCAGAGGGCAGGTGACTGGTGAGCCTCTCCAGAACTAGGGAGGCCATGGCCCAGGACACAGCCCTCTGGGGACCAAGAGGGAAGGAGAAACCAGGCCTGCAGCCTTGACTCTCCATGAAAACCAGTGTGGTTCTGGGATCCAGGAGGCACGTGCCCCCCAGGCTTTCAATCCTGACCTTGGTTCTGGAAGTTTCTTTTCCTCCAGGAGGCAGGGCAGTCTTTTTGAAGCTAGGAAAACCTGTGTGAATCATAATGACTTGATGTGGGCAAGTGGCTTCAACTCTGGTTTTCCTTCTCTAAAATGGGAACAGTGGGCAGAGCAGACAGCACGCCTCGGTATGTTAGGTTTCTTTTACTATAACAAAAACACTCGAGACACTCAACTTAAAAAGAGGAAAGGTTAATGTTGGCTCCCAGTGAGGGAAGTTTCAGTTCACTGTTGGTGGCCCGTTGCTCTGGGGCCTGTGGTGAAGCAGAACTGCATGGTGGGAGCCCAGGGCTGAGGAGGAAACTGGGAAGCAAAAAAGGAGGAAGAGGAGGGGCCAGGTCCCCAAAATCCCCTTCATGGACATGCCCCAGTGACCCCACTTCCTCCCTCCAGGCCCAACCTCCTAAAGTCCACCAATTCCCACCAGCACATGGTCTGGAGACCAAGCTGTCAGCACTGGCCTTTGGAGGACGTTCCAGAGCCAAAAGACAGCACTTCAAGAGCATGAGGGCCGCGCCTGACATGCCCAGTGTGAGCTGTATTCCCTGGGGAGGAGGGCTGCTTCAGCCCCTTTGGGTCCACCGAGGGAGGCAGGAGCAGCAGGCAGAGCTGGGAATGTCTTCCAGCTCCCGGCCCAGCTGCCAGCACACAGCGCTTTCTTTACGCTGCTGAGCATTACACTAATCGCTAGGAGCCCGGAGCTGCCCTGGCCCATCTGCATTCCACTTGCCCAGTCCTAGTTTTCACAGCCGACTGTTATCTACCCATGAAGACAACACCTAGCCATCAACCCTTCCGGCTTCCCTGTGACTGAGTTTTCCTGGGATGCAAGAATGTCAGCGCTAAAGCCGGAACAGTTCTTTGCGAACTCGGTCAGGCTGGCTAGAGGAACTTACCCCAGTCATAGGACAAGCTCTTCAGGGCCAGCAGGCAAGTCTTGGCGTCTCTGCGGAGGGAATCCTTAGAGAAAGCGACTCAGGTGGACCTGGAACGTCTCCGCCCCACCTCCATCTTCCTGCAAATCCCTTGAGCAGGCAACTCAGCAGGAGTCCCCTGCTCTTCCCGCAGGTCTCAGCAAAGGCAGATCTAGGCCTTCCAGGGTCAAACAAGTTCCCTGACGCCTGTGACCACACCGGTCTGTACCCACCTGCCCTAGGGGTTTGGAACTGCCCTTGGAAATATTCAGAAGTGTTGTGGGCACAAGGAACACTGCCACTGGGGTTTCAGGTGGGGACAAACTTGGTTGCAAACCACACAGTCAGTAAAATTCCCACATGCAAACCGACCCCCAGCCAACAGTGACGGGAGCATCAGTCTGTGCCGGGAGGACTGTCTCAGGAAGCATCTCTTATCTGAAACCCCCAGCCCAACCAAGATTCAGGACTCTGTGGGGACAGGGGTGGAGGGACCATGAGAAGGCAAAGAGCCTGGTCTTGGGGCTGCTTCTCCACAGACCCCACCCTACAGCGTTGGTAGACACTGAATCACGGCCCCCCCAAATCAAAATCAGCACACCCCACCCTGAGACAGGCTGACACTGTCAGCTCTTCCGCGGGGATCGATCCCCAGCCGGCTGGCCCTGGCCCACCGCCTCAGGCACGGTGCTAGGTTGGCCTGTACCTTGAAGTGAGGAAATTAGATAGAAACTATTGATCGGGCGGGAGCAGAGCTCATGTCTGACAACTGTTTTTGTCTGAGGCTGCAGGAACCCGGCTCTGGAGCCCTGGGCAGAGGCTGCCTCGTGAGGCAGAGAGGACACCTCTGTCATCCACAAAAGGGGGAGGGGTGCTTGCCAGCCTGACCCTGGGAGGAGAGGGTGTCAGCTTCCCTGCAGAAGGTTTGGGGGACTCTCCCCGATCACCCCGGGGCCATAGCTAGGGAAGAACTGCCCTCGGTGTCCTGCTGAATGCTGAGGGCCTGCACAGGCCTCTCACTTGCTCTCCACTTGGCCCCAGGAAAGGACAGTCTCTGGCTGGTGTCCCCGGCTCAGAGGTGAGTGGGCCTCCAGCACAGAGAACTGTTTCAGCCCCCTCTGCTCTGCTGAGCTGCAGGTTGGGCAGGCACTGGGGAGCTGCCTGGCATTCCCATGCCACCTCTTGCTGCCTGGGGCACCTGGATGCCCCTCACCACCCTGGGCTTCAGGTTCTCCTCTCTAATAGGGCTCCATGTGTCCAGCCCTCCAAGCCGGAAGTTTGGGTGGATCTGGAAAGACCCCAGGAGGGCGAGATACCCCAGCGAAGGTCTGTGAAGCCTGGTCTCAGCACATGTTCCTGAGGGGGGCTGCTTCCTGGACGCGGAGGCCTGTGGTACGCCCAGATAGTCTGGGATACTGATCTTTTGTATTATTGGCCAAACACAATGACATAGGCCTGCTCCCGTGGCCCAGAGGTGTAGCAGGTGCAGGACCACAGGCATCGTGCTTGGCTTGGAGAACTGCCCTGGGGAGCCCCCCACTGCTGGGACCCTGAGGACGCGTGGGCTGAAGCAGCCTGATGGTAGGGGGCACTTTCCCCCAGTCCTGGGAGGTCAGAGGAGATCTGAAGGGACCTGTAAGCAGTGAGGGGCCGTTGAATCCCCCCACTGCTGTTCCTTCCTGACCATCAGCAAGGCCGCTGGCCGGAGGGCGGGGGGCTTCTGTGGGTGGGAGTGGGCGTCATCGCTGACTCAGTTGCTGGAGCTGCTGTGAGGGCTCCAAGGGGGCAGAGCGACAGGAAGCCGGTGCCAGGAGCAACCGAGCTTCCCAGCAGCTCCGTTTTCTCACCTGAGCATCTGGAAAGCTAGACCCTTTGGGGCAGAGGGATGTGTTGGCCGAGGGGGACACTGAGAGCCCAGAAGGAGGAGTCTCAGGGTGGAGACACTGATCCCAAGGGCTGTGACAGGCTCAGCAGCATGATTAGGGACAAGCCCAAATCGGGTGTGCACAGGGAGGTCTCCTGATGGCAGCTGACAGCTGGGACCAGGAGAAAAACGGAGGGAAATCGGGGCTGCAGCAGGTGGCAGTGGGGGGTGGAGGGACCACAGGAGAGCAGGAGGCTGAGGCATTAGAAAGGGGGAGGGGGAGGGGGGACCAAGGGAACAGAGGCGGCAGGGGTGGGGGGGCGCGGAGAGACACCAGGGTGGGCTGGCGCACATTCAAGGAGGGGGCCGTCTCTGCTCAGGAGCGTGGTTTGCTTATATATGTTTTCTCATCAGTGAACTGTCAGAATTGCAGGTGCAGGGCCCGGAGGAGCCCGATTCCTCAGTCCCTGTTGGGATTCTTTCTGCATTGGGATGAGATTTCTTGGCAATGTCTCTGCCGCATCCTGAAGGGAAACTGTGTTTTCTTTGGGGCCAAAGCATCAGCTTTGATTAATCTTTGACAAGACAGTGTCGCCAGGAGCCACCGGCACTGGGACAGGAAATGACCTTCGGGGGTTCTCTGGGCACCTCTCCTTCTGAGGTTCTGTGAGTCAGTAGTTGCTCTTCTCTCCTAAAGGAAAAGCAGATTGGGTTTCGGTGTTTGGGGTGGGGATGGAGATGATTTGGGTTTTATATAGACAGTGAGTCAGAGGCGGAGGGGACAGGCCTTGTTAGACGTCACATGGAACAGTAATTACACAGCTGCTGGGGTTCCACGGGCGCCCACACAGCCAGCCCCGCCTCAGGGAGGACATCTCCAGCCCTCAGCACTCCCGCGGGGTCCCCTGGAACGGGTGTTGTCACTTCCCACCCCTCAGTTCTGCACCCTTTCTTCACAGCGGAAATGAGCCAGTGAGCTCAGCTGAGAGGGCTTGGCTTGTCCTGGGGGTCAGGGCCACCTCTTCCCACCCAGTGGGGTCCTCCCTGCTCTCTGCCATTCCACAGACCAGGCCCAGAGGCTTAACAGCCTCTCCCTTACTGGAGGCCAAAGACTGCATGGAGTGGACACAAGGCCCGGCCCTAGCAGACGGTGTCCCCAGCTCACGCCCTTCTCTCTGACCAGGCACCCCCTAGTCAGTGCTGGCCACAGAGGGACATGATGGGTCTCAGCACAGACAGCCCCAAGCCTCAGAGGACACCCTGATCCAGGGTCACTGATTGGTCCCTCCCTCTTACTCTCCCCCTCTCCTCTCTCTTCTCTCTCTCTCCCTCTCCCTCTCCCTCTCCCTCTCCCCCTCTCCTGTCTCTCCTCTCTCCCTCTGTCCCTCCCTCCCTCCCTCTCTCTCCCCCCTTCTCTTCTGCGACTGGCCACTAAGGTCCTGCTAATAAAATCTCAGACAGGTCAACGGTTGTTGCAGCTTGTGGAGTTTATGGAGCTTTTTCCGCCGTCCCTGCTACCTCCACAGTAGGTGGCCAGCATGGTTTTAAATGGACATGTGACCCCTGAATGGACCCCGGCCACCTGTGTGCAGGACGATGCCTTGGGAGACAAAGCAGATGGGCTCTCCCGGGGATTCAACCGTGAGCTGCCTTATCTGGGCGTCCCCACAGCAGCCGAGATGGAGCGTGGGGGCGGGAGGTGAGAGAGGAGGGGGTGCGAGGTGGGAGAGGGATGGGGCAGTTAGAGCAGCTTCTCTCCCTGGGAGTCCTGCCGGGCACAGCCCCAGCGGCCACTCCACCCCGCCCATGTCCATTCTCGGTGCTCACCACGTCAGACAGCTCCACTTTGCTCCAACCAAAATACCCAACAAGAAAGAGGTAGGGGAGGTTTATTCTGGCTGGGGTTGCAGTGTCTATCCATGGTGGGCCAGCTCCATTCCTCTGGGCCAAAGTAAGGCAGAACTTCATGGCGGGGGCACACGGCAGAGAAGAGCTGCTCGATTCCTGGCCATGAGAACAGAGAAAGGGGAGGAGAAGCCAAGGTTACACCCCAGTAGGCCACCTCCTCCTGCCACACTCCACCTGCCTACAACTGGCACCCAGAACCACAGTCCTTTCAAATTATTTTCCATCAAATGGATTAATCCACTAATTGTATCACAGCTCTCAGAATCTTATGATTTCACCTCCAGCAGAAGCTTTGGGGAGACACCTCAGAGCCAGACCATAGCACTCACCAATGCCCTAGCGGTAAGTCCTACCCTTATCTCTACTTCACAAGTGCAGAAACTGAGGCCCAGAAGGTCCTTCTGTCACCCAAGCTTGCTCTCTGGCAGGTGGTTAAGTGGGGACAAGCCCAGGTCACCTGGATTCTGAGTCTGTGCTTAGAACCAGAGCTGGGGCCAGGGAGAACAAGGAAGCACAAGGATGGGAAATTTAGGGTCATCACCCTCGGGACCTGCCTCACCCAGACCTGGCTCTGCACAAACCACCCGCTGTGATGCACCTTCCTGACCCAAGACTGTCCCATGTCATCGGCCACTCTGACCTGAGTGGAGGTGCCGCAGCTCTGTGCTGACCTGTGGTCACCTGCTCTACATAAGGAAGGCCACTGGGGCGACCGGGCGATAACACCTAGGGTTAAGCAGGGACCGTTTGTGCCTTTGATTGAACTTTTCATTACAACTTGGTTGTGGAATGTATTTGGATTTCCAGTTTCCACTCCAACAGGAAAAGTGCTAGAAGTCTTTGTTCTCATCCTGACCAAAAGAGAAAAAGCTGAAACAAACTGATACTCAACAACTCTTCTGAGACCCATCAGAGAATGGAGGTCACAGGGCAGATTGCCACCCAGAACTTGGGAAACGGACAGATGGATTCAGAGAAGTACAGCTCACAGGAATCAGTGGTGGCCGCCGGAACAGGAAGGAGCACTTGCGGTTGACTCGCTGCCACTCTGCTAGAGGCTCTGGTCCTGCAGGAGATGGAAAGCCTCTGGCACCCAGGCTCACAGGGCCACACACTCACGAGCTCTTCCTGCAGAAGCCGCACCAGGTCCGCGGAGAACTAGCTCACGCTTCCAGCAGTGGAGAAGGGAAAGGAACCATTTCACAGCACATCCAGAATGTTCTGTTTTCCTTAACATAGGTAGGAAGGTGGACGGATGCATAGACAGACAGACACTCAGATATGGTAGATGAGGATGGAAGGACTAATCACCGATGACCTAGGATACAAGAAATACTAAAGGAATTCTTCAGAACAAATGGAAATGACCCACGATGGAATCTTGGCAGAAAGAATATTTTTTTTAAAAGACTGAAAGGGCAAAATATATGAATAAATTTGAGGCTATCTTTAAAATTTTCTCTAAAGGACTAAAGCCAATAAGACCACAAAGTATTACAGCTTTTGCAGCATATATGAATAAAACATAATAAAATAGCACAAAAAAACCTAAGTATTCAATGAAATTATGCATGCCTTGTATAATCCCCTCCCTGTGAGTGTGAGACCTGTGCATGCGATAAGACGTCACTATCAAAGTTTGGTACAGAGGAAATTAAGGTCCCTGATTGCTTGGACTTTGAGTTGATCAAAGCAGTTCCTAAAGGAGAGAGGCTCTCTTGCTGGTCTTAGAAAAGCCAACAGCCATGTTCTGTGCTGCCTGTGGGAGGAGGATCTGGGGTCTCAGTTACACAGCTGCAAGGAGCTGAATTCTATCAACAATTACATGGGCTTGGAAGAAGACCCTGAGCCCTGTATGAAACCACAAGCCTGGCCAACACCTAAATCGCAGAGTTGTGAGATGAGACCCTAAGGATCTTAATAGAGGAGCCAGGTAAGCTGTGTTAGAACTTCTGACCTACAGAAGCAGTGGGATAATACATAGATATTGTGCTAAGCCAGCATGTTTGGGGTCATTTGTTATGCAACAATGGGAAACTGGTACATGTCATTATATAAGATGTCAACATTGCATTAAGAAATGGCACACACTTTGGGTTGAGTGGACAGGGATAATTTATGAATGCACACTGTAATTTCTATAGCATCTACAAAAAAATCAGTACCACAAGGAATAACTTCAAAAGCCAACAGAGGTAAAGTGAAATACTAAGAAACACACAGTTTAAGAAAAAAAAAAGTAAGGAAGGAAGAACAAAGGGAAAAACCATAAAGGACAAATATAAAACAAATACATGCTACACTTAAACCCAGCCATATCAGTGAGGGACACTAAATGTAAATGCATTAAATACTTCATATAAAAGGCAGAGATTATCAGACTGGATAAAAAATAAACAGGAACTAGCTGCATGCTGATGATTCCCGCTTTCCTGGCCACACTTGAAGTACATCAATGAGTTGGGGAAAAAAATGGTATACCGCACAAACATCAATCATGAAAAATCAAGAGTTACCCTGAGAGGAAGAGGGGCTCCTCCTAGTGACAGGAAGCAGGAAGACAGAGAGCTTCACAGGAAGAGGTACTGAATATCACTGTTTCAGACACTTGAAACAAAAGTTGACAGAACTATATTGAGGAATAGACAACTCTGCAAGTAGAGTCGACATTTAAGACACAGCCTGCTGAGAATATTTTCTAAATCAACAATTGATAGAAAGTTAGTCAGGCTACTGGAGATTTGGACAGCACTTGGAATCAGTGTGGCCAGTCAACACTCGTGGGAACTCTACCCAAACCACAGGACGTGTTCCTCTCAAGTGTCATGAAACATTCACCAAAATATGCAATATGCTGAACGATTAAATGAGTCTCAATACTTTGCAAAGGACTGGAATCATAAAGAGCCCTGTAGTCCTCTGGCAATGGAATTTAACCAGAAATCAATTATAAAAATATAGCCATTTCCAAATACCTTGGATGTCAAGTAACTCATTTCTAAATAACTCATAGGACAAGGAAGAAACCACAAAGAATACAAATATTTTTATATAAATGTAATAAAAGAAAAACACATGAAAATCTGTGGTACAAGCTAAAGCAGAATCTGGAGGGAGACACAGAGATGTGTCTATACAGGAAGTAAAATCAAGAATCAAGAAATGGGATGGATTCAAACTAAAAAGCTTCTACTCAGCAAAGGAAACAATCAATAACATGAGGAGAGAGCCTACAGATTGGGAGGAAAATCTTTACCACATGCACCTCTGATAAAGCATTAATCTCTAGGATATATTCAGAACTCAAAAAATTTAACACCAAAAAACAAATAATCCAATCAATAAATGGACTAAGGAACTGAACAGACATTTCACAAAAGAGGAAATACAATGGATCACCAAATATATGAAAAAATGTTCAACATCTCTAGCAATTAGAGAAATGCAAATCAAAACTACTTGGAGATTTCATCTCACTCCAGACAGAATGGCAATCATCAAGAGTACAGGCAACAATAAATGTTGGTGAGGATGTGGGGAAAAGGCACATGCATACACTGCTGATGGGACTGCAAATTGGTGCAACCACTGTGGAAAGAAGTGTGGAGATTCCTCAGAAAATTGGGAATGGTACCACCATTTGACCCAACTATCCCACTCCTCAGTTTGTACCCAAAGGACTTAAAATCAGCATGCTACAGTAATGCAGCCATGTCAATGTCTATAGCAGCTCAATTCACAATAGGTGAACTGTGGAATGAACCTAGGTGTCCTTCAGTAGATGAATAAAGAAACAAAATGTGGTATGTATACTCAATGGAATATTACTCAGCTTTAAAGAAGAATGAAATTATGGCATTTGCTGGTAAATTTTTGGAGTTGGAGAATAGCACGCTAAGCGAAATAGGCCAATCCCCCCCACCAAAAAAAAACCAAATGCCAAATGTTTTCTCTAATAAGTGGATGCTAATTCACAGGGGGGCGGGCACTAGGGAAGAATAGGGTTACCTTAGATTAGGTAGAGGGAAGTGAAGGGAGGGGAGGGGAGGGGATGTGGCGATAGGAAGGATAGTAGAATGAAACAGACACTATTACTTTATGTGTATATACAACTGCATGACCAATGTGATTCTACAACATGTATAATCAGAAAAATGAGAAATTATACCCCATCTATGTGTGTGATAGATCAAAAGTACATAAATGTATTCTACTGTCATGCATAACTAACCAAAACAAATTTAAAAATTTTTAAAAATCTAAAGAACAAAGGTGGAAACTAATGGTCTAAACTTCTATCTCAAGGAGCTAGAAAGGGAAGGCAAATTTTAAGAACTAGAAGAAAAGAACTAATGGTGGTAAGCAACAGAGAAAGCAGCAAAGTGAAACTCAACCCTTTGAAAAGATCAATAATATTGCTGTGCTCCTAGAAGCCCTGTGGAGACCACCCCGGCCTTTGGCCCAGACCTGGGTGTGACTTCCACCCCAGGAATGGTGATGGTGACGGGAGGATGCTAACAATACACAGCAAGGCTTTCCTTAGCACCCTGAGGTCGGCCCGCCATATTCATTAACTTCCAGAGTTGATGTGATCTTTCTCTCAGGCAGGAAGGAACACAGGGCGGGGACCGTACCTGTGGAGATGCTGGTTCCATATTGGAAAGTCATCGCAAAGTCATTCCCAACACTTGTCCCTTGCCACGTCCCACTTCCCTTGCAGCTAAGTCAGCCGTGTAATGGGTTTGCTGGATTGAGCTTCTAAGAAAAAGGTGGCTGGAGAATTCTGTCCTCTTTTCTTCCTCCTGCCTTAAGTGTGGATAGAACCACCCTGGAGACACCGTGACCCTCTTGTGGCCATACAGGAAAGGCCAAAATAGGCGAGAGTTGGTCCCTGCTGGGACAATCCAGCTGCTGGCTTCTCTCCATATGGGAAAAATCCTGCTTCCCCATCTGGGCTGCTGCAGATCAGGAGTTACTCAGCTTGCAGGGAAAAGCCTCCTCAGCACGGTGCCATCCCAGGGGCACCAGAAGGAGCCCGTGCAAGGAGTCTCGGTGGCACTGAGCACCAGAGGGCCTGGAGAGAGCCCAGGCACACGTCCACTCACATATTCCCAGAGTGGACAGACCCCATGGCCATGGACCTCCCATGAGGGGACAGTGGGTCCAGAGCACATGTGTGGTGCCTTGCTCTGGTGGTCTCACTACTGGAGACCAGTCCCGGAGGGTGGGCAAGCCTGAGGAATTCTCTCCAGACACAGAACTCCATGACTACCCCTCGCCCCGGGCTCCCTGTGGCCTGCCCTCCCCACCCACTAAATGACCTCCAGTGCCTCTCTGCTGTCCGCCCTCAGGAGGAGAACTCCCGCCTGGGTGGGGCGTCGTCTTGCCTCACATGTTATGGGAAGCCTGGGTCCTGAGAGAGGGCCCTTCTGTAGGTGTCTCACAGGTCACACAGGCCACTTGTCCTCTCTGCTGTGGGCACCATTGAGCTCACTGTGCAGATGAGGAAACCGAGGCTCACTCGGGGTCCTGCCATTCCTCCCAGAGGCCTCCACCAATCGGCAGCAGGGCTGGTGTCCAGCAGAGATCTGTAGGCTCCAATCCTGAACTCTGCCCGTTTAGGGTACAGGAAAGACTGTAGCAGAGCTGGGGTTCAATCTGTTGGACTCAGCATGACTCTGCTCCCCCAAGATGACCATATCCCCAGCCCCAGAACCTGTGAAAAGGTCCTTACCTATAAGAGACCATGGAGGTGACGAAACTAAGGACCCTGGGATGGGACACTGGCCTGGATTCACAAGGTGCTCTGAAGACAGAGGAGTGCAGGACAGCAGGGGGTTATGGTTTAAATATTAGGTATCCACCCCAAAACTCATGTGTAAGATAAAGCAAGAAGATTAAGAGGGGAAGTGATTGGGTTTAGGAGAGCCTTGACCTAATCATGGGTTAATCCCCCGATGGGGATTAACGGAGTCGGAACTGAAGGCAGGTGGGTGAGTTGGGAGGAGGTAGGTCGTGAGGGGATGCCTTTGGGGTTTATATTTGATGAGCTGAGCTCTCTCTCTCTCTCTCTCTCTCTCTCTCTCTCTCTCTCTCTCTCTCCTTCCTGAGCATCATGTGAGCTGCTTTCTTCAGCCACACTTTCTGCCATGATGTTCTTCCTGCCTCCCCTCAAACCCTGGAGTTGGCCGTCTATGGACTGAGGCATCTGAAACCATGAGTTCCAAATAACCTTTCCTCCTCTAATGGCTTTTGTCAGGTCTTTGGTTGCAGCAATGAAAAAACTGACTAAAACAAGAGGGGACTCATGTTGGGGCTGTGGGGAAGGATGAGCGGCTGGTTTTGGAGACGGAGGAGGGGCCACGAGTCTATAGGCTGCAAGGAGGTAGCTCATGGGAGAGAACTGCAGAGGAGGGGCAGGAGAGAGAGGAAAGCAAACCTTTTTAATAATGCATGAATTCTCTCATTCATTTATTTACTTACTCAATAGGCATCTATTGATTGCCCACTGCATGCCAAGCACTGGTTAGGAGCTGACAATATAGCAGGAAACAAGAGACACGGACTCGTGGGTGTGGAGGTTCTAACTTAATGAATAAAACAGATAAAAATTAGGCAAGCAAATACAGCTTCATCCATCCATCCCTCCATCCATTCAACACTTGGCTGGCCTTGGCTATTTCTGCACATGTTAAGAACTTGGGGCAGAGGGTGGGGCACAAAGGGCAAGAAATAAAACCAAGAATCAATCAGTGCCTCCCACAGCAAAGGAAATGATTACGAGTGCGAAGAGAGAGCTACAGGATGGGAGAAAATCTTGGCCAGCTCCTCCTCTGACAGGGGATTAATATCCAGAATATATAAAGAACTCAAAAAGCTTAAGACCAAAAAAGCAACCCAATCAATAAGTGGGCAAAACACCTAAACGGGAACTTCTCAAAAGAGGAAACACAAAAGGCCAACAAATGTACAAAAAAAATATTCAACTCTATAGCAATCAGCAATGCGAATCAAAACTACAATGAGATTCCATCTCACTCGGGTCAGAATGGCGATCATCAAGAATATGAACAATAATAAATGCTGGCGGGGTTACGCGGAGGAAGGAGCCCTCAGGCAGCGCTGGTGGGACTGGACTAGCACGACCACTCTGGAGAGCAGTGTGGAGAGTCCTCAAGACACTAGGGATGGAACCACCGTACGACCCAGCTATCCTACTTCTTGGTATTTTCTCAAAATCTCTAAAATTTGCATACTACAGGGACACAGCCACATCAATGTTTACTGCAGCACAATTCACAATAGCTAAGTTATGGAGTCCACTCAGGGGCCTGTCAATATACGAATGGATTAAGAAATTGTGACACACACACACACAGTGGAGTTTTACTCAGCCATAAAAAATATGGCATTTCCTGGTTAATGAATAGAAATGAAGAATATTGCGCTAAGTGAAATAAGCCCAACTCAGAAACTCAAAGGTTGAACGTTTTCTTTCATATGCAGAGGCTAGAGTAAAATAAAGGAAAGGTGGAGAGAAGGATTGGATAACGTGATGGGCAATGTAGAAGGAGGAGATCAAGGGGCAGAATGAAGGGAAGGGAAGGGGCGGCCATGCAGGGTGAATTCTTAAAAGATCATGTTCTGTGCATCTGCAAATAGGCCACAGGGAGCTTCACCTTTACACAGAGGTAGAAAGAACCATCAAATGCAAATGAATAGATGAGCTAAAGGAAGCCTAGTGGAGCAGAGGAAGGAGAATGGGAGAGGGGAGGGAGGAGGAGGGAGAGGGGAGGGAGGAGAAGGGAGAGGGGAGGGGGAGGAAGAGAGAGGGGAGGGAGGAGGGGAGAGGGGAGGGGGAGGAAGAGAGAGGGGAGGGAGAGGAGGGAGGAGGAGGGAGAGGGGGGAGGAGGAGAGAGAGGGGAAGGAGGAGGAGAGAGAGGGGAGGGAGAGGAGGGAGAGGAGGGAGGAGGAGGGAGAAGGGAAAGAATAAGGGGGTCATGAACTGAAATTGAATTCCACGCAGACATGAGTGGGTGGGAATGGCCCCAGCTACTATGTATAACTATAAAGCTCTTAAAAAAAATAATAATAGGAGGAAGAAGTTCTGTAAGAAGGTCAATCTGCCATCCTCACCCTGGAGGCCAGGTCAAAGCCTTGGCAGCAGCACCGGGTCCCCATCTTGCTCCTTCCAGTCACCAGTCCCCAAGGGTGGCTCCATGCCGACTCCTCGAAGCCTGGGTCACTGCCACCTGCTTTCATTCTTGGTGTCAGTGGAATGACACGGGCTGCTCCTGTGCACCTAGACTCCTCCCAACCAGAAGTGGGAGCTTCGTTTTTGCAAGTTGAAGCTCACTCACGGTCACTGTCTAATGCGTGCTCCTGTGTGAGTCCCCACGTCCCCACGCTGTCTGTTCTACTGTTGATGGACATTTGGGGGGTTTCCAATTCCAGGCTGTTATTCGCATTGCTGCTGAGGACATTCTAGTGTCTTGGGGAAGGGACATCACGCCTGGGTCGTTGGGCTGTAGGTCCCCAGTTTTAGAGCCTGGTACCAACGGTTTTGCAAGCTGGATGTACCTGTTTTGCTCCCCTCTGCGGTGGCAGCACGGGGCAGACTCCTTCGTTTCCTGTTCTGCTCATCCGCTTGCTGTGTCCCACACAGGGAGGACAGAGTGGGCAGGGAGCAGTCAGGAGCCCGCTGAAAGCACAGATTTCATCACACCGGCTGAGTGATGTGGGCAGTCGGGGGCCCCCTGAGCCTCGATTTCACCATGGGCCAAAGGAGAGCGGTGAGGGCCGCCACCCCTCCCTGGGGGCTCAGGGTGACCACATGCACAAGGTAAGCGCCTTGGACCTGGGGCTCAGGAAGAGCTCAGCGGCTTTGTGGGAACACTGACTGAAGAACATCAGGCTCGATGCACACACTCCACGCACACAGGAGGTGTCCCGAAGCCCCACTGTGTGCTGGCTACGCAGGATGACACCCGCATGACAAGGTTCCCAGAGCTGGGACACTCGCCCAGAGGTCAGATGCCCAGGGCCCAGGTGTTTCTGGAGAAAACAGAACTTGACCTTGTAAGTAATTTTGAGAGGAACACACAGCACTCCTGGTGGGGGATTCAGAATACACCTGGTGATGACTCCCAGGAAGCCTCCCTGGCAGGTCCCAGGGGTGACATAGATGCCACACTTGGCTTCCTGCTCCTTCCTCCCTCTCTCCCTCTCTCCCTTCCATCTTTCAGCTTCTTCTCAAAGGCACAGAGGACCCACACCTTGTGGGTGGAGCAGGGGAGGATGCTTCCATGGACACTGGCGGGAGCTGCAGGCTCCTCCCTGTGCTGGGCGCATCCCCCCACAGCACCCGTCACCACACAGCAGCCCTGCGACGCGCACACTGCTGCTGTCCACCGCATGAGCGAGGGCACCAGAGTGCTGAGAGGCTCTTTAACTTGCTCAGCACCACACACAGAGAAGGGCAGCCAGCTGCCGAGCTGCCCTTGAACCATCACAGGACGACTCTGAGCCCACGGGCGCCCCTCCTACCTGCTGGACTCTGGGAGTCAGCTTAGTGCCTGTGCCAGCTACAGTGTCAGCCTGTCCTGTCACCTTTGCCCCAGGCCGCAGGGACATGTGCTGGGCCCTGTGGACTCCACTGTAAGTATCAGGCAGGACCCTGTGCCCCGTTCCAGCCCTCAGCTCTGCTCAGCCCTGGAGCCAGCACCTGCAGCTGCACAGACGGTGCCCCGGAAGAGCGTCATGGATGGTGTTCCAGCCATTTGCTTCCCTGAGCAAAGCCTAGGAGAAAGGGACTCCCTCCCTCCCTCTCTCTCTCTCTCTCTCTCTCACACACACACACACACACACACACACACACACACGCTGCCCACCTGGCCCGGGAGGTGAGCAGAGCCCAGGCAGTCACAGGGCTGTGCGCCACCTCCCAGAGCTCCACCTTCCCCCACTGAGCTTCAGCACGGCCTGGAACAGGAGCTACACAGGTGTCCTTGCGTAGAGCTGAGGACAGATCCCAGTGGCCTTAGGCATAGTAGGATGGGAGCCCAGAGGAGCTCTTGGGTATGCAGCCAGATGACAAGACATGGGCAGAACATTCGTTCACTAGGGCTCCACGACAAGATAGCAGGTCCGGCTGGCTTAAGGGACGATTTACTTTCTCATGGTTCTGGAGACTTCTTCTAGAGACTCGCAGGTGACTGCCTTCTCCCTGCATCCTCAGAGGGTCCTTCCTCTGTGCACCTGTGTCCGAATTTCCTCTTCCTACAAGGACACTGTCAGACTGGATTGGGGCTCTGCCTAAGCCTCACTTGCCTCGTCACCTCTGTGTGCAAACATGGCCCCGCTCAGTGCTAGGGACCAGGATTTCCACAGTCCAGCCTGCAGCAAACCCAGCTGCACCCCCCCACACACACAGGGAGTAAGAGAAGGAGGAAGGTGTGGGGGAGGGAAGGAAGAGTCGCATGAAAAAGCAAGAGTCCAACCAAGAAGCAGCTCTAGGGATAAAAGACCACGGCTCCGGATCGCTCCACCTTCTGGAAGAGTTTCACCCAAATTATAATCCAGCCAAGCAACGCTCAAGGACCAAGTGGGAGTGAAGAAAATCCTACTTAGGATAAATCTGACCTCAGGAAACGGGTCAAAACCAGAAACATCATCATCCTATCAAGAAGAAATCACTGCTGGGCAGCAGAGAGGGGGTGGACGCAGCTAGAAGGCAGACTGTCAATGCGGAGAAGAAGGCAGGACGGCGAGGCCCGAGCAAGCCTGGGCACAGAAGCCTGCTGTGGGCAAGGTGTGGTGGCCACAGGTATCAGGATCCAGGTGACCCTTGGGGGATTTTGGGCCGACCTCAGGAGACCAGGGGAGCTGCTGGCCCAGCCGGGAGGGCCACCACAGGGTCCTGAGCTGGGCTTGGCAGGAGTGCGTCCGCGATCTTCCTCCTCCACTGATGTCCCTCCCTTTCACCCAGCCTTCTGAGAGGTCCCCCGGGCAGCCCACGTCCTGAGGAAGGACTCCCTGGAGACCTTTCTCTAGGATCACAGGACTCGGATGCCTTTCTATAGCCGTCCTCAGTCACTGGCCACAGGAGGTCTACATGGTGGCTGCTGCAGCCTCTCAGCCTCCCCACCCCCCCATGAAGCCCTTCCTGACCCTAAGCAGCTGGAGCTGGAGGCGATGGCCGCTGTCTTCCTCGGGGCTGGCCCTGAACAAACCTGACTCCCTCCAGCCGGCGCTCCTCTCCTCATCGGGTGCTGGAGCCGAGGGCAGTTGGACGTTTGAGTCCAGTGCCACGTGGCTACACAGGTGTGTGTGCATGTGAAAGGCCACAGCCAGAGGTTGAGGACAGTGCAGCCACAGCTCTGCTGGCTTCCAAACCTAGGGAAGCACACAACACTGCGGAGAGTGGACGCACCCCACCCGAGGGACAGCCACAGGGCATTGCCACAGGAGGAGGGGCATCTGGCCCTGGAGGAGCAGGCAGTGCACACAGCTGGCTGCAGAGCAACCCACACGCCAGGGGGTGACCCAGAGGTGTCAACCCCAGGATCCCATCAGCCCAGGGTCTCTGAGGTCAGGTGACATTCAGAAATGAAGGAGCTCAGGACAGCAAGTGCCCATGTGCTCTGGACTCTTTTCCTTCCGCTGCTCCAACGAATTGCTACAAACTAACTGGCTTCTACCAACACAGACGGATTGTTAGACGGTGCCACTGCCGGTGCCGGGGTCGGACGTCAGGCCTGGGCCTCGCTGGGCCAAAGCCTGTGGTGTGGAGAGGGCTGCCCTCCCTCTGGAGGTCGAGAGGGTCTCGTTTTCTCATCTGCTTCTACAGGCAGAGCCCTGCCCGACGGCCCACCCCATCTTCAGAGCTGGAACTTCCTCCCTCTGCCTCTCCCCCTCACCCTGTCCCCCTGGCCCTCTCCCCCTCGAC
>NW_026000026.1:13040161-13048934 GCF_001458135.2 Marmota marmota marmota | reverse complement strand
CCCCTCTCCCCCTCTCCCCTGCCTCCCCCTTTCCAGAACTCCCGGGACCACATAGGGCCACCCACACAATCCAGGATCATGTCTGCAACTTGGGATCCTCAATACACTCACGTCCACACAGCCCCCTCCACCATGTAAAGGCTACAGACTCAGTGTCCCCACACAGACTGGGGTGGGGAGAGGCCATTGTTCTGTGTCCCAGAGACAGGGCTCCATGGCTGACAAGAACCTCGCTCGTTGTTTATGCCATGGCTGGGAGCCTTGGTCTTGGACTTCCAAGTGGTCCACTTCGGTCACATGTCCATCCCTGACCCAGTCACTGTGGCCTGAGGAGCAGGCCACTCTGGCTCAATGACCTCTGGCAGGAGACGACCTGATCAGAGGTGAGGAGGGGCCATCCTGGTGGGCACTCAGGGCCTGGCCGTCAGGCAGAGCTGTGCCGAGCCAGCATCAGGGGACAGGAGAAGGCTTTCCAGGTCCCACACACCCACCTCTGGGCTGTCCCCCGAAGTGGACCTGCCTCATGTCGTAGGCTGTCCTCAGCCGCCAGACTGGCCTGCTGTGAAGACGGGAGCCAGGGCCCCGCGCGGCTGCACCCCCTCCTGCTCTCCTTGCCTGTAGGATTCTGGGTCAGCAGAGGAGCCAGGCTGCCAGCTCTTGGCTCTGCAGTGCTGTCCCCTGTGGCCAGTGGGGTGTGAGGTAGCTCATTAAGAGTCTAGCAGGAAGACAGGACTTTCTCGGCCCTCCTGTCTGGAGACAGTGGCTGGCTCTGAAGGAGAGAGAGAGAGAGAAGAGCAGCAACCCACCACCTGAGCGCTCCCCCGTTGCCCTGGGGACATGGCCCAGCCCTCCCAGGGCCAGGCCTCCAGGGCCTGCAGGCTTTCTCCCCTCCAGCCCTCCCAGCCATGCTGAGCAGCGGGACTGTAGCTCCCAAGCTGCCTGCGGGGCCCCTGTGCCTGGAGCCCCCGCCTCCTCCCACCCAGTTCCACTCAGGACACACCTTCCCAGAAGCCAGCCGGTCTGTGCCCTGCAGGCTGTGTGAGACGCCCCAGGCTCCCTCTGGGATGTCCCAGCCCCTCCAGACCTGCCTCTTTGCTGGTCTGTGCCTCGTCTTGGTCCCGAACCTTGTGCACCGTTGCAGGGTCTCCAGGTGCTGATTGTCTGCTGTCCTGAGAACTGCCCAAGGCCCAGCCTATCTCAGGCCTTTCCAGGGAGGGCTGTGAGCCTGGTGAGCTCACTGTGGGAGAGAGAGAGGGCCTGGCAGCCAGTCTCCGGCATCACTGCCCTGGACCCTCCCTGGACCCCACACCCCGTTCCTTCACTGCACCACCTGACTCTCACCTCCCCAGCAGAGCACCAGCCTTACCCCGCCTCAGGCTCTGCCGTCTGAAGACTCCCTTCTGAAGACAGGGAGGTCACATGCTTGGTTTTGTTTTGTCTTGTTTTTAAACTTCCAGTGACTAGAGATAAAATTTGTGAGAATGAATTTATCAATTACCTAAATTTCCATGTACCTTTGTTTTAAAGAGAGAGAGAATTTTTTTAATATTTATTTTTTAGTTTTCGGAGGACACAACATCTTTATTTTATTTTTATGAGGTGCTGAGGATCGAACCCGGCGCCCCGCGCATGCCAGGCGAGCGTGCTACCACTTGAGCCACATCCCCAGCCCTCCATGTACCTTTTTTACAGATGGGAATTAAAGAGAAGCCACCTGAGTGGTCCTCGCAGGAGGCTGTCATTAGGCTGGCTTAATGGCTACACCCACTCCTCCCTCTCACTCAGGCTGGGCAACGGAGGTCCTCTTTGCTCTTCAATGAAGTGTCTTCTCACCCAGGGACAGCATCATCGGAACTCAGCTAGCTGGAGGTGGCAGAGTCCCCCTGGGCCTTGTGGCTTTCCTAGTAATCATGAATTAAACTCAAACTTGGACTCATGTCTTTCGGGTACTTTTCTGCAGGTCCTGAAACCATACAGAGGTTCCCAGTGCCATGAGCTTGGAGAGGGGCCATTGCCTTGGGGTTGTAGCCCAAGGGCTCCATGAACATGCAGCCTCAGAAAACAGAAGTCTACTCTCTACACCTAGTGCCAGAGTGCAGGAGATTGCTCCAATTGCTGCCTTGAATAGTGTCCCCTCCATTCTCAGAGAAATGACCCAGAGGCCCCCACCAACCTGCAAAACCATTAAAACAACACCTTAGAAAAAGAACAATCCTCGGAGGCTCTCCAGCGTGGAAGAAAATCAAATCTCTCCAACATCCTGCAAATGTCTCTGGCCCATCTCTCCAGGAAGAAGTGGGCTTCGTGAATTTGCTTTAGTAAGTTTCCCAGCGCGTGACACAAGTGTCCCCTTGGCTGGGCTGTTCCCTGATAGTGCCATCTAATTAAACATGATTAGTTTCCAAATTGCATTAAGCTAGAGTCCCGCACATAGGCAACCCTGGATCTAATTAAAGGCTACCGACAGCATCCGAGAAGCCCAAAGACGAGACGCCACTTGATGGTGTACAATTGTCTGAAACATTTAATACTTCAATTTTATCAGCGATGACAGGGAAAAAAATGTGGAGAGAAAAATTGTTTTTCATCTGCAGTTTGATGACTTTAGCAAATAGCTTTGCCTCTCCGTATAACCAGTTTCTGGCAGACATTCCAGAACAGATGCGGTTCTGAAGGGCTTCTTCGTGGGGCTGCAGAACGGGAGGGTCCCCACAAGTCCAAGAGACTTCACAACACTTTGCAGCTCAACCCGAGCAGCCACGAGAGTTCGCAGAGAGCAGACCAAACTCACGTCACCCCCCAGGTCCCATGAGCTCACGCTCAAAAATTGGTACTGTTCCTGAAACAGAGACAGAGCTGGGGCAAAGGGAGGGCGCTCGGCCCCAGACCATGCCACTTTGTGGGATGAGATAAATCCTGAGCATCCAACTGAGAAAGCAAAGTGGGACTGGAGTCAATTCTCCGTCCCTCGGTACAGGATTTAATTAGTGCCAGTGCTGAGCACAGAAAAAGTTTACTGATTGCAGAAAAGAAAAATAAGGGGAGGGGGTGAATTGACGCTCTTCCTGGCCTAAGTTCAATGAAATGTGCTGGGGCTGATGACACCCTCCAGGCCTGAGGCTGCTGCTGGCCACCCAGTCAAGGAGAGCCACAGTGGCTGGCGGAGCTGGGCAGGCATCCCCCACCCCCGTCCACAGGCAGGGCTTGTTGCTCTGCTCTCCTGGGGGAGGGTGACATGCTGGGAGACGGCCCCTGGAGGATAGGCACAGGGTCAGGGGATCAGGATGGTGGGGGCAGTAGCCACTCAGGATAGGTGACAGGTCACTGTGACTCCTCCTCTGGCCAGCGGCAGCGGTGCCCAGCTCTGGTCGGAGTTCGGCAGCGAGGACCTTCCCAGCCTCTAGCAGAAGCTCAGGGCTTGAACAGGTGTGGGCAGGATGGGGGCTGAGACCTCAGGGCAGAGCCTCGGCCTGACACTCTTCTTCCCATGGTGATGTCGGTGACTGGTGGCTCCTCGCAGGTGGAGGGGACCTGAGGCCAAGCTCCAGGAGGACAAGTGGGCAGGTGCTGTGTGGTGACACTAGCTTGTCCCTTCTCATGGGTGTGGCTTCCCCTCACTCTCCATGACGTGTTACAGGCAGGACTGGGGAGTGTCTAGGAGACGTGGAGCACCCCGGCCTTCTGCAGCACTACCGGGCCCCTCAGTGGCCTAGCTCCAGTGCAGCTTCCAGGACCCTTTGGATCTGCTGGCCTTGTTCACACGGCCATCCTGAACCAAGCGCCGAAGTCCAGGTTCAAATCCAGCCCCACCGTTTGTGGGGAGTGTGACCCTAGATGAGCAGTCCAGCAGCCCGGGTCTCCTGGGACCCAGGCCCTGGTTACCACTGACTCAGAGCTGAACTCAACACACAGGGCTGAACTTGGAGAGGCAGAGGCCAGACAGGGGATCTGCACGGAGCCTCCCAAATCCAGCTGTCGTAGGGCCGAGTTCCTTCAGGAAGCCCCAGAGCAGACTCCATTTCTTTATCTTCCCAGCCTCTAGAGGCTCATGCTCCTTGTCTATGGCCCTTCCGCCATGTTCGAAGCTGGCTGTGGTGGTCCCTTCCCATGTCACACTGCAGAACTCCTACGCTGGCCCTCCTGCCTCCTCTTCTACCTTCAGGGACCCTCCAGACAACTGCAGGCCCATCTGATCACCAGGGTGACCTCCCGTCTCAGCCCCCCTGTAGCTCACTCCCCTCTGCCCTGTGAAGATCGTGGGTGATCAAGACATGGGTGTCTTTGGAGCCAGCATTCTGCCTGCAAGTTTCTCTTCACCTGTGAAGTGGGCCGAGGGCATTGCTCCTTGGAGGATCATCCTGATACTAAGGGAGGTGACACAGAGTCCTTAGCAAGAGCCCAGTATACAGTAAGAGCCTAATGAATGGACAGAGCACCACCAGCTCAGAGCGGTCTGCAGCTGGCTCAGCAAGCGTTGTGGGGCTGCCGTGGTTGTGTCAGAAGAAAAGCACCCGTTAAATAAGGTAGAAGGAGCCGGCACAACCCGGGCCTCCTCCCAGCCACAGCCTCCCTTTAGGGAATGAGGGAACAGACAGGCAGCAGCTTGAGCCTTCAGAGGCGCCTGATGTTCAGTAGCTGCTCAATAAACGCTCTTCACTCTTAATAACCAGGCAAGTAGAGGGTTAGCAAAGAACGAGGCTGGCTCAGCCTCCAAAGTCCCGCGGCTTTGGGAGCTGGGCCTCAAGGGGCAGTGCCAGCCTGGGATGTGGTCGAGGATGTCTGCCAACAGAAGATGTCAGGGAGAGGCCTGGGGGCAGAGTGACAGGAGTCCTAGCCCTGGCTCTGCCACCACGTGGCTCTGAGCCTCGGTTTCCACACCTGCCAGGGGGAGCTGCTTAGTGCTGACCGTGCCATGCACTCAGACTGCCTTCTGCCTCCCAGCCTCGCCCCCTGACCTCCAGCAGGGGTCCTGCAGGAACGATTGGGCTTCAAGACACCACTTCTATCAGCTCCTGAACAGCCAGAGCTCATTTTATCAGTGAGGAACCTGAGGCCCAGAGAGGGGAAGGAACTGACTGAAAGGTGCACAGCATAGAAGAGATGAGGGCTGGAGCTCCAGTCCCCCTGTCATCACCCCAAGAGTAACAACAGGAGGCTGTTTCTCTCACCTTCCCAGGCACTGGAGAGGAGGGAGACAGAGCGCAGCTCAAGCGCCAACCCTGGCCCCTTCCTCACCGGCTCTGTGCTCCCAGCCTGGCATTTAAGAAAGTCAACTGCGGCTTAATGACCCCCTTGCACAGCCACGAGGTCCTGACAGCCGTGCAGCCTCAGAGATGCAGACGCCCCGCCCTGGCGACCTTGTTTTTTTTTGACTGTGGGCAGCTGAACTGTCTGGGGGAGACCCCTCGCCAGCAGCGTCTTGCGGCAGCCTCTGGCCGATAACCACCGCTCTATGTATGAGTATGTCTGTTCACGAAGGCAAAGCAAATGACACCCCTAATCTGGGGCACACGAGGGCAAGTGCTGTGCCAGCCGGGTGGGGAGTCACTCTGCATCTGAACATTCTCCTCGTCTAGACGAGAAGCCCCCTGCCTCCCCGAGCACCAAGACGACCTCACTCTGCTCCCCGCAGAGTCCCCAGGCTGCAAGCACACGGAGCCAGTTAGGTTTGCTTCCTCTCTTCCCTGGGGGTCCTGCTCACCACCAGCTACAGGAGCCCCCCTGCTCCTGCTTCACTGACCTGTCCTGGGTCTCCAGGTCTGGGTGCAAGTCCTGCATCTGTCCCTTGCAGGGGCTTTCAGCCCCCGAGCCTCAGTTTCCTCATCTGAGAAGTGGATGCGATGATACTGACCTTGGGGGTCACCACACGGCTGGGTGAGGCAGTAAGCTCGATGGACACTGGTGGGTGGAGAGTCCACCCATGAATCTTCCCCCTGGAGCCTCAGAGCATGATGGAAGGACGCAGCCAAGTTAAGATGTGGCCATAGTGGAGCAGAATGAGCTCTGATCCCGTGCTGGTGTCCTCAGAGAGGACGGAGACCCAGGACAGAGTCCCAGGAAGCACCATGGTCAGCGACCACCGGCAGGTGCTGGAAGAGGCTCCCCCAGCCTCAGAGCGATGGGCCTCCCCTTGCCTTGACGTCAGACCCCATCCTCCAGGCTGGGAGGGAATGCGTTTCTTTGTGACATTCTGTTCCAGTGGCCCTGGGGACTAAACAATGGTGTGGAAATAGTAGTGATTTGTTGGACGGTGGCACGTGCTGGCACCATCCTCACCCAGGCCTCTGGAAGTCCAAGTGACCTATCCAGGCCCCACTCAGGAAGCACCTCCCTTCCTCCTGCCTGGGCCTTCGCCACTGTCTGGCCTTCACCCACGACTCTGGAGACAGCACTGGTGCAGGGGGATGGCTGGGCTGGTCTCTCCCTGCTCTTCCAGCTGAGGCCTGTGTCTGCACCTGGACAGAGGACCTCTTGTTCCCAGAGTGCACTTCTGTCCCCGGGAAACGCTATCCAGAGAACCCCGACGCCAGCCCCAGGGCATCCTCAGCAGAAGCTAGTGGAGCGCCTGCTGTGTACAGCAGGATGCTGAGCTGTAAGCCAGGGAGCAAGACAGATCGGGCTGCTCTCTCAGAGCCCAGTGCTGTGCTAGGGAGAGGGCCTTCCCTCAGCAGTGGCCGCCAAACTTGGGAGGCACAGGGAGTGGAGGGAGGAGAGGAGACGAAAGGGACGGCAGGGAGGACTGAGGGTGGCACTGTGACTGCCCTGGAGTCCGTGATGAGCCATGGGAGGGTCCTGGGAGAGCACCCGTCTCTGCAGGTGTGAAGGAGGAGGGGCATCGTGCTCTGCCCTCCCCAGGGATCCCAGGATCCTGAGGACCCTCCGCCCCTCGGGAAGACTGGGTCAGACCTGCAGGGGTGGCTCAGGGCCACAGGGATGGGGCAGTGTCATGGGGGCGGGGTGCTACACAGACCCCAGCAGACTCTAGAAAGCCCAGGGACAGTCCAGACAGTGGCCACCTGCTGAAGGTCAAGGCAGCCCTACTGGGGCCAGAGCTGCTCTGAGGCCATGCGTGCAGGGGTACGAGAGGCCATCCCCCCAAGACCTGCTCCAGGCAGGGTCACAGAGGCCCCAGAGCATGGAGGTGACATCCCAGACCCTCCATGTCCCCGTCCCAGCTTTGCTCTCACATGGGGACTTGGTCTCCCTCCCTCACCCTGTCATTCACTAACATCTTTATTTAAATTGCCCGATTTCTTTAACGTAAGTGGCCCCTTGGAGAGGAGTTCACAGAGCAGGCTTAAAGGGCTAGTGAAGCATTTTTCCTAGGTCACATGAAATTAAATGATAACCACATGCATACAAACCAAAGGCACCCACTCACCATCCCTGGGAAACCACAGATATGAAGCACCCCAAGACTTGTCCTACAGGTGTGGAAAACTAGACTAGAGCAGCTGGGTGCTTGCCCTGCATCAGAGGACCAGCTGGTGGTAGAGCAGGGTCCCCAGGGCCACCCTAGCCTCCCCCAGCTGCACCACACACCCTTCCCTGGTCTCCAGCAGGAGCAAGGCTGGAGGGAAGGACTGAGCCCCACACGCCCTTTGCTGCCACCATTGAACATAGTAGGTGCTTTATCAACTTTTATTAGTTCAAATGATTGGATAGATTCTCCAAAGCCAGAACCTTAGCAGACCGTCCACGGCTTTGTGCTTTGCACTCTCAAGCGCAGCCCTCGGGGATTCTGACCCTGCTGCACTTTGCCTGGACTCTCAGGCCTTCCTTTGAAACTTCAGTGGAAATCTCAATGACCCCTTAACTCCAGCATCCTGCACTCCTGAAGAACCAGCACCACGTGAATGACACCAAAACCTGCCACCATCTCCAGCAACGTTCAAGTCTCCTGGAACTATGGCTGCAGCCTCAGAGTGCTTGGGGGTTGATCACCTTGAAACAACTTCCTAGCCCTCTCTGTGCAAGCTGGATTCCCCCCAGGATCCTCTCCAAGGAATTTTCCCATCTACATCCTTGAGCCTGTAATGGGAGTGTCTCAAATTCCTACCTTGCCCGCTAGGCATCTTTGTTATTGTCTCTGGGAAAAGGGCTTGGCATCTCTTTAAGGGCTATAATCCCTTTAACAGCCACATCTTCCTTGGCCCCTGTTTTGCTGCACTTTTCTGGGCACAGCACCTAGCAGGGCAGCATGTGATGGAGATGGCAGCTGTTGTGACCAAGCACCCTGCCCTCTGTTTTTCAGGAATTCCCTGAAAAGCAGCTAGAGGCGAAGCTACCCACCCACAGGTAGCTGGTGGAGAATGCAGCCCAGGGAATCGAGACTGACGGCAGGGGGTGTGAGATAGGAGGAGGGAGAGCAGACAGAGGCACGTGACCCAGCTGGCCACAGTGGTCTGCCGCAGTCTGGCTGGGCACAATCAGGAGCCACTTGTCAAAAGAAACTAACTTTATTTTTAGAACCACACACGCCAAACAAAACAGCCTCTCAGGAAAAACCCTCAGAGCCTCAACTGCCACCACTGGCTTTCCACAAGCCTCTCTCTCCCACACAAGCTTCTCTCCACCTCCCACAATCCTCCTGCTCTTGAGGCCGATTGGCTGGGTCACGTGGGCGGAGCCAAAAAAGTCCCCCAATGAGCAGCTCCGTGGTCTGAAAGGGCAGGGAAACAGTCCAATGAGCATCACCGCAGAGGAGCCAATCAGCTAGATGTTGCTGGGGCCGAGGAGCCAATCAGCTAGATGTTGCTGGGGCCACTGTGAG
>NW_026000026.1:13030722-13037398 GCF_001458135.2 Marmota marmota marmota | reverse complement strand
CCAGGATCATATGCAATTTGTTGCTGCTGATCCTCATAAGGTCCCTTTCCTAACAACATATCTAGATTTCTCTGAGGATAACCAGCTGCTGCATTTCGCCTAGCCGTCTCCTTGCAAAATTCCTCATTGGCAACCTTCCATAACAGGTATTGTCCTCCATTTAGCACAGCTTTACACATATTAGCCCAATCTGCTGGCGTCATGTTCAAGTTGTTAATGGATTCGACCATGCTTACAGTGAAGGGTGCTTGAGGACCATAGGTTGTTACAGCCTCTTTTAGCTGCTTCACTGTTTTGAAATTTAAAACTTGGTAAAATCGCTGCCCTCCTGCCTCAAATACAGGGCATGTTAATATTTGAGATCTTGTCTCAGGATCCCAACTATCAACTGCGGGGGTTGGGGACCTCCCAGCATATGGAGGTGGCCTTGTTAGTTGGACACTTACGTCCTCTGGTGATAGAAAGGTGTTAGTAGCAGTCTCCTGTTGTAACTTTCCCCCTGATGGCTTTTTCTGTTTTACACTTTCTTTCTCTGTCTGACTAGCTTGAGAGGCCTTCTCTTTTACTTGAATCTTTTCCTCTGTCTGACTAACTTGAGAGACCTTCTCTTTTACTTGAATCATTATGTCTTCTTCTTCCTCTACCATTGTCTGAACTGAAGGCTTTGGACTAAGCAAACAAGATATGAACGTCCACAATGGCAATGTGCCAACTGGCAGAGTCCCTGGGCTTTTCTTTTCTATTCTTTTTAAATCTTCACCATGATGGTTCCATTGTGATATATTTAACAACTCCTCCTTAAAAAGCCATGGGCTACATTTTTGTATTGTATCAACGTATGCCCTGATTGTTCTTGATTTTACTGAGATGCCTCCTTCCTCTAACAATTTACTTAACACTCTTTCAGTTTGTTTTTTACTAATTTCTGATCCCGTATTTCTACTATAATACAACCCAACAAGATAACGCCTAACAAAACTGAAACAGAGTGAAACAAAATTGGAACAACACAAAATCATTATAATAGCCTCCTGAAATGTCCATCCGTCCTTTCTCCCTATCTGTTCCTCAGATGTGAGCGGTTTTTCTTCCATCTTACACATCTCCAGGGACAGGCAACTTAAAACAAAAGTGAAACAAAATAACAAAAGAAGAATCTTAAAATGGCTACCCATCCTCTTGCCCTGCCCTCAGGGGCGAGCAGTTCACTTACCCTCAGTCGCTCCCCGTACGGGCCACCAAATGCCGCAGTCTGGCTGGGCACAATCAGGAGCCACTTGTCAAAAGAAACTAACTTTATTTTTAGAACCACACACGCCAAACAAAACAGCCTCTCAGGAAAAACCCTCAGAGCCTCAACTGCCACCACTGGCTTTCCACAAGCCTCTCTCTCCCACACAAGCCTCTCTCCACCTCCCACAATCCTCCTGCTCTTGAGGCCGATTGGCTGGGTCACGTGGGCGGAGCCAAAAAAGTCCCCCAATGAGCAGCTCCGTGGTCTGAAAGGGCAGGGAAACAGTCCAATGAGCATCACCGCAGAGGAGCCAATCAGCTAGATGTTGCTGGGGCCGAGGAGCCAATCAGCTAGATGTTGCTGGGGCCACTGTGAGCCAATCATCAGCCGGCAGCTGGAAGTTTGCTGGGGCCCCTTCCGCTGTGGCTCTCAACAGTGGTCAAGGAAACCCAGCTGGCCACACAGTGAGGAATGGAATGATCCATTGCTAAGGAGAGCAGCCAAGGCCCAGTGGGCACATGAGGCCACTCTGCAGCACCTGGGCTGGGCACAGCACGCCTTCCCCCAGACCTTCCACGCCACAGCGCCATGGAAACCCACATGGCACCTCCAGGACAGGAGCGGGGGTCATGTCCACAGTAAGGTGTAGATCAGCAGGGTGGTGTTCAGAGCCTGGGGGGCTCTCGGGAAGCCCTGCGGAAGTGTCTCTAAACAAGTGGACGCATTCTGCACGGAACTGGTGAGCGTGACCCAATTCACTTTATGGCTTGGTTACTCCATTGTCCTTTGGCCAGAGTTGCAGGGACAGCTCCACTACCCTCCCGTCATCATTCTGGGTTAAGGTGAGGAGGACAAAAGAGGGACGGGCCAGTCCCTGCCCCTGGCTGTGTCAGCTCCCCCCCGCTCTGTCACCGTGGCTGACGGTAACTGCTGCACCTTCCAGAGTGAGAACTTGTGCTGAGCCTGTCACTTAAAAATAAGAAAAGGTAGGAGGGCTCACTCGTGCTGAGGTGGTGATGCTTTCCAAGTCACCCGCAGGATAGAACAATAAAAAATTTATTCTTCATATTTATTTTGCAGGATTTTGCCACCAGAGACGTTCCTCTCTCCGCCAGGCTGTGAAATGCCTGTGTGTGTGCCAGGTCCCGCCAGCGCGCCAGCCTTCGGCTCCCCTCTCCCTCACCGGGGCTCCGCGGCCAGCCTGCCTGCCCTCCTCCTGCCGCCACCCTGGAGCGGGCTCTGGGCTCCGGTCACTCCACCCAGGGGGCATGTCTCTGGGAAGGGGCAGAGGAGACCCTGAGAGGCCTGAGCAGCTTCCCCCACTTCCCCGCCACCATCTCGGATGAGGAGCTGGTTCAGAAGATGGAAAAGAGGAGAAAGGGAGACCCAAGCAGCCAGCAAACCTAGTTTCCTAAGAAGTGGTGACGACAAGGGACCTGAATAATCAGGGGGTGAGGAGGGGCCGCGAAGTGAGCTCCAGGACAGCCCAGGGAGAGGTGTGTGCACATCTCCGAGGTCCCGGGCGCCATGCCCGCGGGCTGTGGGAATGCCAGGAAAGACCTGGGATCTCTGCGCCTTCGACAGCACTTCTCTGGGGAGGAGCATGAAATCAGGAACAGGACAGTGAGCAGAGGACGTCTAAATCTCACGGTGCACATCTTTACGGTCAACTTCTTAAAATATTTTTAAATTAAAAAGAGAACTTTCATCCGATTAAAAATAGATTTAAACCCTACTCCCGGGCCTGCTGGAGAAGACTCGGGGACTCCCTGTGGCGGGGGCATGTGCTGATAAGGTCGCTGTGGAGGGTGATTTCCCCACTTATATTAAAATGCTCGGTCGGCAGGGCCGCACTGCCACTTCCCAGCGGCATGCCCCCACCAGGGCCTGGGTCTGAAACGCCATGGGAAGACTGTCCATGGGGCCAAACCCAACAACACCTGGAAGCCCCTCCTGGGGCCTGGCAAAGCAAGTCAGTGGGTGTGCCCGCCAGGACGCCCCCGGGAGCCCTCAAAGGATCGGGCAAAGTCACACATCCTGACCAGCGAAGCTCAGCAAGACACCTTTTCAGGGTCAGAGAGGGGGCTGCAGGATGATTGTGGAATGTGACACATTACGGACTCTGTGACTGCCCACGCGTGGACAGAGGCACATGCTCAGGAAGACTCCACAGCAGGCCGCGACTGGCCTCAGACATGGTGGCCACCATGCTGCCCTCCAAATACCTCTGGCCACCTGCATATCTGGGCCACCCTGACATTGGGTGGGATCAAGAAGAGGTGTCATGGGGCCACCACCTGACATTTGACTGCTGCCACACCAACCTTGGAACTCTGCTCAGCAGACAGCCGCCAAGATGCAGCCTCCTGTCGATCATCCATGAACGGAGCCCCTCCCCACACAGAAGCACACGCGTCCTTCAGGCCTGGGGGGCTGGTTCTGCACAGTCGTGGTGGCTGAATGACCCACCCTGAGAGACGCACAGAGCGACCTCAGGAACTGCGTGCCGTGGACGGGGCACATGTGACTGTGTCAAGGGGACAGGGCCGTGAGCTCCTTTTACCATGAACAGTCCACCTATCAAACGTGAAGTTGCGTAGTTAAGATTGATCTTTTAAAAGGAAAAAAATAACAAAGAAAAGTACTAAAAATCAGTTTTTAAGAGTCCTGGTCTTTGGAGGCAAACGTGGACCATGACGGTCGATTCTGACAGCTCGGCTGGGCCACTGTCCAGATACTGGTCAGACATGGTCCTGTGTGTCTGGAGGATGTTTGGGATGAGATTAAATCCAATCAGTGGATTTGGGGTAAAAAAGACGGACTTCCATATAGAGGTGGGCCTCTTCCAATCCGTGGAAGGCCTGAGGAGAACTGAGAGGCTGGCCCTCTGTGAGCAAGACTGGATGCTCCTGAGACCACTTCAGAGTCTGCCTAAGACATTGGCTTCTCCTGCTTCCATTACTGACCCCCTCTGGACTTGAAGTGAAACCTCAGCCCTCCTGGACCTCAGCCCCACAGGCTCACCCTGCAGACCTGGACGCACAGCCTAGAACCGTGTGGGGCTCCAGCCCAGATCTGCCCCAGCCTGGACACCTGGACTCAAGGCACAGCCCCTCCACCCTCAGTTTCCTCATCTGCAAACTGGAGACACTAAGTCACCCTCACACCCCACCTCGGGCTAGTTGAGGCGCTACAGGAAGCCTTTTTTAGGAAAGTCCCTTGTGGGTTCCCGGGGAGTGACAGCTCGTACTGCTGCTATTGTCTCAGCCACGAAGCCCCCGGTCCTCCCTGTGGCCCTTCCAAGACCCTTCACTTTTCCTGCACCGACAGGCCCCTGAGCCCTGTGATAAGGACAGAGTTGGGAACAGCTTCCTCCTTTATGGCTCCGATGGCCTACAAGGCTTCCCCCAGGTCCCCGCAGACCCCTGCCCTCCCTCTCTGATGGGAGGCAGGGTGGGAGGGCAGCCAGGCAGCCTTTTGCCCGTTGCCTGCCCAGGGTTGGGGTTACTGTGAGGAACTGGACTAAGGGGCCCAGGAGGCTGCGTCTCCCTGCTGTCCCGACTCAGACTCCTGACGCATTTCCTGGCTGGGCTTCAGGCAGCAGCGGATCCAGGCGGCACGTGCCCTGAGTGCTCGGAGCACAGTAAGCGGTTTAAGCAGTGCACTCTGCCTCCACAGGGAGCAGGAGGCCAGCAGCTTCAGTGGGTGCCTGTCACCCTGGCCTGGACTCTAAACCCAGCAAGCACAGGCTGCCTCAGTGGGCGGGCGGTCGGCCCTGCCCTGAGGACACGCACTGTAGCACTGCCCCGTCAGACCCGAATTCTCAAAGGGCTGGTCAGCCACCCGCGGGAGTAGGGCATCCCGGGAAGGGTCACTGCCCACAGCCAGCTCTTTGCAGAGGGTCTGGGAGACCAGGGCAGATACAGTGACCTGTCACAGCTGCCTCCCTGACCTCGGCCTGTCTAGGGCCAACCCCGTGTCTGCGAGGCCCACCTGGAAAGGTGCTCTGCCCAAGTCCCTGCTGCAGGAGGACCTGCGACCCAGGCAGGTAATGCCGGGCCCGTCACCGGGGCTCGGCTACAGGGCGGCTCCCCTGCGAGGCTGCACGGTAGATTTGGAAAAATTAATCAAGTTGCAGAAACAGAGAGGAAGGACCAGGAGGGGTCACTCCAGGGCTCTGTGGCCAAGGGCCAGGAGGGGAGTGAGGGGGTCTTGGGCTGGGCAGGTCATTATGGTGGGGATGAGGCTGGGGGGGCTGACTGGGGAGCCAGGGGCCAGGTTGAGGGTATTTTGAATCCAGAGAAGACATGTTTTAGGAAGACGACGCAGGCCCTCCACAGGGCAGTGTGCTGGGTGGCCCCTGGACATCAGCATGGCCTGGAAAATGAGACTGCTCCACAAGGTCACTGTGACGTGTTCCCATGGCAGAAATCAGCCTGGAGCCTCTAGAGGACCTTTCCAAACTCTTTTCTGGAGCCGACTGGGCTGATCTGGCCACCTCCCTTGTACTCTTCTTTATCCTGATCACGGAACTCTGGGTTCCTTCCAAGGATGTCCTTCCCTCAGTTTTAGGCCCTGAGTGTCCATTGGGCCCAGGTGGGGCCAGCCTGATGAGGTCTTCCTGCTTCAAGTCAAGCGGCTCCCAGGAAGGTGCCAGCAGGAAGAGTCACCCCTTCCCTTGGACTTGGGCCAGGGAGGTAGAGGCATGGGGGTACTGGCAGCCACGTTGTTACCACTGGATGCTGGAGATGCAGACACCGCAGAGAATAGGACCAAGCACCGAGTGAGAGACCCAGGCTGGGCTCCCGCCTGAAGCCAGACTGCCTCAGCAGCCTGGGGTCACATGGTCCGAGGAACACCCCTGCTCCTTGTACCGGTATCAGTCAGTGCTCTGCTTCTAACAGCGGAAAGGGACATCTGAGACCCTCTGAACAGCTTTGAGAATCAGTGTTGAGTTTATCAGTTATTATTGGAGGCGCCCTGGCCATTTTCTATCGTGAAGGTTATCAGTAAATAAAATAACTGTCCATAAAATACACGGGCACCCAGTGTCCCGCCACGGCCCAGAATCGCTCCTTTCCACGGAAAGCCACAGCAGCCCTTCACCCATGAGCAGCCACGGGACCGAGGACCACTTACTGCTCTAAGCTCTGGGGAAGCCACCGAGAGAGAAGTAGTCAAAGAGCATCGCCCTCGGGGAGAGGACCTCGTGGACCAAGAACGGAACCATGAATTTTCAGGTCATGGGCACCACAGAAGGGAAGAACCAGGGAGGTGACACAGCAGGGGTCGGGAGTGTCTCGGAGCCACACCACAAATGGGGGCCAGGGAAGAACTTGATGAGAAGCTGACCCTTGAGCCAAGACCATGAAGGGACGGTGAGCCGTGCCGCCACCTGGGGAAAAGGGCTGGGTCCGAGCGCCTGTGCTGAGAGAGCAGGGC
>NW_026000026.1:12970503-13030697 GCF_001458135.2 Marmota marmota marmota | reverse complement strand
GGGGGGAGGATGTGGGGGACAGAGAGCTGGGAACGGGTAAGGTTTTACGGAGGAGCCATGGGTTCCGAGTACCCACCAGAGCGCAGAGGTGAGGGCAGAGCAGGACGTCCCGGGAGGCCAGCGAGGGGCGGCTGCCACCGTCCAAGAGGTGGCAGTGGAAGTGGCAGGAGCCATGTGACTGGGTAGCCTCAGGAATAGAGTGGACTGGATTCCTGCCCTGAGAGTCCGTGCACCAGGGAGCTGCCTTCCCCCTGCCTGTGTGTCCCTTGGGCTCAGAGTCCCTGGGAAGAGGAAGGACGCCCTGGGGGAAGGAGGGCGCCTTCACGGGCCCCTGACCAGGAAAGGGCTTTGGGAAGGGAGGGGTGGGCTGTGCCGGACGACACTGTCTGCAGCCGTGCTCCTGGTGGAAGCACCCAGTGACACCCCCTCCCGGCCGCCCTCCCCCGGCAGTTTATTTGCTGACAAGCTGTCTAAGACGTCTAGACGGGTTTGGGGGACAGAGACTGAAGTGCCAAGGTGATTCCTGCGCTGGGCACGGCGGCGGCTGAGAACCGCTGAGCCGAGGACCGCACAGCTCATTAAACAGGAATATGCTTAATGCTTTTCTTCTTTATCAGTTGACAGCTTCCAGCAGATAAAGCTTACTTTATTTAAGCTTTCGAACTCCAGGCAAGATAAATATCCCTGAATTCCAGTCTTCACAGGGGAAAAAAACTAAAAATGGATGAAGTCAGAATCCTGAGCAGGTTTTTTGAAACTCGGGCAGGGGTGGGCCCGCACGAGCGAGTCGAAATGGAATCAAAGTCGCACTGTGTGGGGCGTGGGGAGCTGGGTCAGGGGAACCCAGGGCCGGCAGGTTGGTACGAGCAAGGACATAAATGCACCTGGGGGAGTGGTGATTCTGAAGAGATGGCACTCAGCTTGTCCCTGAGGCCCCTGTCAGGTGGGCAGGAGCAGACCCCTGGGGCTTAATCCCTGCCTTTCAACCTGCGTAACTGGGAGCAGTTGACTTCCTGGGCCTCGTTTTCCTCAACTGGGATTCAAGACCATGAGCAAGAGCTTGGAGCAAGCCCGCATCTCAGGGAAGGTGATGTGTGCTCAGGGGACAGCCTGGCACTGAGCTGGGACAAAGGTCACCTGGTGCCCTGGCCAACCTCAGGTCCTGTCCCTGAACAGCTGCCTCCTACAGGGCCCCTCCAGCACCCACCCAGGCTCCACAGCCACCAGGGTCGAGGAGGGCAGGGACGGGCTGCAGGACAGACTGCTGCTGATCTCAGGAGTTTCTGACGGGACACCTGGCAGCTCCCAGAGCCACCGCAGAGAAGGAGACTTGAGCTGAAAAGGGAGTGGGACAGAGCGGGTCCTGCCACCGGGCAGCCTGTCCAGTGAGTTGTGTACCTACCCTGTGTGAGCACCTGCCACTGCCCACAGGGCTGGGGACTTCTCACACCGTGGGCCCCACTCACACGGTGGCCACCGGGGCTGGACTGGGACACCTTGGCTCGTGCACAGAGCTTGGGCAAACACCCGCCCCCCCTCAGCTCACGCCCAGGACTGTCAGCACTGGCCGGGACCTCCCCACCGTGCCTCCCTCCAGACCAGGCCGAGACCCCCAGCACACCCATGGAGGGAAGTGCTGGACAGGGGCCTCCAGGGCTGGCTGCTGGCCTCCCCTCCAGAAGATTCTGAGCTCCAGCCACCTGTGACTCTGGCTCTGCCTCGCATCCAGGCAGGGGCCCCACCAGCAGAGCCTGAGAGGCCAGCAGAGTGGTGCTCAGAGCTGCAGCACGTGCCTGGACCCCGCCACCTGGCACTGACCCACCTGGAGTTCACGCAGAATCGACTGGGGAAACAGTATGAGACTGTAGGAGCCCGAGTGTGGGAGGGAGGCGGCTGTGGGTATGAAGTGTCCACTGAGCCCCCACGGAGGGAGGGGGAGCAACACAAACCATGTAACATGGACTCACCCGCCAGAGAGCCCGAGGGCCACTGGGGAAACCAGGGCAGGATGCATAGGGTCCACCTGGAGTCTCGGCTGGACTTCAGCTTCACCGAAGGTTTCCACTGGGGGAAACGAAAGGGTACGAAGGATCTCTCTGCGTCATTTCCTGCAGGTGCATTTGCATGGACAATGATCTCAATAAACACGACAGCGTTTTAAAAAACAATACAAAGACCTCTGAACCTGGCCTTGGAAAGCTCCTGGTGCGTTCACTTATTAGGGTTCACCCTGGATCCACGAACAACCCCACCTCCCCAGGGCCAGGCTCAAGAGGGAGGGTGCCCCAGTCTCCCCCTCTGGCGGGCATGGAGCGGGTCGCAGGGCTCCGAGGGGCCCCTGGAGAGCCCAAGTGCTCACTGCTTGGTGGAGGGTTCCCAGAGCCATCGGTTGGCTGTCAGACCAAAAGGGAAACAGATTTCAGACAGCTTCTCACCTCTGGTCATTCCTGAATGATTCCTCATTGGCACAGGCAGAACGCACTGCCTCTCCCCCCTGGCCCTCCCGGCCCTCCAGGTGGTCCTGCTCTTCTTTCTGCTCCTGGTCAGCAGGTGGTTGCCCCCAGCCCCAGTAATAACTCCCAGTCTAGCCCCAGACCCAATGTGCAGGGGACATGAGTTGTTTTGTCTGTCTAGCATCCGTCCCGCCTCTGGGGACACATCCCGGTGCTCCTCTGTGGAACATAGCTGATCCCACATCGGATCATCAGGGGGCCTCTGACTTAGACACGGCCAATCAGAACTCTAGATTCCTCCAGCAACAGTGATGGGCTCAGGGACATGTCCATCACTCAGAACAGGCCAGTGAGAGTCTTCTCTGGGACTTCTGCTGAAGCCAGAAGAATAGAAATGCTCTCTTATCACTTAGAATGCAAGTAAAAGGAAATCCTGAAGCTTCTGGCAGCCACCTGGTTACCAGGAGAGAAAGCTGGACTGAGGCTGAGGTCAACCAAAAAAAAAAAGCAGGGCCCAAAAGCAAAAATACTTTGTAGTCAATTGCTTGAGACCCTGGATCTGGCCATACCTGAAGCTTCTGATCTACTTCATCTGTGCAAACTCCCTTTCTTACTCAAGCTATCTTGAGGTAGGTTTTCTGTGGCTTGCAACCAAAAGAGCATTCATGCTACCAAGAGCTGCAGACCATTCTGCATTATTGTTGTGAAGAAAAAAAAAAGGCAGATAATAAGTAGGAAAGTGCCAGGCACACAACAGGTGCTCAATAGACAATCTCCTCTTTCTCTGCCCAGTTCCTTTCTTCATAATAGGACCCCAGAGACTCAGAGGGAGGGATCCCAGCCCAGCCAGAGGGGGGGGGGGCGCTGTTCTCCAAGGCCTCCAGCTTGGCTCCCATGTTAGCACCACCACTGCCCTAGCCATCCTGGCTGCTCATGGGCAAGCCACCGGCATCAGCCAGTCAGCCCACCCGGCCTCACAAACCCCACTTCCTAGACTCGCTGATCCGTGTATCAACAGGCTCTGTTTGAGTGGACCCTCCACAGGCAGGACTGACCGTGCACAGTGTCCTGTGGGAACACCACACTCTGCCTCTGAGGGAAACGCAACCCTCATGGGCCCCATGACAAGCCTGGAAGCTGAGACTCAGAGAAGTCAAGACAGTCACCCGAAGCCACACAGCTTATGCCTGCTCCTGGAGCAGTGGGCCTGGCCCACCAGGGTCTCCTGAAGGCAGCTCCAGAGACTATTTCCAACAGTTCCTTGTTGGGGGTGGGGGTCCCTAAAGCCTTCCAGGAGGGTGCAGGGCAGCTGTAGGAAGTTGGTTCAGCTCCTGGAGATGGAGGTTTGGCAAGTGTCACAAGAAGGGGGACCCAGTGCAGGAGATAGTGCTGCCTGCAGCCCGGGAGAAGATTTGGGGGGCCTCAGGGCCCCAGGTGTGGAGGGAGCACCCAGCTAATCCTATGGCGGGGGAGGGGGGCGCATCCCAGTTCACTGTCCTTGGCTTCCAAAGTAGCACCTGCCAGAAGGGGGCGTCTGTGGGACCTGTGGCTGCGAGGGCTCGGGGGAGGGTATCAGGGACACTCCCCAGAGGGCCAGAGCCCCACAGAAGGCCTAGGAGGAAGCAGGAGCCTGTGCCAGGGACGCTGTCTGCAGTTGGTCTTTCCTTGTCCCCACTCACCAATCGGGGACAAGGGGACACCCTGGATCTGTGGGAAATAGAGAGGGGAAGGACCGGCACCTAGTGTGGGGCCATCTGCACACGGCAGGCTGGCTCACTTCAAAGGACCCTGGAGGACAAGGGAGGAGAGAGTGTTCTAGATTCCAGGAGATGCAGGTGTGGGAACTAAACGCAGCCTCTGAAGGCAGTCAGACCCCGGTTCAAAATCAAGTTAGACAGCTGGGTTCCACTGCAGACCCGACCACAGATGAGGCAGGAGTTACTTCCCAGGGGAGAAGACAGAGGTGTGGGCACAGGTGTCTAGGAGTGACGGCCAGACCTCACGGCGCTGTCCTTCCCACTGTCCTTCTGCATGTTTGATAATTTTCTTATGGAAAAGTGTGAGCAAAGCCCAGACTCCACCCCTCCTAGGAGCAGCCCACAGAGACTTGGCTCTAGGCTGCCCCTCGTCTTCCTCCTGTGCTCAACGGGGCTGCCGAACACAAGCCCTCCCTCAGGCTCTCAGCAGTGTTTTATCTGTCCAGCACACAGAAACCTGGCTATTACTGCTCGGCCCTCGACAGCACTCAGCAGATGCTGGATCTCAGCATGATCGGGCAGCGGCAGCCTAAAATGGCCTCAGTTTCCAGGTGGAAGTGCACTTTGACCTCAACTCTGGAACTCTGTGACCCTTGTCCTGTAGACAGCATAGATGGAGCTAGAGGAGGTGGGGACGGAGGGACAGAGGGGGAGAAGCATCTTACCCCCACCTTGAACAAGTAAATAGTACAAGTGTCCTGGCAACACCAGCAACATGGCCAAGGGGCTATAATAGCATTTCTCTTTCGAATATGACCATTACTCTTAATTGATAAGGAAGAAAGCTAGACACAGAGAGCTTAAGTAACTCACCCAAGGCCACACAGCCTATGAACAGTGATTTGGCTCCAGTCCACTTGGTCCCTGATCCCCATCACTGACCACTGCATTTTCTTGGATGAAGGAAAATGGAATGTGGGGAATTTTTAAAAGTAACTTTTAGTTGTAAATGGATCTTTCTTTTTTTTTTTTTTTATTGATATGCAGTGCTGAGGATCGAACCCAGGGCCTCACACTTGCCAGGCAAGTGCTCTACCACTGAGCCACAACCCCAGCCCCAGGAATGTGGGGAATTTTTAAAATATATTTTTAATAATTGACACACAGTAACGTGGGTATTTGTGGGGCACAGCGTGGCATTTCAAAGCACGGATGGGCTGTGAATGATCACATGAGGGTAAGTGAAACTTCCATCACCTCAAACGTTTGTGGTTCTGAGTTGTTCTCGGGGCAACCAAGGTCCTTTACTAGCGGTTTTGAAATACTCAGTTGCCCGTGGTCCTCTGTGGTCATCTGCGGGCGTCCTGCTGGTTGCAGACCTTTAGAAGCTGCTCCCCTCCCCCTCCCCCTCTGCACCCGTCGACCGTCCTCTCGGGTGTGAAGAACTTAGAGAGCTGCTCAAGGTCCTGGGGTGGGTGGGTCCTGGGCGAAGACCCCACCCAGGCCTGTGCTGCTGGAGCCCTACACCCTGTCCCCAGGTTCCCTGTGCTCTGGTCCCACCGGTGGGTGTGCTGAGACCCTGAAACTGAGCAGTTAGCTCAGCTCGGCCTCTGCGGCAGGAACAGGATGCAGGCCACCCTGTCCCCTGACAGCCACCCCCAGCTGGGGTCTTTGGAAACTCCTGGTTTGTTCGGGCCTCGGAGGGTGGATGGGCAGCCCCAGCATCAGCTGGGAATTTGCTAGAAAATACAAAAATTCAAAAATTCTCAGGACCCATCGAGACCTCCTCAGGCCAACATGCGGGCGGGAGCCAGGAGCCTGTCTCAACAGCCCCCAGAGACCCTTCTGAGGCCTGTGAAAGTTTGTGACCGTCCAGCTTTAGGGACATGCCCAGGCAGTGGCCCCAGGCTGCCCGTGCAAGAGCTGGGCCGAGCAGAGGTCCTGGGCCAGCACAGCGGCAGCCAGGGTCCTGGGGGCACCGGCCTGTCCTTGAGGTGGCCTGAGAAGCTCTGAACTGTCCCCAGAGCTCGGCCATCGATCCTGCTTCCTTCCTTCCAGGCCACCTGAGAGCCTGCCTCCAGAAAGCCACCAGGTCAGTGGCCGCCCTCACCCGGGCCCCCTGCGTGAGACCCTGGGGAGGGATGCTGGGAGGGGGACCTTTGTGAAGACCAAAGAAGCCGCTGGGGCTCACTTCAGAGAGAGTGTGGCTCAGGACAGTCCCCAGGCGGGGAGCTCCTTCCCAGCTTCCCTGCGCTCTGGGGGCCCCAGAGCAGAACTCTCAGGACCCCGGGGAAATTGTGGGTGGGGGTTGGCGTCACCTCCCCTGAGCTCTCGGAGGACGAGGCCTGGACCCCTCTCTCCCCCGCCTCCTCACTCTCCTCTCCTACCGGTCCCTTGCCTAATGAGGAACCAGAGGCAAGGAAGCTCCACGTTTGGCCCATGTGGCTTGGTCCCAGGGACCGTGCTCTTCACAGACTCCCTGCCGTTCCACCCACCTCCGCACATTGGTTTGGTCCTGGATGCTCCCTCATGGCTCCAGGATGGCTGCCATAGCCCCAGGAATCACATCCAGACATGACCACCTGAAATGAAGGAGGAAGAATCCCTGTGCGTCTGGCTGTCCACCAGGCACGGTGGCTCACCCCTGTAATCCCAGTGGCTCCAGAGGCTGACGCAGGAGGATCATGAGTTCAAAGCCAGCCTCAGAAATGGCACCAAGCAAATGAGGCACCAAGCAACTCAGAGAGACACTGTCTCTAAATAAAATATAAAATAGGGCTGGGGAAGTGGCTCAGTGGTGCCCCTGAATTCAATCCCCCGTATTCGCCCCCCCCACACACCAAAAAAAAAAAGAAAAACTTTTCCCAGAAGAGCTCTTCCTTATGTCTCCGAGGCCACGAGTAGACCTTAGGGCCACCCTGACCACTAGGCTAGAGCTGTGGTCAAAGCTCAGGGCACTTGGGGGGATGAACCCTGAACAGAGCTGGGGAAAGGAGGGAGTCGGCGGCAGCGGCTGCACCCCCAGCTGGGGCTCCCCAGGCTCCTCCGCTAGGTGAGGCCCAGCCGCTGAGCTTTCCTGGCGGGACTCCAGGGAAGGTCTTGTTGGCGAGTTCTGAACAATGACGAGCCAGCAGACTGTCTTCAGCGTCCCTTGACAGGTTGGACTGGCCCTCATGCCTACAAGTGTTCCCACATCCCCTGCATTGCAGGGACCCTCAGTCTTTGGCCTAATTAACCCTTTCCCAGGAAGCTCCCCAAACTGTCAGACCTCCCTGCCTCCCAGGTGAGCGGGCGCGGCCCTGGAGGGTGGCTGAGCCCAGTGCACCTGCTTGGGTAGAGCAGGGACTTTCCCACCATGGGACAAAGTCTGGGGCCGCTCAGGTCACTGGCACTGGGCGGCTGTGCGCTCACCAAGGGTCCTGGGCTCACACCCGCCCTCCCGCCTGGAGAAGTGGGGACGCCCTGTTCCCTGCTGGTGCGTCTGGCTTTCCACCTGCTGTGGGGCGCAGGAGGTCCTGGTGGGGAAGAGATGGCCTCCAGGGTCCAGCTCGGTCCAGTGCCAGCCCTCGAGCAGAGATATTCACCTTCCTACCCCTGGAGCTCCCAGAGGGCGGCCTCCTGGGGAGGAGGGATGGGCCTCAGCTCTGGCCCTTACCTGCTGCTCAGGCCTGGACTCAACCAGGACCCTCCCTCTGCTTCCACACCACCCCGTGTCCTCTCGACACACCCACGAGGACTCCTACTTCCCTGGACCTGTCTCCCTGAGGCTCCAGGAGACAGACGCCACGTCAGGCTCTGAGTCTCGGCGTCTCCAGGGACAGCGTAGTACCTGGAGGGAAGCAGCATGTGCTCCACAAAATAGATGAACCAGGTAAAACCAGGCCAGGACCTCCGCCTCGCAGGGGACAGGGAAATGCAAACAAGTCCAGCCCCCCGGTTCTGATCACCGGGACACTCCCAGCAGACCCTGCCCGTTGGCTGTGGGCCAGGGCCCTCCCCTGGGGCTGCTCCAAGTGGAGTCACCTCAAAAGCACTTGCTCCAGGCCTCTCAGGCGGGCAGTGGAGGCCAGGGCTGACTTTGAAGTCGCCTTGGCCTCCTGTTTTATGCGAGGTTCGTTCTGATAAACTGACCTGAATGCTAACAGCTGGGAGAGTAAGTCGTATTCAGATGGGAACAAAATCAGTGCTCGGAGGAGACGGAGCTGTTTAATTAGGTCTAGCGCTTAACTCAGAAGGAAGGCACCTCGCTGCCAGGGACCAGGGAGGAAAACAGTCTCCGGGGAGCTCTTGGCCGGCAGAGGAGCTGCAAGATCCAAAGGCAGCAGTGTAGACAGGATGAACCACTTCCCACAGGGACGAGGCCAGAGCCTCCCCGAGGCACTGAGGGCTTGGACTCGAGGGACTCACAGCTCAGTCAAGGCCACGGAGACTCCTGGGGCGTCTGTGCAGGTGTGAAAGGGACAGAGACATCTGGGCCCAGAGGGATATGGGGAGAGAAGCAGGTCTCTGACCAGGAAGTACTGATAGTGACACAACTCATAAAGGCCAAGGCTGGAAGCAGCTCCAGTGTCCACTCAGGATACAACAATGAGTCCCCCGCGGCCAAGCCGTGCATCGAGCGCCAGGCAGGAGGGAAAACGCAGGCCCTGATGTTCACGAACACGGTGGGCCCAAGTACCAGTGCGGGGAAGAAGGGCCCTGGCTGTTCAGCTCCATCCAAGTTCAAGATCAAGAACAAGAAAAAGTCACCTACGGGGCCCAGAAGGCAGAGCAGGGACTGCCCACAGGAAGTTCAGCCTGGGAAGGGGCGAGGGGACCCAGGGGGCGGGGAGGCCGGCCTGCCAAGTGTGGTGGCACCGAGTGGCGTGCCTCCCAGGGCAGTGCGCTCTACGAGGACTGCCCTCCGTTTAAATGTGAGTGTACCTAACCGGAGCCCTGTACTCGGGAACACAGCAGCAAAGGCGCATCTCTGCCACCAAACCCTGTCACCGTGTGACACGTGCAAGCTCAGCACCCGGTCGGCAGCCGTGGCTCCGTAATGGGGATATTATCCTCACCATTACAGGTCGGATGCTTTGCAGTTGTCTCTCCAGTTCACAAAATAAATCGTACATCTTCTCCGCGCTTTTGCCCACGTGTCTTAATAAAGTGGGGACGTTTGGCATTTCCCGCTTGCATGTGAGAACTCCAAGGGGCGGGGAGACAAGAGGACACTTCAGGCTCCTACACCATGGCTGCTCATGAAGTCACACAGCAAGCGGGAGGCCGTCCCCACCGTCACTGGGGTGAGAGAGGAAGAAATGAACTCTGCTTCAAAGCTAGAAGACGTGAAAATTGATTCAGGAATGCCAGCTGTTTTCCATCTCACATTGCCACTTACTCCAAGGCGCTCCCGAACAGCCGTTTACACGCAGATGCGGAGACATAATTAACACTTCCACTGGGCTCAGCCTAGGGGCGGGACGGGTCTCCAGCCCCTAATCCCGCGGCCCAGGCAGACGTGACTCAAACCAGGCTTAAACAAGACATGGTGAGGCCCGTAGCACTGAGTGAAATAAAGGATCTGCTGTCTTTTCCCAGTTTCTCCTCCCCATCCTGTCTTGCTCTGAACTTGGATGTGACAGTTTGTGGAGACAGGAAGGAAGTGGACGAGGAGAGGATTCCAGCGGCTTGAGTGAAAGGTCGAGAGGCAACAGATCTCGCAAAGCACCGGGCCCACCTAAGACGCCTTTGCCCATTGCAACATGGTTCCAGTGGGTAGCGGGAAGCCGTGGCCTTGGAGACGGGATCTCCTGAGCCGTGCTTCGTGATCCGTAGATTGGGATGGCTACAGCACCTTACCAGGGTTCTGGGGAGAACTCGTGATTCGTGCAAAGCGCAGAGCACATGGGACATTGGCTTCCTTTGCTAATTCTAGGTCCAGACAGCAAACAGATCAGTCACCTGATGAGGAACTAGGCCCTGCTTGCCACTGCAGGCAAGGAGGCAGCTACGTGATTTGTGGGGTTGGTGCAAAATTAAAGAAGGGAAAAGCCTCCCTTTAAAGTACTAAAGTGAGGGGCTGGGGCTGGGGCTCAGCGGAAGAGCGCTCGCCTAGCACCTGCAAGGCCCTGGGTTCGATCCTCGGCACCCCATAAAAATAAATAAATAAAATAAAGATCTAAAAAAAAGTACTAAACTGAACTGAGGGTTTGGCTCCAGGAAAGCAGCGGCCACACAGGCAGGATGCCCCAGGTTCCAGCCCCAGCTCTGCAAAAAATAAATATTGGAATCAATAAGAACTTCTGAACTGCAAACTTCCCCTTTCTTCTTCAGTCTCCCTCTCCCTCTCTCTGAACTCTCACGGTGCTTTTTATTTGTAATTCAAAGTCATCTCGCATCAAGCAAAAATTTGGATTATTAGCATGAATTTTATCAAGTGTCTTTATAGCGTGTGGTGTCAGCTTTAAATGCAAGTAGGAAAGCATTTAACTTGAGTGCGGAATCCCTGGAATTATACAACTTGTGTTTCGTAGCAGGTACACGGTGTGTCTGTCACTATCCCAGACAGCAGAAGCCTCGCGTGCAACCAACCGGCTGCTGTCAGTTCACCCCTCGGCACACGGGCTCCAACCACACTGACACTTCAGAAGAGACATTGGTGCTTCCACATTCGTGGTGGCTCCCAGGGAAGTGACCGAAGAATGCATGTGGGCCCTGGGGGTTCATGCTTCAGAATACCACTGCCTTCTTCCCATGCTAAGCAAGCTCTGGTCCTGATGGACGGGGAGGCCCTTGGCATCAGGGTCCTGGCACTTGGTCTCAGAGGCATCCTGCGTGCTGACACGTGCTCAAATCTCGCTGAACTCCTGTGGGCATCGGGGCTCCAGGAATCCTGCACCCATGGGCCCCGTGAAGGCCCCCCGTGGGGTTGGGCCTGCAAGGAGTGGGGTGCACACACACTCTGCCCCCCAGGATCTGCCCTGACAAAGCCCAGGATGAGAGGCTGAGGTGAGATGCCTTCTGAGGGGAGGGCACGGGTCACAGGCCCTGGAGGGGACGTTCTTACAGGGCTCATCTCTCCAGGGGCTGCAGCCAGCAGACATCACCCCTGCTACGTGGGCCCTAACCTCAACCACCCCCACCACTCCCAGGGTGATACCTGCTCTGAATTCCCAGGAAATGAGCCCAGAGAAGCTGCGTGCCTTGACTTGCACACCCAGCAAGCAGACAGCACAGACAATCAGATGGGTGCCCACTCCATCCCCTCCCGGAATCCTGCCCAGGGGTGAGGGAGAGACTTGCTGGAATCCGGCTGAGCTCCTGCGTCCTCACAGCACCGCCTGAGGCGACATGATTCCAGTTTCCAGGCTGAGAGGGGCGACTCCACGCTGCAGCCAGGAAGCAATGACACAGATTTGAACCCAGGCCTCCCAGCTAAGCTCCTCCTCTCTCTGCACCTGTGTGGCTACAGGGGCACGTGAACACCTTTTCTATACCACACTGTGCTGCTACTTTTTCTGATTTGAAAAGTCCTAAAACCCCTGTTGTCACGATTCCCCACTGATTGTTCCTTTTCCTCATTATTTTTGAAGCTATATTTTAAAGACAATGACAGAAACTGCTGTCAAAGCACTCATTCAGAACGCATAAGAAGAAATCAGTAAGGAAAAGACAACCGGCTCTCTCTCTCTCTCTCTCTCTCTCTCTCTCTCTCTCTCTCTCTCTCACACACACACACACACACACACACACACACACGTGGAACATACAGTTTACCAAAGAAGACACACGAGAGTCCCTGGTAGCAACCGTCTCGGTGCCTGGACATCTGGTAGCACCAGCTTCACAGGGCATAGAGCAAGGGCCTGTGCCCTGCGGGGTCCTGCCCTTGCCTCAGTGCTCTGCACAGGGACCTGCCCTGTCATTTGTGCTACTGAAGCTGGAGGTCCTCACCCCTGCTGGCAGGCGGGGTCTGCCTGAGCTGCAGGCTTCATGGTGGGCCGTGCCCTTGGCGCCCGGCAGACCCCAGCAGCTCACCGCCAACTTCTTTCCAGGTTTTTGTCTTGAAAATACCTGAAGAAAGAAATCCACCGACAATTGCATGGACAACAGAAGGGAAGAGTGGAAGGAGTGGGGTTATCGGAGGAACAGAACCCCCGCAGGGCGAGAGGGGCCTGGTGGCAGGTTGCCGCTTGAGCAAGTTGGTCCAGTGGTCTGCAGAGCCCTGGGCTCAATCCTACCGGCCTAAATTTATGCTGATCATGATTTGGGAAAGTGCCAATCTCCATCTGCTCCACTTTCACTTCCTGCTGCTCGTGGGGAAGCCTGAGGTTGAGGGCATCCAGTTGTGGGTTCTTGGGGGTTCCAGGCACACTGCTGTGAGGAGGGCGTCTGCACCCCGGCTGGGGTTCTGTCTTCTGGTTACTTGGTGGCTGTGGGATCTGAGCAAGGGCTCACCTTCCCTGTTTCCTCGTCTGTCAATGGGTTCGTGACAGCAGTCGCCTCCTAGGTCTGTCCTTACCCAGCTCACATAAGCTGGCTCCTGTCTCCTGACACCTGCGAACACTCCCAGGTTCTTCATAGTAAGATCTGAGAGTTTCCTGTGCCCTGAGGGCATTTGGGGACCTCTATGTCTTGATGGGGGTCCCCAAAGTAGATCCTGAGATGTGGGTTCAGAAGCAAGGGGTGGCTCTGGGAGGTGGACCAGGTCCTCCGGCAGAGGCGCGGAGGAGGGTAGGAGGGGAGGGAGGAGGCCGGACACAGTGCTTCATCCAGCCAGGCTGCGCAAGACACCTGAAGGTCAGTTCTGCTGAGAAGCTGGGACATCATAGGGACTGACAGGCCATCACCTGTACAGATTGCCAACCTTCAGGGAGGATTTCAGGACAGGTGTTCTGTGACAGAGGCTCTTGGGGACTCACCCTCAGCCCCTTAGTGGTGACTACTTCAGGGACCCCTGCTTGGCTTCCAGCTGCCAGTGCTCCATCTCCTAGAGAGGGGCTTCGCCTGACCACCAGGGTCCCCTGCCCACACCGAGCAGCTCTCCTCGGTGACAGATGGGAGGGGTGAGGGAATAGCCCAGCTGCCCTGCTCCTGGACAGGTTGCTCTGAGTGTGTCCACCCCGTCTCCCAGGACTCCCCACAGGAGAAGCTCCAGCTGCCACGGAGGGAACTGGCTGTAACACACCCTGTCCCTCCCCAGATCATTTCCTTAGGCCCATCAGTCCCTTTGGGGACCACCTCCCCCCATTTTACATATATATATATATATATATATATATATATATATATATATATATGTCCTTTCCTGGGTCCCACCTCTGAGGAAACCAACCCAAGAGAGTCAAAGTGAGAATCCAAGTCTGACCAGTCAGAATCCCGTCTCCCTGACAACGGGATTGGTCCACATTTGGGCACATGAACTGAGCAGGACCAGTTTAGTCCCTGGGACTAAAGTACAGTCACTGGGAAAAGTGTCTCCCTCTTTCCTTGGGGCTACAGGGTGGTGGCTGCCATGCCGGCTGTCTGGTGGACAAGTCTGTTTGGGGTACATCAGAGTGTGGCCCTCAGAAAGGACTGCAAGAGTGACAGCAAGCTTGCCACAACCTTTCTGGCTCCGGTCCCCCAGGATCTGGGCCCCACAGCTTCCCTCCAGGCTGTCAGCAGCTGCTGTGACCTGCTACTTCCAGGTGGCACTGACCTGAGATGGTTTTGCCATCCAGCAACCAGGATTTCTGGGGGAGGTGGCTGGGATGGGCAGAAATGAGCACATGACCCTGTCAGAGGAGGTCTCCTCAAGAAGACGTAACAGAAGTGTCCTTTCCAACTGAGTAATGCTAAATTGCTGCCTGGTTTTCCTGCATTTTGTCCCCCTGCACCACCCCCCATTGCTATGTATGTTTTGAGGTTGTTCCTCTCTTTCCCATTACAGATCAAAGACTGCCTTACTTTGGTTTTCCTGTTCTGTGATTGAGCTCACGTGCTGGACCACTTTCTTTATCTGCACTTCTTCGTGGTCACAGCAGTTGCAAAAGCCCCGGAAGGTGGGCTGATGTGCTCTGTTCTCCCCACTCGGTGACATTACGCTCACGTGTGGTGGATCTGCAGGTGAGCCTGCAGGTACCGCCAGGTGAATGGCACTACACAGCTGCAAGAAAGGACACTGGGACCGGACTTGGCACTGGCCAAAGCCCTCCACCCTCATTATCTCAGCTGGACTTCACTGTGGCCCAGGGGAAGAGGAGGCAGATCTCCCCTTGCAGATGACACCGGAGGAGACTGAGGCTCGAGTGGGCAAGCAGTGAGCACCAGCAGAGGTCCTACCGCATGCCAGGCAGTGACCCTGCCCGTGCTCCTGCCGCTTCCCTTAGCCGCTCACCCATTGCTGACCGAGCAGCATCGAGCACCATGGATCTGCCGGTGCTGCCTGCGGGTGCTGAGGAAGGCAGATGGGAGTCCTGCGGGCACGGCGTCCACCTCCAGCAGTGAGTGGGTGAGACAGGACTCCCACCGTGGCCCTGGCAGTTTGTCTGGGGAAATGTTGCTGGCACGGGAAAGCCTCTGCCACAACCCTCACCTGGGGAAACCAAACTGAAACCCCACGTCTTAGATAAAATGTGCTTTGTACCACACACGGGGGGCTCCCAGGGAACCGAGGCCCTAAATGTGGAAGGGGACCTAGTGGGAGGGTAGATGAACATGTGGGCAGTCTCCGTGGCTCATGGACAGGGATGACTCCTTGAACAACAAACCCGAGTGAGGCTTTGTCTAAGTTGCCCGACACACCTCCACCTCCCTCCCTGAGCAACTATCACAGCCGTGGCTTTTCGCAGAGCCACTCCAGTTTCAGTGCACTGAAGGGGGCACTCGCCCTCCCCTCTGGCTGGGGGTGCTCCTGCTGGTGTGCTCATCTCCCTGAGTACATCCCATCTCCTACATTTGGCTCAGGGTGGGGATCTCTCTGTCAAGGGCCAGCACAGAGCCTGACGATGTCCAGAACTAATGACAGAAATCAGCAGAAATGCTAGAACAAGGTCAGCTGACGACACTCAGGGCACTGTGCATCCTACCAGTAACTAGCTGGAGAGTAGATCAGGAACGATGTCTTTCGATGAATTAGACCCTCACTGAGGATATGCACAACTCAAAATGGAAAAGGCTTTTAAATGCAAAACCTGAAACTATAAAGACACTAGAAGGAAATACAGGGGTTCTAGGCATGATTCCCCAGCCTGGACCCCCAAAAGGCACAGGCAACAAAAGCAAAGACAGACAAATAAGATTTCAGCATCTAAAACGCTTCTGCATAGAAAGGGAGCAATCCTCAGGGTTAGACGACCCACAGAGAGGGGGAAATATCTGCAAATTATATATTTGATAAAGAGCTGAACCTGGGCTCTGTGTGGACTCCATTGTGCATTGTAGCCTCCCGAGGGGATGAGTCTGGCACTGGGAACCCCCGTGACACCCCCACAGGGGTTGACCTCCTGATACAGGTGAACTTCCCCCTCAAGCTCTGCCAAAGATCCCACACAGCACCTGATATGGGTGTGACCTGCCAAGATGCCAATCAACCTGCCGACTGCAAGACATCACAAAACAAGACTCTGCCCCTGAAACCCTACCCCCGCCTTTGATGTACCCCCTCAAATAAACCACTGGAGCCATTTTGTCTTTGTCTAGTTCCAGAGCCCAAGTCAGGGGCTTTGCTTTTGCAAATATATTTCTGACTGTTCGTGGTTTGTTCTTCACTAATCATCTGAGGCTTCAAGTTTTAGGGTGGCTTACATACTCCTGGGCAGGAAGAAGTACCCCCCAATGAGACACTGACCATTGCCCCCATTAAAGAGCTACTATCCAAAATAAAAAGACCACAAACGAACTCAATACCAAGAAAACAAAAGACCTGATTAAAATATGGCAGGACCTGGATAGATGTTTCTCAAAAGAAAAGACGTGACGGCCAACAAATATATGAAAAGATGGTCAGCATCTCTCATCACCAGGAAGTGCACATTAAAGCCACGATGAGCGCTGCCCTCACACCTGCTAGGGTGGCTATCATCAAGACTACAAAAGGAGGCAGGTGTTGAAGACAGACGGGGAGAGCCCCTGTAGCTGCTGGCAGGAAGGAATTAGTACAGTCATTTTGGAAAATAGTTTGGAGGTTCCTCAAAACACTAAAACCAGAATAATCATATGATCCAGAAGCCCCACTTCAGGACATGCATCCAAAGGAATTGGCCTGTCTGTCGCCCAAGGGTTGTCTGCACTCTCTGGTCATCTCGGCATTATTCACAAGGGCCAAGATATCGAAGCAACCTCCAAGGGCATCGGTGGGCGGATGGACAAAGGAAAGGTGTGTTCAGCTCTCAGAACGAAGGAAATGCTGTCAATGGGGGGAACCAGGAGAACTTTCACCAGGCGGAACTGCTCAGCAAGACAGACATCGGGGAGGCTCACTTACAGGTAAAAGTCGACCTCATGGAGTAGAAAGGTGCTTTCCAGAGGCTCGGCTGGGGGAGGATGGGAGGGAAAGATCCTGGTCAAAGGGTCCAAGTTTCCATTAGACCAGAGGAGTCCGTTTTAGCTCCCTATTGCACTTTATGATGACCAAAGAAACATTGTGTATTTTGAAATGGCTTAAAGAACAGATTCTTAATGTTCTCACCACAAAAAAAAGGTAAGTTGATGAGGTGATTGATATGTGAATTAGCTCAATTTAAAGTTTCTACAATGTGTGCCTAGATCAAAACATCACATTGCATCCCATACAAATCACAATCATCATTTTTATTAGTCAATTAAAAAGAGTCTTTAAAAAAATTAAGAAAAAGGAGGATCTCTTCATTGGAGCAGTCAACACTAGAAGATATCAGTTCATTTCACCAAGGACATGCAAGCACCTCAGGCAGGAAATATTTCAATCTGAGTAGAGGCTGGGCCGAGAAAATAGAGATGGCGTCCGCACAGAGCAGAAGTTCCGGTTCTTGGGCAGGTGATGTGGGAATGCCGTGCGGCTCTAATCAAACTGACATTCACCTACAAGGAAACACAGAGGTCCAGGAAGAGCTAGAGCACTCGGCAAGTGAAGAGTGGAAAGGAGCCTTCCTTCCCTGGGGTCAGAACGGGGACCTCCCTAAATATGGAGCCCCAAGCGCCTCCCCCTGGACCCTGGAAGGGGAGACAGCCCTGGACCAGACACCAGGCCTGGTCCGAAGGCACGGGAATGCGGGCCCTGCAGACTGATGCAGAGACAGAGCCGTGGACCAGAGCGCCTCAGAGAATCCACACCTTGGCACCTTCTGCAGGACATGTAGCCCTGGAGGTACCAGAAATCCCAGGGGAAATCGGGCCATTTTGTACCCATCTTGGGGGAACTGGACCCCTAGATGACGAGAAGCACAGCTGCGCACCGGCCCACCCTGCTCCTGAGGTGCACCCAGGTGAGCTGAACCTAAGGCGGAGGGCAAAGCAAAGAGCACAGGAGCGTGCAGGACGGCTTTGGGACCCGGGGGGTCAGGGATGATGGACGAAATGAAACTTCAAGAGCACAGGCTGTAAATCCTGACCCTCAGGAATATGCTGACGTCAAACCTGAACATTTCTGTTTAACAAAGGGCCCTGGGGAAAAATGGATATTCACGACATGGAAAACCCGGCAGCGCTTTGTAAGAAGAACTTAGGCAAACACACACAAAAAGAGAGACCCACAGAAAGTGGACAAAGGACATGAACTGGAAAACTTATAGACAAGGAAACCCCAAAGGTTGATAAGGGTACGACGCGAAGCTCGAATTCATTAAACATCAGAAAACACAAATGAACTCAGGAGGCAACAGTAATCCCAAAGGCAGTTAATGGTGGGGTTTGGGGACACGTCAGGACGTTGGAGCTCTGTGCCCTGTCCGAGGTACAGTCCAGTAGGCTTTGGGAATTCAGCGATCCTGAATGCTGGGCCTATAGGCCCCAAAACCACGCACGCTCACTTCCAGAGGGGGATGAGCCAGCATGGCGAGAACCCAGAGACCACCAGGTGACAAGCACCGTGGATGGCTGTGAGATCCCGAGAGAGACACTTGATGGCACAGAGGTGCTCTGACACAGGATGTGGGGAGGAAGGGAAGAAACATGAGCTCCCTGACATCCCTGCCACTTGCATAAGCCAAAACCCACACTCGCTGCGGGTTCCTAGCCACAGAAGGGGCACAGCACTCCCTGAGTGACCACTGGAGAGGGCAGGCCGAAGGCAGGGCTCACAGGGATCAACGAGGAGGAGAGAGGGTGAAACTGGGGTCTGCTACTGTCATCACTCCTGCTCGGGTGGTCCCCAGCCCTGGAGGCCCAGGAAGGGAGCAGGGGTGCTGCCTCCAGAGGGGAGGATTGGGGCTGATGCTTCGCACCTCAGCCAGCCCTCCTCAGCGTCACTTGGCTCCTGTCCACACCCTGGCACGGCCCACCCGTCTGCCGCCTGCAAGTCTGAAAGCATTGCCCATTGACCGCAGGCAGCAGTGTGCCCAGGTGGTGCTTAAAACCATGCAGACCTGCTGGGCGTGGAGTCCCTCGGTCTGAGACTCCCCACGAGAAGCACCACCCCAGCTGGACCATCAGGACATGGCGGCTCAGGACCCCAGGCCTGAGGCCACCCCAGGCCGCTCTGCTTTTACTCTGATGCATCTTCTTTCTCCACCAACCAAGAACCCAGCCCAGGCCCCACCTTCCACTGGTCCTCCTTGTAAGTCACCCTCATGAAGCCCCCACTCTGGACCCTGACACTTCAGTGGGCCTGCCACTCCCTGTTCACTGTGCCCTGCAACCAACTGCCCCGACGGTGGAGCAGCCAGGGCACTGGGAGAGGAGTCTGTCTCCCCCGGAGGAGGCAGTCGGTGGGCACAGCTCTGTAGAACCACAGCTCCCCTGGGGAACATCCCCACCACCAGGGCCCTGCGACGGAGCCCCACCCATGTCCTCCCTACAGGACAGCCTGGGGCCTATTTCTTGGTGTGTCCCCAGAGATGGTTCTCCACAGAAGAAGGAGTCGAGGCCTGGAGTTGGCAGGCTGGGCAGAGACAACCCCTCCCTGGCCACCGTATGACGTGGGATGAGTCACCTCCCTCCTCTGAGTGACCCCTGCCACTGTCTGGCCACGCCTGTGCGTGCCGGGGTGCACTGCGGTTCATTCTGGGGGGTATCTGCAGCTGTTCATCTGCCCTGCGCCAAGGGCAAGGGAAGGAGAGAGAGGCCGGTGGAGGGGACATCCCCAGTGGCTGGCACTTGGAGCAGAGAGGACGAATGTCCAGGCAGGAGAGATGTTCAGGAGTAAAGTCAGGCAGGTCGAGCACCTAGGTGGCTGAGAGCCCGCTGCTCCCTGCGCGCCCCCAGCCCTCTCCAGGGATTCCGCTTCTTGCAATTAATCCAATTGCTTCTCTCACCAGCCCTGAAGGCCACCTTCCTACAGGCAGGAAGTGGAAAGAGAGCCGGTGGAGGTGCGGGTCTGGCCGGGAGCACACAGCAGGAGAAAGGACCCTGGACCAGCCTGGCCAGGCCCTTCAAGGGGACTGAGCTTTGGGCAGGCACAGCAGACTCCAGAGCGACTCAGCCAACCCCGACTGAGCTCACTGTGGGCTATGAGCCGGAGACCCCAACGCACCTTCAGAGGAGGCTGGAGGGCTTCTGCCCACAGTGTGGGGGTGGTCAGAGTGTGAGAGGGGCTCTGTACTGACTCGGAGCCTCTAGAGACACTAGAGGGCTGTTGCAGAGGAGAATCCTCTCAAGCAGATATTCTGAGAAGGCTCCTGGGTCAAGGTGACAGCTGAGAGCCAGACAATGAGAAGGGAGAGCACTCCAGGCAGAGAGAGTAGCAAGTGCAAAGGCCCCGGGGTGAGAGCACGCCAGGGTACTGGAGAGAGGAACAAGGGGCAAGGGACGTGGGGCAGAAGGATGAGCAAAATGGAGAAGGATGTGCAATGGCAGGATCGGGCCAGCCTGGACAGATCTCTCAGGCCTGGGGGCTGCAGTGAAAACCTGGCCTGTCCTCTGTGCCTGGGAAGCCACTGGAGGGTGCTGGGCTTGCTATATGATGTGAGCCTCCAAGGACAGAGCAGCCTCAACACAGGAGGTGACATTCCCCTGGCATGGGCCCCCTGGGGGCACGAAAGCAGCCTGAGGTTGGCCCTGGGCACAGCTGGGCTGAGACCTTCAGCATCACAAGCTTCGCTGAGGGTAGTGGACTCTGCGCTCCCACCTCCGGCTGCCCCTTCCTTGCTGTCCAGGGGCTGAGCCCCAGTCCCAGCCCTGGGGGGAGAGGCCCAACTCCAGCTCCCCGCCCTCAGTGGTGCCCAGGCCTTTCCACACCTGCCCTGGGGGTGTGGACAGGGAGGTTCCCCCTGGGCACACAGTTGTGGGCAGACCTCACTCCAAACAGGGGTCTGCCAACCACAGCCCCAGGGCCAGACCCCACCTGCCTCCTGTGTCTGTGGGACCAGGAGCAATGGCTGGGGGCAGAAATCTAGAGTCATGTGACAATTGAAAAGCGTAGAAAGGTGTTTGGAACTCCAATTTCAGAGACCACAACTGAGGTCCCACTGGCCAGGCCTGCAGGGTGGCAGAGCTGCTGCCAAGGCTGCGTGGCCCCGAAAGTCTGAGGCGCTGCTGCCTGGCCTTTCCCAGGAGCGTGTTGGCCGACCCTGCACCGCCCCAGGGCGCCAGCTCCAGTAGGCAGAGCAACAAGAGCCCTCCTGCCTCCCAGACTCAGAGACCTGCCGCACCTCATCCTCAAACAGCCCCCAGGGACCCCTCTTATCACTCCGTGAATGTCTCAGAAGGTGACTGAGCTACGGCAAGCCAGAATCCAAACACAGGACTGCCAGGCTCCAAAGCCTGGAGGTCACTCGCAGGTGAACGAACTGACCCCCGCCCATAGACTGGAGGCTGCCCTTGAACCCAGCGCCCTCGGAAAATCACCCCCGTTTTCCCAGCCAGGAAAAAAAGCCCGGCACACTCTGGCTGGGGGATGATTCATCTTTGAATCACAAAACAAACAGAAAGTAAGAAGTCTGTCTGGCCCAGGGTGGGGCCGGCCGTGAGCAGGATACCCAGGGCCTAGTGGCCCATAGCACAGAGCAGCTGGCCTCTAACCGCGGCTGGAGGAAGGTCTGGCCGTGGCCGTCTCCTCCCCACTGCTGCCCCCCACAGCGCACCTGGGGCCTCCTCCTGCCCACCGCCTCCCCTCAGTCTCCCGGCTTCCCACGGCAGGCAGCTGACCTCAGGGCACTGTGGCTTGGTCCTGCTGTCCCCACTCATGCCCCAGCCTCCCCTGGCTCCGGGGGCGCCAACCAGCTCCTGACCCTGGTCCGCCAGGGCCTGCACGTGTTGTACCAGATACAATCCAAGATGCCCAGTGAAACCTGAATTTCAGGCACCCCACCAAGAATTCGCCAGTGTGACTCTCCAAGTACGTCCGGTGCCACACCAGGACATGCGAGGACCCAAAAGTCTTGGCTTTTACTGAAATCCAAATTTCCCTGGGCATCTCGCACTTTCACTCGCTAAACGTGGCAACCTCCGCCCACCTCGAACCCCCTCCCACTCAGCCCCCAGCAGTGCTCGCCCCCCACCTGCCCTCAGCCCTGGAACTCTCCTCGCCCCTCCCCCACAGCCTGTGCACAGCCTCCTTCAGCCCTTCCCCTCCCACCTGGCCAGGTGAAGCCCAGTCACCTTCAGACCTCAGCACACATCACTTCCCTGGACCTCGCCCCAGCATCCTGAGTGAATCAGGCCCCCGTCTTACACACACACACACACACACACACACACACACACGACATCCCCACACTCCCATTTCTTGTCACATGCCTTGCTTTGCACACTCTGATGTGATGATCGGGCTCAGGTCCAGCTCTGTATATGTCACTCCATAAGGACAGGCCTTCTCTGTCCTGCTTGTTCCCCTGCCTCCCTCGGTACCCAGCACAGTGACCCGTGTCCTACAAACCTCAGGAAGGGAGCATCAGCCCAAGAGACAAGCAATGTCCAGACCTGGGACAGAGAGCAAGGGAAAGCCCCTTCTAGGTCCAGGACCCAATCCTACAGGCTCCACAGCCCAGCCACGTCCCCAGGGAATGTCCTGGTCCCTCTTGTTGGAGTGGGCGGCAGCGTGGCACAGAGTCCACGTAGCATAGCTCGTTTGGGGAAGTAAAGTGTGGAAACTCCAGATCCCTCATGGCCCCGCAGCCGTCATTTGCTGAAGTCTCGTTTTCCTGGCAGGAAAAGTGGATCACTTTCCCCGGTGTCCCTGCCCATCTGGAGGGAGCAGTGGGGCCAGGAAACTGGCCAGCACTTGGCTTTGGGCCTCTCCTTCCACGTGCAGCAGGGAGAAGATCGTGAAAATAAAGAGGTGAGCAGCCTGAGGCCAGCGCTGTCCAGACGCACGCGTTTCCTGTCCTCCCAGACAAGGCCGTCCACGCGGATCACACGGATGAGGAACCCAGGCTTTGGTGGACTCTGCAGCCCCAGGGCATGCAGCCGGAGTCACAGCAGGAAGCTGGCACCCAGTGCCAGAAAAGGGGTCTTCTCTCTCCGACAACCGTGAGGAGGCAAAGGACACCAGAATTCCATCCAGGGTGCCACCTGCTCACCATGGAGGGCCTACTGAGCGGCCCCCACAGAACACAAAGGTAAGTCCTGAGCGGAACTCACTAAGCAACTCTGAAGCTGCAGAGGGGAGCGCTAGGACCCCAGGGGCAGGCAGCTGCACAAAGGGGTTCCTCATCTGTGGAACCTCTGGCTGAGGCCAAGGTCAGCGGCTGGGGTCAGGGCACAGGATGCCAGGGTGATTCTGGCCTCCAACCTACAGGATTGGGAAGCTGAAGCTAGTGAGCCACAGCTGTGGAAGAGGGCAGGACCCTGGATACAGAGGGTGCAGGGGAAACTCCCCACCCTACCACCCACGTCTCTGACCACACACGACAGGCCCAGACAGCAGGGAGGACAAAGCTGAGGCTTGTCCAGAGCTTGAAGTTCACCTCCCCATACACCCCCAATTAGCTGCCTGAGAAAAGCACAGGAATCAGCGCCCAGAAGAGAAAGCCCCAGTCCCAGGACCTCAGGCCAGACCAGGCCTTGCATCTGGGCACCCGTCACCACTGCTGGGTGCCATGGTACCGCGGCTCCACAGCTTGTCTCACCTTTGTCCAAGCCTGGGGTGCATCAGAAGGGCTGCTCTACCTGGGGCTCTTCCCTCCTCATGCCCTGGGCCACGTTGCTCCTGCCCTTCCAGCCTCATCTCCTCTGCCTGGGACCCAGATGCTCCCTCAGGATGACTTGGCCACAGGGCAGTCCAGGGTGGCCTCCCTGCTCAAAATCCTTAACCAACATGGACAGTCCCCTTGCCAGCACCAGGATGGTTCACAGATCCTGGGGTTGGGCTGCGGTCGTCTTTGTAGAGGAGAGTGAAGGGAAGCATTGTTCCGACCACACTGGAATGCAGTCCAAACATTGCCTGGTATCTATTTTAGAAAAAAAACAAAACAAGAAATGGAATATTCTCAAAAAATACTATCTTGAAATTTATCTCAAGTCAACCGAGATAAACTCCAGGGTGAACCAGATATGTTGGAACTAGAAGACAGAGATTTTACAGCACATATTCAACCATTTTAATGAACTTTGAATATATAGATATAGATTTACAATTAACTAATGAAAAAGCAGGAAATCTCTACAGAGAATTAGAAACAACAAACAAAAAAGACCAAATAGAAATTCCAGAACTAAAACACTCAATCTCTAAAGTGAAAACGTCACTAAGTGAAGTTATAGTCAAACAGAGAAAAGAGTAAGTGAGCTTGAAGTTAAAATAATAGACGTTGTTCAGCATGAAAAACAGGAAACAACGATTTAAGAAAAAATGAACACAACCCCAGTAATTTATTTAAATGTTAGAGTTCCCCATATACTTATAAATGGAGTCTTAAAAGGAGAGCGAGAATGGGATAGAAATGATATATGGAGAAATAATGGCCAAAATTTTTCCAAATATGGTGGGAAAAAAAATGTACTGATACAAGATGTTTGATCAACACCAAGTGAAGTAAACCCAGAATCCCAGACCAAGGTACGTCACAAACTGTCAAAGCCAAATTAGGTAATGCAACTAAGCAACCACCTGAGAAAAACAAAAATATTAAGTAGAAGAAACAAAGATCCAGGTAAGGTCTGAATTCACGTCAGAAATCATAGAGTCCAAAAGGTAAAGAAAACATCTTTAAAGTAATGAAGGAAGGGGGGGGGGAACCCTGTCAACCAAGAATTGTGTATCCAGTGAAAATATCCTTTAAGAAGAAAGGCAAAATAAAGACATTGCAGATAAAATGAAAGCTCAGAGCATTTGTTACCAGCAGATTTTTCACTACAAGAAATGCTGAAGTTCTTCTGCCTGAAGGGAAATGATACCACGTGGAAACTTGGATCCTCAAAAACTAGGAAATGTTAAGTATACATGTATCTGCAAAAGTCTATTATTTTCTTTTCCCCTTTTTCCTCTTAATTTCTTAAAAAAACATAGAACTATTTAAAGAAAATAATTATAACCGTGACTTGTGGGGTTTATAATGTGTGTATATGCAATATATAACAATCATAGCATAAAAGATGCAGAAGCACAAACTTAGACAATTTCAAGATTTTTGTGTCTTATGCTAAATTGTACAATATTAACTGTGAGAGTGTGAAAAGCTAAGGATGCGCATTCTAATCTCGATGGCAAACATTTAAAAAGTAATATAGAGGAGAGCTTTAAAAAATCAACAGGAAAATAAAAATGGAATTCTAAAAAAAAAATAGATAATCCAAAAATCAGGGCACAGGACGGTAGAAAGGTAGAAACTGAGAAATAAGAAAAAATTAAGAAACAAACAGAACAGAAAAATGATAAAACAGCAAAACCAACCATATCAGTAATTACATTAAACATTAGTGAATTAAATATTCATAATAAAAGATAGAGACAATAAGAATGGGGGGGGCAAACTATATGGTTCTCAAGAGCAATAATAAGCCACCAACAGACTGAAAGTAAATAGATAGGAAGAAATAAAATGTGCAAACAGTAAGCACTCGGATATAGCCATGTTAACATTGAATAAAATAGATTTCAAGACAAAAAGCATTTATGATGATGAAAGGGTTCATTCATCAGAAAGATATAACAATGTGTGTGTGTGTGTGTGTGTACCTAATAGCATTTCAAATTAGATGAAGCAGAAAATAACAAAATAAATGGGAGAAAACACTTCATAGTGAGAGATTTTCCAATGCCCCTCTCTCAGCATTGATGGAACAAGTTAGCCAAAAAAGTCATCACAAACATAAAACATGAACATCACTAAAAACCACCTGATATTTACAGAACACTATATCCAAGGTCAACAGAAGATACATTCTTTCTAAGAGCACATGGTGTATTTTACAGTGAGTTCACATGCTGGGCCATCAAACAAGTCTCAGTAAATTTTAAAAGACCAAAATCATGCAGTGTATCTTCTCTGACAGTAAGGGAATTAAATTAGAAATCAATAGCAAGATACTTAGGAAAATCTCAAACGTTTGGAAAAAAAAATGTTTTTCCATCTGATCCACAGCCAATGAAGAAACTGCAGAGGAAATTTAAAAAATATTTTCAACTGGATGAATGTGAAAATCCAACATATCAAAATTTGTGGAATACAGCTAAAGCAGGACTTAGAAGAAATGAACAGCTTTAAACAATTATCTAAGAAGAAATATATGATTCATTCATAGGAGGTCCTATCTTAAGAAATTAGAAAAAGGAGAGCAGATTAAATCTATTTTAAGTATAAGGAGGAAATAATACAAAATCAGAAGTCAATGAAATAAATAAGGGGAAAATACATTATAAGAGAAAATCAGTGAAATTAAAAGCTGATTCTTTGAAAAGATTAATAAATTTGATAATTTTATGATTCACATGCAGATAGAAGAGACACATTTCTTCTAAAATCGTTTCACCAAAACTGACACCAGAAGAAACAGAAAACCTGCGTAGCCTATGTATATTAAGGAAATGGAATTCTTTATTAAAAGTGTCCACACAAAAGAAGTTCCAGACAGAGAGTAGCCCCTGGCAGGAAAGTTAGTGAGGGATATTGGCAAGAGCCAGCTGTCCTGCAGGCTAGCACTAGGTCCCCAGGGGTTCAGGAGAAATACTGGCAGATAAAAACAGAACTTTCTGAAGCACAGCTCTCCACCCAGCTCAGAGCAGCACCCATGTATGTGGCAGATAGAAACAGGACCAATGAGGGCTTCTGTCTGGTGTTTTCACTTGGGGATGGGCTCCTGATAGTTCCCATCCCCATAACAAACATGGCAGGCAGGTACAGTAATTTCCACCTCCACTTTATAGTTGAGAAAATTACCCAAGAGGTGGAGTGACTTGCCCAAGATCACACGACTAAGCTCTAAGTTGACACTAGCCTTAATCCTTGGTCTCCCCACTCTCTGCCTCTTGCGCTTAGGCACGGTCAGCCCTGGCCTGCTTCTCAGCCATAGGAGGATCCCTGACTCCCCTCCCCAGGTGAATCTCTAATCTCCCCATGTGAGTAAAGGAACCAATACCCAGGCACCTGCATGGGCAGAAACCCTCACAACACCTTAACCGTGGTCCTCCGCCTCTCACACCATGCATAGGCGCCATTAGCAAGTCCTAGATGTTGGCTCCATGGCTACACCGCTGTGCATTCCAAACCTGGCCGCCTCTCACACCCACAGCCACCACCACAGCCCAAGCCACCATCATCTCCATCCTGCCCAACACCCTGGGCTCCCTGCAGGCACTCTTGCCCAACCCTGTCCCTCATTCCCATGGAAGCCAGTTTACCTTCCTAGAGCATCAATCACAGTTTCTCCCCACTCAGAGTCCTCTGGGGCCTGCTCCTCCAAACACCTAGGTCCAAACCCCCTCTCCAGAGTCTCTCTCCACCTCCACTTCCCCACTGCCACGTACTCCTGCCTCAGGACCTGGGTGGAGTTCCCTTTGCTCAGACCTTCTCACGGCTGGCTCTTTCCACCTTTGGGGTCTCCATTCAAATGTCACCGTTTCTCCAAGCACCACACTCGAGCAGCCTTCCCCAGCAGTCTATCATATAAATTCGTTCCTCTTTTCCAAGTCCTTCTCTGTATCATATGGTTTTGTTTATGTTTTATGTACGCCATCTTTTGAAATTTTTCAGGGGGTGGGGGAGTACTGGGGACTGAACCCAGGGGTGCTTAGCTACTGAGCCACATCCCCAGCCTCTTTTTAAATTTAGAGACAGGTTCCTGCTGAGTTGCTTAGAGCTTCACTCAATTGCTGAGGCTGACTTTGAACTTGCGATCCTCCTGCCTCAGCCTTCTGAGTCCCTGGGATTACAGGCATGACCACCACAGTCTGGACGGTGGTCAAGCACGGCTTGAGATGGACTGCAGAGTTGTGTTACTGTTGTCCCCTGCCCATTGACATGTATTCAGTGGGGCTATTTTTCACTCCGGATGAAAACTGGGGCAGCCTCATGGTTTTCTGGTCATTCTTAAGTGACCAGATACAAAGCCCTCTCACCTGTAATTCAAACTGCAGACCCCACACCATTGGCAAGGCCTTGACCTTAGTGTACCCTGAGTCCTCGCCCCTCCCTCGCTCCAGGTTTGCTGCTGTTGGGGAGGCTGCCTGTCTACCTGCCGGGAAGGGAGCCCTTCCCTGTGCTCTCCCCTCACGCTCACCCGGCTCTGCCCTGTGTTGGCCTGGTGGCCTGGCTCCCTGATCTCCCTGGCAGGTACTCTGGAGACCCTGCATCTGACTGCTGAGCCTTCCACCTGCATCCCGGCCGGCTGAACTCAACTTCACTCCCACCAGAGGCAACTCCCCGGGAATCCCACAGAAGTGCTGCTGAGCCCAGGGAATGTCCAGCTGCTCTCTCCTGTAAGTCTGTTGTCTGACTGTCACCTCAGGGGACAAACAGGACATAAAATGGCCCTGTACTAGCTCCTGCATGCCAGTGGCCGCCGTCTGGGTTGGGGGACATGGTCACATGTGCCTGGCTCCCGCAAGCCCCAGGCAGCATGCTGGTACCCCCTGCAGCAACCTCTGCACCTCCTGCCTGAGACCGCTGTCCAGCAAAGTCCTCTTGCAGATCATCATGGTGTGGGGAGTCAGGCACTATCTTCTGTGGCCTCCAGAGAACAGGGGCCCCATCACCAGGTATCTCCTTCTGGGTCCTCTCCCCGGCCTTGAGGTGCAGGATGCAGCTGCCCCCACTCACAGTCTGAGGCTCCCAAGCTCAGCAGCCATCTCTGGTCCTAACTCTGTAGGCCCCCCTCGTCCCACCTTGGGTATCCTTCATGCCTATGATGAGACTGGGTCCCAGGGGTCCCCACACGGATTCTAGCCACCTGGGTTTGGACCTCGTGGGGGTCCAGGAATCTGTCCTCCTGGCCTCTTGGCCCAGAGTTGCTGTTCAGCATGACCTTGTCTGTCAGCCTCAGTAAGAGCCAGTGCTCCCTGAAGACAGGGTCTCTCTTCCATGCACCCTGCGGCTGGCACCCTGTGGCTGGCACCCTGCAGGGCTTACAGAGCATTTGTGGCTAATTAACAGATAAACCCTCAAAGTCTATGCAGGCTGAGCTCCTACAAGGCTCAGGGCCACCTCCCGGGCAGGTTTATTCCAGGGAAGGGCAGGGAAGCTGGGGGTAGGGGCCTGAGAGGCTGCGCTCGCTACACACTCAAGGGCTTGGGAGGCTGGGCAGAGGACAGGGCTGCAGTACTGGGTCTGCTGGGTGAGGCAGTTGGGGGAAAGGGGAGCAGGGCACGAGGCACGGCTCAGGGGGCAAGAAAGGACCCGATTCGAAGGGATCTGCAGGGTACATTGAGGAAATAGCATCCACAGTACAGCAATTCCTGCCACCCTTGCTTTGGTCGTGTACAACGTGCGGAAAAGTCTGGAAGCCCAGTGCAGCTCAGCCCTGCTCTTGGCCAAGATGAAATGTATCACTGAGCAGTGGGTGAAATCCAGAGGCGAGGAGCGATGGCTCCCCGTAGCCTGTCAGTCACTCACACAGGCGTGACTTAGGGGGCAACTTCCTTCTGCCTGTGAGCGGATGAGAAGGTATCCACGGGCCTGCACTCTTCCCGTCCTTCCCTGCACCCACATCTCACTAACGCTGTCAATCGGCTGGAGTCCCCGCTGCAGGTGAAGAAGGCTGTGGCTGCCTGGGACTGGACCCGTGCTAGATCTCAGAGTTGCTGGCTGTTTATGAGGCAGCAGTCAGGAGCTTGGGGCTGGATTCCAGGAGGCCTGGATAGGACCCCAGCATGGCCACTCAGTAGGGATAGGCCCTGGGCATAGGAGTCTGAGACCTGGATTCTGCATGATGGGAGGGTCTTAGAGAAGCCCAGCCTGGCAGGTCACGGGCATGAGGTCTAAGAGCATAGTACAGGGCCAGTCCCCAGCGCACACCCCCTGTTCCCAACACTGCCTCCATGTGGAAGGGTGCACCTGGGCCCCTCCCAGCCCAGAGGGGCTCCAGAAGTCCAGAACACAGGATCCACAAGTTCAAGTCTTCCAGAAGATTCTCCCTGAAACAGAGACCTTTTCCACATGTGTGACAACGTGAGTTCAGCAGCACTCTGGCCCGGTGAGCTGGGGCGAGCCCCTCTCACCAGTGTCTGGCTTCTTCAGTGACAGTGACAATGCCTTCCACGGCTAGGATCAGTGCAGGGGAAACAGGCAAGTCACCCGACAGAGGCAGGAGTCCACATAGAGAATGTCTCCAGAACTCTCCTGAGATTCCCGCTGAGAGCTGGCCTCCCTGCTGCCTGGAAAGCCCCAGAAGCTCCCCGGGGAGGGTGCTGTAGCGCTTGCTCCTCGCGTCGGCAGGATGCCCTTTGCAGAATGCTTCTTGGCCCGCAGAGAGTTCCAGGCTGGTGTGAGGATGTGGGGGGCTGTGCCGAGTGGCGACCATGCAGACAGGGGTCTGTTCTCTGTGCTGTCCTTGTGCAGAAAGGGCTGAGGTGAGGCCTGTGGCCATAGTCTGAAAGCAGTGGAGGTGCGTCCCCTTCCCAGGGGCCCAAGCTGGACTCATGACTCGTCCTGACAAAGAACACGGCAGATGTGACCAGGCATCAAAGGGACTTTAGCTTCTCCTTGGCCCTTTCTCTGGGATCCCTGGAACTTGAGGGAGGGCCCCCATGTTGTGAGGACGCCAGGTGTGGACAAGAGCGTGGAGCTGTCGGAACACACAGGGGGAGGGTGTGAAGATGGCCCGGGCACGTTGCAGGACCGCATGGCGGGGTCTGCGACAACTCCACTCCTGGAACCCGAGAGCAAGGCCACAGAGGCCCTGAGAGGCGGGAGCCAGGCCTCAGCAGCAGGGCCAGCACCAGCTGGAAATGACCCGCCCTCCAATGGCAGGTGGGATAAATGAGTTGTGGCCTCTCTGAGCAGAGAAACCTATCAAGAGTGACTCCTCCACCTCGGCACCCCCGGTGTTCCCAGCCAGGTGAGTCTGGTGGTCTGTGCATCCCTGACCTCCACCCACTAGATGCCCATCGCACACTCCCCAGTGTAACAACCATCGTCTCCAGACAGTGCCAGGTATGCCCGGGGGGCAGATTCACCCCACCCGGGCAGAAAGAGGAAAAGGGGGTGGGGGAGGGTGCAAGCCCCCAATGGATCCAAGAACAGGAGACCCCACGGATGGTGACCAGTCAGAATGGTGCTTCCCCAGGAGGGCCATGCCTGGGAGTGGTCGCGAAGGAGTCCTTGAAGTTACAGGAAACGTCACACAGGTGCACACATTCGAGAATTCATGGACCATACAAATAAGATCAGTTAGTTTTGCTCTAGGTTTGTTAGACTTCAGTTTAAAAGTACTTAAGAAATAGAGGTGGTGGCTCAGCTGCCTGCAGCTCCTGCCCCTCCCCAAGCCTCCCTCCAGCACAGAGCCCAGGTCAGCCACGGAGCCCCACAGTGCCCCACGGAGCACCACTCTCTGCTGCTCCTCTCCCTCCCCATCCCGGCTGCAGCCCACAGCAGCCCAAGCTCCCACATCTTGAGCACAGCCCTGGGGAGGACCCCACATCTCCCTCCCAGGCACCCCTCAGGCCCTACTGAGCCCCACGGGTGCCTCAGCTCCACCCATCATCCTGGGCGTGAAGGCAGGATTCTGCGTCTGATCTCAGCAATCCAAGGCCACACCACAGTGGACCCAGCTGGGACTCACCTGGGTTGGACAAGCTGTGGCCTGGGCTCTCTAGAAACCAAGGGACCCTCACAGAGTCAGGAACGAGGGGGCAGATGGCCGGGCAACAAACCCATCTTAGAACGTCAGGGGAGTCCAAGCGCTTCACTGCACTTACGGACCACAGGGAGCTGCGTCCACCAGGAGCCCAGCTTGGGGACAGGTGCAGAGGAGCCCTTTTCACTCTCCTGTGTGCCACTCGGCAGGGTGGCTCGGAGCGCTGAGGTCACTGTGACGTGAGGAAGCCTGGGCTGCAGGAGAGTTCCCCGCGAGGGCTCTGGCTCCAGACCCTGATGAGCCCAGCCCACAAGTCACCCCCCGCCAGCTGCAGACAGGTGAGCAAGGACGGAGGGCTGAGTTGGCCTGGCCAGACCCCACAGGGACATCAGGACGCAAGAGACTCTGCCAAGGCAACACACGAAGGCCAGCCAGCCTGGCCGTCAGAGATGCAAACAGAGACCACCCTGAGATCCTCTCCATGCCCACTGGGATGGCTGCCAGTTCTTAGAGGTGGGCATGCCAGGAGTAGGTGAGGGGCAGAGTTGGCAGCCTAATGCCAGTCAGTACCGGAAATGGTTCAGGGAGCGGAAAGCAGTTTGGTGGGACCCCAAAAAGTGAGCAATGGAGGAGCTGGGGACACAGCTCAGCTGTAGGACACTCACCTGACACGCTCGGAGCCCTGCACTCAACCCCCAGCACCACACACGCACTTGTGCACACACACACACACACTGTTCAGGTAGAATTGCTATGTAACCCAGGAACCCCACCCCTGGATGCTCCCAAATCAGATATTTAAACAAAGAAGCATTCGCCAAAGTTCAGAGAGACACTGCTCACAGGAGCCAACAGGTGACAACAGCCCAGTGTCCACCAGAGGGTGAGCGATGGGCACACCATGGACTCCCCACACTCAGGGATGGGATTCACCACAAAACAGAACGCAGTGCTGACCCTCGCTACGGTGGACCAGCCGCTACGGTGGACCAGCCACAAAGGCACTGGGTCACAGAGGACCGCAGGCCCCGTGATTCCACCCGCATTGCGGACAGCAGTGGGCCACAGCTTCCAGGGCTGGGAGGAGGGAACAGGCAGAATGACAGCTTGACAGGGATGGGCGTCCTCAGAGGGGCAGGGAGTGTTCCAGAACCTGATGGGCGCCGTGGTTCCAGAACATCGTGAATGCACTAAATGTCCTGTAAACTCAGAGTGGTTAATTTTGTGTTACGTGAATTTTGCCTCAATTTAAAAAGGAAAGTCAACAAGAGATCAGCCCCATCTGAGAAATGACAGAGGCAGTCTCTGAGGTGAGCAAGGACACTTAAAACCTGCCTGTTGTCATGATCTGGGTCCTCGATGTCCCCTGATGTCCACTGAGGCCCAGGAGCAGGTGGAGCCTTTAGGAAGTGATGTCACTGGGTGTGGCCTTGAAGGGGACATTGGGACCCAGTCCCTCCCTCTCTCTCTTCACTTCCAGGCACATGAGGTGGGCAGCTTCCTCCCCCATGAGCTCACCTCAGTGCTGAAGTGCGAGGGCCAGGGGACCACAGGCTGAAACCTCTGAAACTGTGAGTCAAAATAGACCTTTCTTCCTTCAAGCTGATTTTTCCAGGTGTTTTGTCATAGCAATGGAAAACTGAATAATACCTAGTCCAATTTTTTTTTAATTTCCAGGTAACAAATTATCCAAAACATAGCAGCTTAAAATAAACATTTTGCTAGAAATTTCAGGCATCACACTCTCAAATGGGGCATAGCGGGACCTATTTATCTCTTCTGCAGCCTGGGGACTCAGCTGAGACGACTCAAGGAGCCAGAGAATCTTTACAGGGCTCTTTACTCACAGGCCTGGCTCCAAGGCAGAGGCAACCTGTAGGCTGAGCTCAGCTGGGTCTGCGGCCAGATCCCCACCAGGAACTCCCCAGGGCTCAGGCTTCCCTCAACGTGAAGACCTCAGGTGGCTCTGTGGCCACCTCTAACCTGGGGCTGCTAGTGTCACTGTGCCAGACTCCTTTGCTCCAGAGTCACAAGCCAACCAAAGTCCAGGGAGGGAGGGCAGACCTCTCAGGGAAGTGTCCAGAATTCAGGGAGGGGCTTTGAATCCCCTGGCCCATCACGCCCACCACGAGGGTGTTAGGTAGCTCACAATGGAATACCATACACCCAGCCAAAAGGAGGGGCAGCCACACTGCCAGTGATGGGCACCGTCACCAAGAGGAGGCCAGAAAGCACAGCAGGAGCAGAGCAGCAGGTGTCCCTCATGTGTACAGAGAAGGCGGGAGACAGGCACATGCCCGTGTGTCACAGCTGGCCCTGGGAGAACACTGCCCAGCAGCAGGCTGGCCCCAGGCCGGGGAGACGACTGAGGGTGGGGGGCAGGAGCAGGGGGCGTCCCTTTCAGGCATTTTCAGAACTCAGTGTCTTTATCGTAGGCTCAGGAAACCCAGGGTGAAGACCAACAATGAAAGCTAAGTCCGAGGCGCCCCGTGGGGAGGGGTGCTGGGACACCGTCTGGAAGCTCACTTGTTCCCCACGGACTCACATGGGCGACAGACCAGGTGACAGGTAAGAGGTGTGCATGTCCACACTCTCACTGTGCAGGGCCCTGGGGCATGCACCCCTCTATGGGATTTGCGGGGTTTGTGGGGTACGACCTCCTCGTCAGAGACCCCCCATGCTTCCAAACTGTTTAGTTTTTGATCAAAATGTGTTTGCGCAGTACTTTTAACAATGTTAAGCAGGAGGCATCAGCACAGCACACGGGGCGACAGTCAGGGGAGGCTGCCTGGAGGAGGAGGCAGCCCGTCACGCCTTCAGTCAAGGATGGAGCCCCTCTGGGGCCCCTCTGCAAAGCACAGTGAGTCCTGCCGTCCTCCCTCCAACCGAGGCCCCTGGGATTCTCAGGGCCAAGGGCAACTGCTGCCTGCAAACGCCAGGGTCCTTTTCTTTTTCCTCTTTGCCCTGTGCCCCCGGACACAGCCCCTTTACACGCGTGAGGAATTTAGATTGATTCCTCATCCCCACTCTGGGCCAGGTGTGCTGAAACATGTTGTTTGCCTTGACTTAAAGAAGGGAATTATTATGCTCCCATTTTACAGAGAACAAAATGGAGGCAGAGAGAGGTTAAGTGCCTTTCCTAAGGTCACACAGCTAGAAAGTGCACAGGGTGGGGGACAGATTTTGAACCCCTGGGCCTGCTCCTCAATTCAGGCCCTCACCCTCTCAGGGGGCTGCCTTTCCTTCCGGGCACTCGCTTTTCCCCGACGCCCCCCCCAGATCCCAACCCAGACTGTTCCTCTCCCCATCTCCTTCCCGCTCCCTGCCTTCCCTCCCTCACCCTGCCAGGCTGGCCTTGAAGAAGGTCAGCTTCCTTCCACTGCAAAGCACATTTCAGCTGGCTCAGCTTCCCGAAGGCCACCCTCCTCCAAGCCCTTGAAAATTTATTTATCTAATTAAAAATCTCTCTGCAGCCTAACATGCCCAGAGACGTCATATTTAATCCACACGCACGGCCACCCCACCCCCGGGGCAGGGCAGCCGCATCCCCGAAGGAAGCATCCTGCCCTGGGCCGCCGGAGACAGGGGCCGGAGCATCCATCATCCCCGACAGAGCAGCACCGAGCCGCGGGCACCCCAGGCGGCCAGAGCACGTGGGCAAACTTCTGTTGACTTCGCTGCGAAGCCCAAACACATCCCAGTTTGCTTTCTAAGAATAGAAGTGGGAGATGGAGGGAGGGAGGTGGCCGGAATCTAAAAATGAATCTCAGCCCAGAGCAAAACAGCCCAGTCCAGGAGAAGGGGGAAAGCAGTGCGCACACACACACACACGCACATGCACTCACACTCACACGCACGCACGCACACGCACGGCCGCCCGGCGGGGCTGTCTGCTGCCACCCGGGTGTGACTCGTGGGCCTGGCAGCCCGCCCAACCGTCTGGCAGGGATGGGGGTGGCGGGCGGTGCTGCTCATGCCAGGAGCAGGCGGCTGGGGATGCCCAGGGGAGTCTGGGCTTTTTTCTGGGCCGATTGCTTTTCCCAGGAGGCGGAGGGGACGCATGGACTTTCAGCCTGGGCTGGGGGATCCGAGAGCCCCATATGGGCTTCAAAGCTTGGAAACGGGGGGGGGGGGGGGGGNTGGGGAGGGAGAGGAGCAGCAGAGAGTGGTGCTCCGTGGGGCACTGTGGGGCTCCGTGGCTGACCTGGGCTCTGTGCTGGAGGGAGGCTTGGGGAGGGGCAGGAGCTGCAGGCAGCTGAGCCACCACCTCTATTTCTTAAGTACTTTTAAACTGAAGTCTAACAAACCTAGAGCAAAACTAACTGATCTTATTTGTATGGTCCATGAATTCTCGAATGTGTGCACCTGTGTGACGTTTCCTGTAACTTCAAGGACTCCTTCGCGACCACTCCCAGGCATGGCCCTCCTGGGGAAGCACCATTCTGACTGGTCACCATCCGTGGGGTCTCCTGTTCTTGGATCCATTGGGGGCTTGCACCCTCCCCCACCCAGAAGAGGAAAGAGAAAGGCCAGAGGCACCTGGGGAGAAGCTGGGCAGCGTCTTCACAGCGGATCGTTAAACACAATAACAAGAAGACTTGTCTGACCACCATCCTCAGAATGTCGCGTTGGAGCCTCCTAAAGGGAAAGGTGGTCCATGATGCTTCTCCCCACTTTGACCAAATGAGGAAACTGAGGCCCGCGGCATGCCCAAGTCACCCTCGGGAAGGGGTGCACCAGGGTCTGAACCCAGGCCCTTCACCCCTCCGCAGTGCTGGTTCCCTGAAAGCCACCCAAGTCATCTGCACCACAGGGTAGAGGGGCAGGTCACGCTGAGATCGGGCAGGGTCCCTGGGTGTAGAGCCAGAGAAGGACAAACTCTTTGCCAAGAGGAGGCCCCTCCTGGGCAGTCCTCTCCTGACTTTGCCAGGCACCGGGCGTCGGCTGGTGCTGCAGTGTCGGGGTCTCCTGCGCCCGGAGCGGGGGTTCTGCCACGGTGCACCAGCCCCCCCTTTCACTCTTGAGTTTATGTTTCCACCTATTTCTGGAAAGTGACCCAGATTTTCCTTTCAAGGTAGTGACACAGAGTTCACCCGTAAGATACATGGAGTTCCGAACCTTCTGGAGACAGAAATATTTGTGGATGAAATGACACAATGTCTGGGGTTTGCTTCAGAATGATCTGGAGTGGAGGAGCGAGTGGGGACACAGGGGAGACGGGCCACCGTGGGGGAGCGGGCGGGGACACTAGGCCGTGTTATGTACACTTGGAAATCTACTCCCAATAGGGTTCCATGTATCATTTCTGCATCGTGTTGTAATATGTGTCGCGTTACAGTGTATCCCATATTATGAGCATTATATACAGTACTACATGTACAAGGTGTAGCATCTGTATCCTGCATTATGAGATTCCGGCTACTTTTGTGTATGTTTAAAATTTCCTCTAATAAAAACATTTTTCAGTGCTGAGGATTGAACCCAGGACTTTGAGCTAACAGGCAAGTGCTATACTCCTGGAACCCCTAAAATTTTTTAAAATGCTGTGTAAATTTTTGAAGTAAGTTGTTCTAAAAACCAAAAAAAAAAAAAAAAGTCAGGTGAGAAACGTTAAAACGGTCCCAGAGATGGGAACAACATGACAGCGTCGTCATGCAAACGGCTGAGCTTGGAGGAAGGTGGCAGGAAGCTCAGGGCCCCCTCTGCCCTCCCCCAGCTCTCCACCCTAGTGGTGGTCCCTGGTGAGGTCCGGTCTGTCTCCCTCGCGGACCTGGAGGAGGGGGAAGGTCTTTCTACCTTTTCCTTCCTGTGATAAAGACTTGCGGTGCCGCCCCAATGACTCCCATCTGGAATCCAAGCACAGGACAGCATGGTGCCCAAGATGGTGGCCCTGAGCCTGAGCGGCCTGGAGGCAGACCACCTGGGAGGGAGGGAGGCTCCATGTGGAGCCCAGGACCCTCCCCAAAGCCCTCGCAGGTGGGAGCTTCTCCCCAGCAGAGAGCACAACGCCTCCTTCACCCCGTGTCCATTCATCCCTGTGGGCATTCATTCCACTGTTCACCTGGCAATTATCAAGCACCTACTGCATACCAGGTCCTAGTAGCTGTTGACACCAAGAGGTAATGACACTTCCCGGGTGTACACACAGAGAAGTCAGGAGGGCCCAGCGTCACCTCCATTTCAGGTGTGTGTCTGAGGCACTCACGGGGCAGGGGGCAGTGAAAAAAGCCAAGGCAACCCGGCACACAGCGCCTGCTGCCTGTGGCCCTCGCCCCGGTCCTGTCACTCAGCCCTGGTGCTCCAAGGTCAGCGACCTCCCTGAGAAGTCTGCAGGGGCTTCCCTGGACGCACTTTCTCCTGAGTTGCCCAGACTGTGCATAGCTCCCCCTCTGCTCTAGAAGGTTCCAGAAGGCTCCAGAAAGCTCCGTCTAACCTTCCAGAGGATTCCTCACTGCTTCCTTGGACAAAGACCAGTGAAGAGACTTAATGGGGAGCCTCTGTGATAGGCGGGAATGTTCCTGAGGCACTTAAGGGTTATTAACACCTTTTATGAACCTCATTGTTTAAAAGCCTTAATTATCTTAGCACCATTAAGTCAGCATTAACAACAACCCTGTGATTGCACTTGGGAATGTCACCGTTTGATAACACTCATGAGCTGCGACATCTTGGAAAATCTGGGTGGAAGAGGTGAGCTTTCTGCTCCCCGAGAATGTGCGTGCTCAGCTTGGCAAGCCCCAGACAGAGAGGGAAGGCTCCACTCCCGCATCTGCACCCCACCTTGCTCTTCCCAGCCCCTCACCCATTGCCAAAGCAGATCCTGACCATGACCCCTCTGAAAAATCACACATGGGCCCCACATGTCAGAGCAACTCCGAGGAGACGGGAGGTGGGAGGCGGGAGCACCCTGAGTGCGCGCTCGCTGGGAATCATCACGTTTTTCTCTGTCCCGTGCCCGTCAGGCTTGCAGACATCTGTACAGCAAAGCAAGTTTCTCTCTCCCCCTCCATCTACAAAGAGGCCTGGTTTCTAATCCCAGCTCTGCTACTTGAAAGCTGTGTGACTTAGGTAAGTGACTTTCCCTCTCTGTGCCTTCCTTTTCTCATCTGTGAAAAGGGCTCTGTCTTGTAAAATGTAGTGAGAGGATCTGCGTTTGGCACAGAGTCCAGCACCTACTTAGTGTACAGTAAAGGATGTGGCCTCTTACGAGTCAAGTGTGTCCTTTCAAATGCTTGGGCGCCTATCAAAGTACATCCACCACACTCCACACTTCTGTGGTAAGCTGAGATCACCTTCCCCTCTCCTCTTGAGAGTTCCCAGGTGGCAGCAGGTCACAGGGAGGCTTCCACCTTGGTATCTATTGATGTAACCAAGGGGTCAGCAAAATTTTTCTGAAAAGTATCGAAAAGCAAACGTTTTATCCTTTGGGGCCACGTGATCTGTCGCAAGTCCCCCTCGTTGCTGGGCACCTGGAAGCAGCCACAAACCCCCATGAACAGAGGCCAAGTGCAAAAGCAAGGGGTGGACCAGGCGAAGACTGAGGGCCATTTCTGAGCCCTGCTCTAGTCCAGCCTTGGGGACCGTCCCTGGGTGCCCACTGTGACTCGTCCTGTTGCCTCTCGGTCCCTTGTTGGAGGACATTCGGGCGTCTCCTGAAGTGAGTTTTCAGACAGTGCTGCCGGATCCATGCCGCTGGGCCCCCCCGGATAGCTGCACCAGGGTGACACAGCCACTGGGGTTCCTGGTGGGGGACTGGGGGACGATGCCCCTGAACATGACCGAGTCCAGGTCTCGCTGCCGGACACACACTGGGCAGGAGAAGGCCGGGAGGGCCAGGCAGAGACCGACGGCTCCCACTCTGTCCATTTCCAGACACAAGTGGGGTCGTTCTAGAAATGTGACTTTTTCAAGGCCACTGCAGGAGGTGGTGGGGACGGAGGAGACAGAAACCAAACTTGGGGTGGAAACGCCTTGGGCTGAAAGGCAGGCCCCGCCTCCTGGCCTCTTCCTACCTGCAGCCAACCTACACACCCCCACAGGCTGGATGAAGAGGCAGAGGTGCAGAGAGTGCCCTCCGGACACACCGGGTCACTCCCATGCTGCGTTGGTCCCACAAATAGGGTCACATCTCCACATGAATCATTTTATTTTTAAACTGATTGTCAAAATTTAAATACTAGGGCTTTCCACATAAAAATCAGGATTTGGGCTTCTCTTGAACATCCAGAAGGCTGGGGAGCACGGCTCTCATCCCTCACTAAAGACGCAGACTCAGCCATCCAGGCCCTACCCTGGCAGCCCTGCTCCATGTTCAACAGCACCAGGAACCTGGAGAGCTGCTTCTCTCTGCGTGTCTCAGTTTCCCTCCAGTACATGGGATGGCACGAGTGCATACTTCCTCCTCCCTCTGGCTGTGCCTGAGTGGCCTTCCTTCCAGTTTCCCAGACTCACCAAAGTCTCACCCACCTCAGGGCCTTTGCACCTGCCAGGACACTTGCTGCACCCTGGCTGCCTTCATAGGGTGACTTCTTCTCTTTTCTTTGTGGTCGCAGCTCAGCGGTCTCATCCCCCCAGACCTGCAAATCCAAAGCACGACCCCTCCCCTCTTATTATGTCCTCTGAGACTTCTAGGTCCAGCCCAACAGCATCACAACCTGCAATTAGCTGACATGATTGCTCCTTGACCGCCACCTCCCCCACCCTCTCAGCCACTCAACAGCTCACCCCCACCAAGAGGCAGAGCCAGGATTTGAACCTGGGTCCCGAGGGATTCTTTCGCTCCATTCTACTCCCGAGCACGGTGGTGGAAATGAGGCGATGAAGTCCAAGTCCTGGCTCCTCACCTCCAAGCCTTGACATTGACGTTTCTGTGGCTTCACCTTTATTGGAAAAGGGGGCTATGGTGTCTACCTCATGGGCTCATGTGAGGATGGGATGAATCTGGGAAGGGCTCGGGGCCGTGCCTGGTGCAGGGCTAAGACATGATCAGCTACCCAGGTCCCCACAGCTCCTTCCCAATCTGCACCCCTGGGTCCATGAGGGCCCGCCTGACCCTGGGAGCCTCAGGTACTTTCCACAGCTCAGAGTCCTCCCAACGACTCGAGGGGGCCTTCAGCAGATCATCCCTCTGCAGAATTGAGGAGATGGAGGCCGTGGGACAGCCCCACGGCACGCCCCACACGGAACAGTCAGTGAGAAGACCTTGACTCAGAGCCCACCCTCAGCGTGGCCACGCAGACGCTGCACCTCCCTTGACACCACCATGTCACCTGCAGGAATCTGCTGCTGGGCGGAGTCAGGCACCCGCAGCAAGAGCAGCGCACGGGTGTGTCCCCTCGGCCCTGTGTGGGCAGTGGCGACAAATCAGAAACAACCCAGAGTCCACTGCAGGGGGACTGCCTCATGAATGTCTGTGGCCAAGCGTGAGTGCCTTGTCACCATGCAAGAGGACGGAAAACCATCGTCATCAGCAAGGAGAGCTGCGGTAGTTAAGTGGAAAAAAAGCCATCCAGCAAGCACATTCGCAGTGTGGTTCTATTTTTGCTTCAATATATATTAAAACACACACACACACACACACACACACACGCCCATGTGTGCAAATATGCATAGAAATGAGACTGGAAGAGAACGCGTCAAAATGTTAAAAGTAGCGTTGCCGGGCAGTGAGCGGCTGGATCCCTTCCACTTTCTTTCTCCTTGTAATTTTCTGTTTTCTCTATTTTTTGCCATGAGCATGTACTGCTTTTATAATTGGGGGCGGGTGAAAACGAAAAAAAAAAACAATTTAGCTATTTTCATTTTCAAAAATGTGCAACTTGCTTTCTGTCCTATGGGACAAATCGCCCCCCCCCCCCAGATCGGAGGGGGAGCTGGCCTGGTTCTGTTATTGCCACGCGACGTCTTAAAGCTCAGAGGTGACCTCATCTTTTTAGCCGTCCCCTGGTGATGGGCAGCCGAGTTGGGGGGCAAGAACTTTGGGGACAGCTCCCATAGCAAGGCAAGGGGGTGGCATAGGACCGCTGGGGGCGGGGGGCGGCAGGAGAGAGCAGATGCATGTGGGAGGCGAGGGCTGGCCGTGGGCCCAAGTGTGCCAGGCAGGACCCACTGCAGGCAGACAGGGTCTCCTGGGTGCCACCTGCAGCCGCCACAGCCCCAGGGGTGTTTTCCCTGCCCCACAGGCAATTCTCAGGCCCCTCAGGGTTGTGCACCGGGGGCTTCAGTGAATGCATGATCTCTGTCCACACTTTGTTACCAATGCCCTCTCCTGGGTGCACCTCAGGGTCACTTGGCGAGTTAGTTATGGCCTGAAACAGCAGCTTCCACCAAAGGGCGTTTGCGATCCTGGCTCAGAGCGTCTCCAGGAGCTGCCTGGGCTGCAGGCATCCAGCAAGACGACCCACCCCACATGCTGGTGAGGCCACAGCCGTGAGGGCCTCTCCACAGGCCACTAGTGTTCTCACAGATGTCCCCAGAGCAAGCCATCCAAGGGGTGGCCAGGCTGAAGCCCTATGCCTTCACACACCACGTCCTCCTCGTAGAAGAGAGCCCGGGTGGTGGGGGATTCCGCGCTGTCTCCCGAAGGGAGGGGGATCAGAGGACCTCTCCATCTGTTTCTAACCAGACTGTTGGAGAATCCTAATAAAAAACAGCACCCCACTCGACTCTAAGCCCCCAGAGACCAGCAGCCTCAGCAGCACCAGGGCGCTGGTCCGAGATGCAGACTCTCAGGCCCACGCCGACCTGCTGAGTCAGGGTCCGCAGCTGCCCACGGTGCCTGGGGACGACATGCGCCCGCGGGAGTTTGGAAAGGTGACTCCAGGCCAAGGCAGGGGATCCCCAGGGTGGCCCCAGACATCATCCTTGCAGAACTCCACAGGAGAATCCCCGCCATCAGCCCCGGCTAGACCTTGAGCCCTGAAAATCCTGGATTTACGGTGGTGTCCCGTGCGAGGGAGTGCCTAGCACGTAGGAAGACCTTGGCAAAGGCTGACTTTCCCTGCCCACCCTCCCTGGTACCAAAAATAAATCCAATTTGAAAAAATGTTTATATGTGCAGTTAAGAAAATGCACCCAGCACGTGCCTGGGCAGGGCTGCCACCTCTCAGCAAGTACTGCTTCGGTGGGGGTGGGGGGGATGCTGCTGGGGTCCGGTGATGGCCCTGACCTTGGAGTGCTCCCTCAGTAGTGCCTGGCGCGGGGCTCAGGGCTCCTTGTTCACGGCACCCTCTGCCCAAGTTGAGCGCACGGCCTCAGCAGTCTCAGGGACCCACAAGCCATGGTGACAGATGGGTCCTGCCATCCTCTCCACTTCACCGTGGGGAAACTGAGCGGCAGCTCAGTTAGGCAGCTGCTGAGGGGAGGGGAGAGACATGGCTTGGCAGCCCAACCTGCCTGGGCACTGTGAGGACCGGGAGATGGCCTCTGGGGTCTGCTCAGGAAGAAAGGGCGGTGCTGCTGCCGCCAGGATAACCACGTGGGCACCGGGAAGAGGCAGGAGGAAGGAGAACTCTGCACAGGACAGGGGTCCCTGCTGCCCTGTCCCTGGGGTGCAGTGGCCTGGGACCCACTGCTCAGGAGCCTGGAAGCTGATGGCTCCCAGCCCCACATCTTGATGTCATCTGAACCCACAGCCCCAGTCCACTCGTGAATCACCCCTGAAGGGCCCCTGAGCTATAGCGCTCAGCCCAGCCAGGCTGGACTCCTGACCACAGGGACAGGGAGATGGCGAAGGCTGTTTAAGCTGCAAAGTTCATGGTGACTTATAACTGGGCACTAGACCCTGAGTGCAAGCCGGTTCCTTCATTCCTTCGACTCAGCCCCACTGGACAGGGCAGCCAGGTGCACAGGCAGGTTTGGGTTTCAGTTAAACAATGATTAATTTTTCAGAATAAATATGTCTCCTGCAATATTTGGCTCATGTTTATAGTAATACATCACTCGATGTTTATCTGAAAGTGAAACTGAACTTGTCCTGTATTTCATCTGGCAACCTACTGCCAGACCTCACAGAGAAGATGCCCCAGGAGGTCAGAGCCGAGCATGGGAGCTCCAACCTGGGAGCACACCAGGGTCCGGGGAGCAATTCTGAGGGCCAACATGTAACTCCTGAAGTTCTCTTCTGTGCCCTGAGCTCAGCGCCATACCACTGCCCCTGCGTGGAAGCCGCCCTGGCATTTTGGGTCTCCTGGATCAAAACTGTCCTGTTCCAAAGCCTGCAGAAGAGGGTGGGAGCCCCTTCCCGCCTGGTGATCTCCTGTCTCGTGAGACCAAGCCCACCCTGCCTGACAGCCTGGTAGGGGCTGTCCCGCAGCTGCTCTTGGCAACATGTCACCAAGGTAGGACACAGTCCTACTCCTTAAGGGCATTACGTCCAGCAGAGGAAAAGAAAGAAAGAATGCAAAATAAGGAAGAAAAGACAGAGAGGCGGACCCCGCAGTCTGCTCAGCACCGAGGAAGCGTGGGCACTGGGGGCAAGACACAGGTTCAGCCTGACAGACGGGCAGAAGGCTCCTGGAGGATGGGGTGGGTAGTGTGAGGCCTGCAGAGGGAGGACTCAGCCAGGTTAGTCGTGAGGCGGTTTTCCAAGCAGGGGGCACGTGTGTGTAAAAGCTTAGGGCAAGAACTTGAAGAGGCCCCAGGTGCCCACAGAGCCTGTCACACACTGCTGAGTTCTGCCCCAGTGGGTCAATGGGACAGGGGCCTTTCGGCAAGGTCCAACCTGCACAGGTGCTGGGGCCCCAGCCCACAGCTGCAGGGGACCTGTGGGTGGGAGCTTCTGGGAGGGCCCCAGGAGGTTACTTTGTCACATGCTTTGGGTGCAGCTGTGACCTGACCTGTGATTCAGAAAGGTGAAGGTGAGATGAAATGACAAAGAAGCCCTGGGAGGGGGGGAGAGAGGGTCAGAGCCCACCCGGCTCCCGCTGCAGCTGAGGAGGACACGGCAGAGATGCAAGGACGGGAACAGAGGCCACCACAGAGAGAAGAGGCTGCCCATGAGGATGGAGACAGAGACGGGGCCAGGAAGCCAGCTGCCTCCAGAGAGAAGGGCCAGGGAACGACCCTCCCCTGACCTCTGGGGGACACAGCCCCACTCGCCACTATCCTCCTGAGCTTCGGATGGAAGCTCTCCACCAGCCACTGTGTGCTGCTCACTACAGGCAGCCTGGCCCAGGAGCCTCGGGCCTGTGGTTCATCTGGGGGCCTGGATTGTAGCCAGTGTGGAGAGAGGTGATGGAGCAGGGGAGTATTGTAATCCCACGTGCCCCCGTGAAGACCCACCCCGGCTTCCATGCGGAGAAGGGAATGGGAGAGAGGGGCAGGCCAGGACCCCCTAAAGGCAGTTGAAGGCACCAGATGCAAATAACAGCACCTTGGGCTGGGGTGGTGGTGGGGAGATGGCGAGTGGGTGGGTTCAATTTGAAGGAATTTAAGAAGAATACCTACTAACGTGTGCAGAGGATAGGGCCGGCAGCCCACTCCTGCCCAGCAGAAATGAAAAACCGGGGCTCCAAGGGGCACGCAGCGGCAGCTTTCTCGTCCACCAGGATGCTATTCATGATGGCCACACACCGGACACGGCCTTACCCATGCTGCATTCACCCCATGGGCTACTACTCAGCACCCAAAAGCAACCAACTCCCTACATACACAACCCTAAGGAGGCCACTCACAGCCAAAGCTGAGCAAAGGCAGCTAGATGCAAAAATAAATGAATGTGTCATGTGATCTATCCATGGAAAGTTCCAGAACCCTCAGCTGGGTCCATGTTAGGGAACAGGGCCAGGGCTACCCTAAAATGGGGGTGAGAGAGGATGGGGGTGCTCTGGGGTGCAGTCATGCTGCCTCCTCCTCTAGGTGCTGGTTAGACCGGGGGTCCCCTTGGTGGGAAGCCACTCGTCTGGTCACGTGTGCTCCATGCACTTTTCTGCATGTGGGTTGTGCCCAGTAAGTAACTGCACTGTAAGAAGAGGGGCTTATCAACAGGTGCCTGATGAGCAGGCCAGGTCCACCCGCACAACAGAGCACCGCCACGAGCCATCGATACAGACACAATGGGAGCAAGCCTCAAAATAGTTGTTGTGGAAAGAAGCCAGACCCAGAAAAGTCCACACTGGAGGGTTCCAGCTACAGAAGCCTCCAGGAAACGCAGCCACCTCAAATGACAAGCAGAGCAGCAGCTGCTTGGGGGACAGGAGGCAGGAGACAGGGACCACTGGGTCATGAGCCTCTGGGGGTGACAGGGACTTGACAGTGATGGTGGCTCATGGGTGTGCACATGAATCAGAGCTTGCCAGATCTTGAACACAGCAGCTTATTATAATCCAGCGATGCCTCAGCAAAGCCACTTAAGAAAGAGAAGCAGAACCAGGACTCACTGGTGGAGGGGGCGGAGCGGGTGAGGGGGGAGGGAGGTGCCAAAGGACTCAGATTTGCAGACCCAGGAGCAAGGGGAGACGAGCCTTCATCACAGGCCTCATTTATTGCTTCTCTGTGGTTACTTAGAAAATCTGTCTCTTTAATTATCAGAGGTTCAAATGTAACTGGAGTTTGTCTTTCATCAAGTAACGCAAGCCCAGTGACCCTGTGACCGTGGCTGGGGACAGTCTTGGTTGTCATAACCGAGGGTGGGACTCAGGCACAGTAGGGACAGGGATACCGCTGCACATCAGGACAGCCCCCAGGACTGTCACCCGGCCCCAAGTACCAAGAGCACCAGCAGGAAGACCACCCAGGGCCAGAGCAGGCGGGGGAGAGGCTGAGAGGGAGGCTGGGGCCTGACAGGGCTGCAGTGCCAAACCACCAGGGCCACCAAGCAGAACCCACACCCACACCCACACCCCACACCGACACACAACACAGGCATGCACCGCACACATGCACACAGACAACACACACACCTACGCGCAACACTTGTACGCACAGATACCACACACACACACACACACAATACATACACACTACACCCAACACAGGTACAGCTACCACATGCACAAGCATACACAACACACAAAAAACACACACACAACACACGTACATGTACAATACACACCACAGACACAACACATGTGGTATGCACAACTAACAGAGACAAACACATGCACACAAAACATACAAAGCACATATACTTGCATCACAGCATCCATATTCGACACATGACACATACATACAACACGTGTACATAATGTGGGCACACACAACGCATGGACACAGAGGCATATATAACACATTCACCTCAACATAAATACATATACACACAACACATACACACAACTACACATACACACAACGCAGCATTCAAAAGGCACACACAGCACATACACACGTGCACAACACATATAAAAACACAACACATACATACCAGTCATGTACACACATACACAATACATAGATACCACACAAAATGCACAGAACATATACATATAACACACACACAGAAACACAGCACATACACACACCATGCAGATGTGCAACGCATCGCACAAAAACATACAGCACATACACATAAACACAACGCTGTATACACACACACATCACATACGGCACATATGTGCAGAGGTAGACACACACGGCATGTACAGAAGCCCCCAGACCGCATGCTGCAACACACACACAACACGCGAATGCCATGCGGGAACAGGCACAGGCTCGACGGCCCGCGCACACCCATCTGGGCCGCACTTGTTAGGAGAGTGTAAAATGGTGTACAGGGTCTAAAATAATTAAATAAATAGCAGGGAGGCCGGGTGGGCCGCCTGGTGGTTTCCGCCTGCAGATTTGGTGGCGCTTGCTCTGAGCATCCGGGTTTCCGTGGATACGCTGGCCACACATTAGCTGTCTCAGGCCAAAAATAAAAGATCTGTGAGAGAGAAGCACAGGACATGCCGCTGCCACTGCTCTGAAGCCTGTCATTTTGGGGACCAGACACACCAGGCCGCCAAGGACACGTCTGGTTCTCTCTCTCTGCTGCAGGACAGCACGGTGCCCAAGATGGTGGCCCTGAGCCTGAGCGGCCTGGAGGCGGACCCCGCCTGCCCTGGCAGGCTGCGGTGAGCTCACTACCCAACCTCCTGGGGCAGAAGGGCACGCAGGGCGGGTGCTCAGCACATGGGGGCCACGCCAGGGACACACAGAGCTGCTGCTGCCCCACCAGGAGTCGCACCCCTGCCCCCACCTCCTCCCAGGCCACCCTGGCTGGGCCAAGGGAGACAGATGACCGCGACACAGGCCAGCCCAACTCACCTGCTGCTGTGCCCTCCTTGCCCTGCAAGTCTGAGGGTCTGCCGGGCTGGGCCTGGGGCTCTCTGGGGAGCTCTGATGCCCGGGCATACTTGGGTGGCACTCATGGCAAAAAGGGGGAGTCCCACAGCCAGACAGCACCTAGCGTTCTCAGCCCTGCTGCCCATCAGAATCTTCTGGGAGCCCTTAATGTCCCCAAATTCCAGTGGGACAGGGACCAACACTGAATCGCTGCTCTGGGCCTGGTGCTGCCCCGAGGTCTCTATCCTATGAAATCATTCATGGCTTTACACCCATTTTACAGAAGACTCCACTAAGCCCAGAGAGGTGAGGTGACTTGTCCTAGGGTCCCGGTCTTGAGGACACCATCCCCACTGAGGAGCTGAGCCAATCTGGTTTCAAAGCAAGTGAAACTGCTAAGGGACCCAGGGTCCCTCCTAGCAGCCACCACACACTTGGGGCTGGGTTTGCCCCTTGGGTCTTTGAAAACCACGGGCTCACTTTGCCTGGCGGGGAGCCACCCGTGAGCCTACCTCAGTGCCCCTGCTAGTCTCCCTGCTCTCAGCACAGGACATTGCTGGCAGGTGGCACAGGCACATCAGCCTCTCCCAGGTCTCCAGTGGCTGCCTCTGAAGCACTCGCTCTCGGCCCCCATCTTCCATCCCGCGGGCCCTCTCTCTGCACAAACACACTGGCTCACCCCCCACCTTCAGTGCTCTTCTCTGGGTGGGTCTGTGACGTTTTTGAACCTCCCCCAGATGCTGGGAGCCTGGGGGTGCACTGCTGAGCCGCATCTACCCTGTGCCAGGAAGTGGCATCAAAATCCCTCACGCATCCCAGCTGTTCAGCAAGCGGCTGAGGCCCTTCCTGCAGCAGCCAGGCTCCTGAGGAGTGTGCAGCACTGGTGGGGGGCAGGGCTGACCAGAGCATCTGGACCTAGGTGGTGTGACCTTAGAATTGGCTCCTCTGTGTCCAGGACTCGCCAGAGTGTGTGACTAACGCCAACCCCACACCCGTGTTTGCAGAGGGAAGAATAAAGCAAAGTACACAATAACTCTGGACCCGGGGCAGAGCCAGGCTCTGAGAGGTAGCCAGGCCCGGGCTAGCATGGGGGGTAGTGGTGTTTACTGCCACCATTACCCCCACCCTGGGTGGATCTTCTGATTCCAAATCTGAGTTCTTGCATTCACTGGTAGGACCTGTGGTTTTCATTTTTATTCTAATTTTTGGTTTTCTGCAGTGCAGGGGTTAGAACCCAGGGTCTTACGCATGCTAGGCAAGCTCTCTAACCATTGAGCCAACCAGGCAAACCCCCCCCCCCCCCCCCGAGCATCCATTTTAAAGTCAGCCTGGATTCCGATCCTGACTCCACCCTTGGGCAAGAGATTCACCCTTTCTGGGCATCAGATTCCTAGTCTACAAAATGAGAATGTTGAGAGACACCGCAGAGGGTTCTTAAAAGAACTGTGTGAAATCCTACAGTCAAAGACCTGAGAGCAGTGTTCGGCGCACAGTAGGAACTCAAGCTGAAGTCACTATTGTCACTTCTGCTGCCGCTGCTGCTGTTATAACCTGGCTGTCTGACGGCAGGTCCGGGCTGTGTCCGTCACGTGGCACAATCTCCATGGATACCATCTGTCCTTCCCTCTCCCTCCTGTCCAAGTCTATGTGACCAAATGACTTCAGGCCCCCCAGTCCAGAGCCACAGGCAGTCCTTGGCCCTGAGCAGAGAGGTGCTGAACGGCCTCATGGGCTGACGTGGTATTGCTTCAATGCACCCCAAAAGGAGCTAGACACTCCAGGACACAAAGAAGCTCTGTCACCTGCCCTGGCAGTGACAGAAACAGGCCCCCAAAGACCAAACCAAGAAAGCACCTGGCTGCCAGCCAGGCCCAGGTCATCGAAGCCTCCCTCTGACAGGAGTGGCCCTTCCCCCCAGAGCCCTTCCGACCCTGTAGGCTGTTTCCCACTTCCCCACACAGACTTCCCGGCCACTTTGAACCCTAGGATGTCACCAAAAGGGACCAAACGAAATGGTGCTATAAACTTGGGCCTTCGTACCCCGCCCCGTGGGAGACAACTGCACATGGGGACAGCCTCCTCAGAGGCTAGTTCCCTCCTCGTGAAGGGAGGTTTGTGTTCATGGGACGTGCCGCATCTGCACTGAGCCTTCTCTGTGGCAGGCTGGGAGCTGGGGTGACAAACAAGCAGACAGGTCCGTCTTCACAGGGGTTCAGCTGAGCCAGGCAAAAACCGCCAACAGTAAACAAATCCAAGCGTTAAGTGCAGGCTCCTGCTAGTGACCCAAGGGGAAAAATGGGAGCAGGGGACAATAACAGGAGGTGGTAGAGGCTTCCAAGGCAGGTGACATCTGAGCTGAGCCTGGAATGAGGAGACCATTTCAGGGAGCAGCACCAGCCAGGGCAAAGGCCCTGGGTCACATTCAAGGCCATGCAGCAATGGGCACTGAGCAAGAGGGAAGCAGGGAGACATAGGCTGGCTGAATAGTTGGTGGGGTCAAGGCCACCCTGAGCCATGGGTAAAGGGTGTGGACAGAGGCAGAATGTAGGGGCTGCAGCTGCTCCTCTTCACCTGGTCGCCTGCAGGTGCTTCACTGAAAGGAGGCCTTGTCTGTCACCCAGATGCAGCCGAAGTCACACCGGATTCGTTTCTTAGTGGAAAAAGGTGACCTTATTGTCTGGTGGTCAGCAGGTTCTGGAATCTCAAATTGCTCTGTTAAGCTTTGGGTGAGGAGAAGGGATGAGAACGGTTCACTCCAGAGTGGGCATGTGGGGTTTTGTCTGTCTTCCTGACAACTAACTTCCACTTTCAAGGGACAAGGAGAGCATGGGGGACTCAGAAGACCCTTCTATTCACTGGACCACGCGCTCCAGGAGCAGGAAGAGGTCTGTGCTGCTCATAACCTGGCTGCCAGGGGCCTGAACTCCAAGGAACATTCTTGGCAGCCTGCCTGGTGGTGCCAGCGGCTGGGAGATGGAGAGAAACGTGAGACATTCCCAAGAGGAAAGCTGCACAGCCTGGACAGAGATGAGCCACGACCCACAACAGCCCTGCCCAGGCTGGACAGGAGGGAAAGAGGGAGACCCCAAAGGACACGTGCCACGTGACTCCCTCTTTACGAAGCTCGAGAGCAGGTGAAACAGATCTACAGCGAAAGAAGTCAAATCGTGCTTACTTCTGCAGCCGTGTCAGAGAGCTAGTAACTGAACTTTCTAAAACATTCTCTATTTTGATCTGGCTGGTGGTTACATAGGTGGTTCAGCATAAAAACCCACGGGTCTTTTGGATTTTTGCACTTTATCCATGTTGTATCAAACAGTGAAATCAATGGAGGAGAGCTGTGGGGAAGTGATGGGGCAGGTTCTGTGAACCAGGCTTTCCTCAGGTGGCCTTTCCGGAACCAGCTAAAAACTGTCCTTGCTCTGTCAGGCTGTGGGCAGCTCCAACCCAGTCCCATGTTGTTCTGGAAGACCTTGCCAGGCTGTGGACCTCCAGCAGGGCACGGGAGGTTCATGGGCTGTGACATGGGGCTCTGATCCAAGAGGGGATGAGCTCTGCTACTCTCATCTTGAAATTCTTTTTTTTTTTTAATATTTATTTTTTAGTTTTAGGTGGACACAATATCTTTATTTTACATTGATGTGGTGCTGAAAGATTGAACTCAGTGCCTCGTGCATGCTAGGCGAGCACACTACCACTGAGCCACACCCCCAGCCCCATTTTGAAATTCTTAATAGAGGATTTTGAACAATCAGCCTTAATTTTTAGTTTGCACTAGACTCCACGAATTTTGCGTAGGAAGCTGTGGTGTTCAGCTTGATCCTAAATTTCTGGACTGTTTTATGACAGAGAAGCACATGTATGCTACCGGGAGCAAGAAGGTGGGGAAGTTATAAAGCAGACAGACCTCAGCTCCAGCTAAGGGAAAAATTCCTGCCAACAGCCCTAAATGAACAGCTTCCCAAGAAAGATAAACGGCCCATAGGGGCACCTACCCCTTGCCAAGTGCTGCTCCTATGTGGCCTTGCTCCTCAGAGCAACCCAGCCAGAAGGGAACCACTGTTAGCCCCATTCTGCAGAAGAGGACTGGGGCTCCGCAGGTTTTGTTACCTCCTCCAGTGACTAACTCAGAGCTGGCACCCACCACTGGGGTTTTCAGATGTGCAAGTGCTACCACAGGCCTTGGGGACACAGTGACCAGGGCACACCAGGCTCTGTCCTGTCCTCTGGGAGTCTCTCATTCATTGGTCCATTCCCCAAACTCTGATTCTGTGTCCTCAGCACTGCGAGGCACACAAGGATACTTCACCACTTCTGTGTGACCTTGTTTGGGAAAGTNGGGGGGGGGGGGGGGGGCAGTGGAAGATCCCCAGCTGCGGAGGCACAGAGCTCCAGAGCTCCAGGTGGGGCAGGAACAGCTGCCAGGTGCAGTCACCTCCTATGTGCCAAGCACTGCGCTAAGAATTGGGTTTTTGAAAGAATCATTCAACAAGTACCATGGGCAGACCTCCACAAGGTACAGGGTACCTCCCTGCAGTCACGCCCCAGCCCACATCCCGCAGCTCAAGTCCTTACAGAAGAGACAAAGTAGGCGTTCTGATAGGGCTGCCCAGTGGAGAAAGAGGGGGAGGTCATGTTACGCCCTTGCCGGTCACTGCAGAGACAGCAAGAGTGGGATTCACACGCATCTCTGGCGTGCGACCTTTCCTGGCAGGCCCTGCGTGCGTCAGCAGATGCTCCCAGGACGGTGCTCAGTGGATGCAGCCAGGCTCAGCAAGGCTGAGTCACCTGGTCAAGAGGTGCGGAGGAACCGCCCCGCGCCTTGCCCAGCAGCACTGAGGGCAGCCGCAGGCCCGCCGCACCCGGGTCTTTCAGCGCTGCGCCGTGCAGGACCCCTGGCCACCACGTGGATTTAAAACCCACGGGGCCGCCGGGGTTCTGCCCCTCTCCTGCAATTGGCCAAGGGCCCAGCACTTGTGTCCAATGGAACTGGCGTCTCCCGGAATCCGAACTTGTGATTGGTCCGTCTGCTGTGTCATTTCGGGCTGCCTGTGACGTCAGCGGTGTCTGGCACCCCGCCTCTCAGGTATCTTGACTCGTGTTAAAGGGGCCGCAGGGCTAGAACAGGCTTCAGTTGCTTGGGGGTATGTTTCAGGTAAGCTTTTGAAGTAATTTAAAGTTAAAGTGTATTGTAGAAAATGTAGCAAATGAGGGGATGGGGTTGTGGCTCGGGGGTAGAGCACTTGCCTTGCACCCATGAGGCACTAGGTTTGATCCTCAGCACCACATAAAAATAAATAAATAAAGATATTGTGTCCATCTACAAATAAAAATATACTTAAAAAAAGAAATATAGCAGATGATATAACAGAAATATACCGCATTTAGTACATTATAGAAAGCTAACCGATAATATTTTGACAGTTTCTTTTTGTACAAAATTGGGTTCTGTGCCTAGTTTTTGGTTTTACTTTAAAAGGACTTCTCTGTATCTTCAAATAATCTTTGAAATCCTGATTCTGAACAGTTGTGTTGTCTTTGACCTTCTTTATTTAATCATTGCTTTTTCTTTTCTTCCTTAATTCATTGCATTTTTTGTTTTTTACAAATAAAGATCAACATTCTTAACACTTTGTTCAGTTCACTAACGATTATTTCTTAAGGATGTCGTGGAAATGAGATCACTGGGTGAGGATAGACATATTTTTTAAAATATTCTATTAGTTGTTGATGGACCTTTATTTATTTATATGTGGTGCTGAGAATCAAACCCAGTGCCTCACACATGCTAGGCAAGTGCTCTACCATTGAGCCACAACCTCAGCCCCAGGATAGACATATTTCAAGGGCCTGATCAACATTGCAAAATGGCTCTCCTTTCATCCATCCAGAGCTATTTATTGAGCACTTACACACACACCAGTGAGTGCAGGGAGCTGTGAATGCAGTCAATGAGGACGTGTGGGCTGTGCCTTCTTCACAAATGCAATGCAAAGCTTCTTTGTTTTTGAAGTTGGTGTTTGGACACTTTCTCCCAAGCCCCACAGCAGAGCACACTGTCCCGCAGGAGAGCTTCCAGTACAGTTGGAGGGCACAGGTTGGTACCTCAGACCTGGCAGGGGGCTGCAGAGGAAAGGGACAGAATGTTTTCCTGGGCCATACACTAGTGGGCACTGTTGGGACCTTGTGGTACCCATTCCTCTGGCTTCTGACAGTGCTCGCATCATTCTGGAGGGAGCTGAGCATCTATTCCTAGGACCAGACGCCGGGAACACACGGGACAGTTTGGCTAGGGCAAAACACACTGAACAAGGCAACTCACAAATTCACTGAAAAAACTGCAATTTGAGATAAAGGGACAACATGGAATCTAGGGTTCATTTGGGACAGGGAGCCTCCAGAGCATACAGTAATAATGATTATCATCGTCTTTCAAGAGTTTTTTCCAAGCTGAGCCCTGTGCTAACTGACCTATGTGAGTCTCCATTTAATCCGTCCAATTATAACAAATACTCTTGAGAGTAGGTGTCTTTCAGATCTTCACTTTAGAAAATGAGGAAACCGAGGCCCAGAGTAGTTACTTTCCCAAACAAGGTCACACAGAAGTGGTGAAGTATCCTTGTGTGCCTCGCAGTGCTGAGGACACAGAATCAGAGTTTGGGGAATGGACCAATGAATGAGAGACTCCCAGAGGACAGGACAGAGCCTGGTGTGCCCTGGTCACTGTGTCCCCAAGGCCTGTGGTAGCACTTGCACATGGTAGGGAACAGTCTCTGTACCAGGAAAGTACCCTGCTGGCAACGGCACCAAACAGGCAGACACCACCCTGGTTTGTCCTCCATGGCTGGCTCAGCCTTTGTCACCCACTCAGCCTCGCCTCCTGCCTCTCGTGGCAGAGCGCCAGGGCCCAGCCTCGCCCCAGTGTCCTCCCTGCCATTGAGAATCACAGTTTTACATTGTCAAGGACTCATGACAGTAGTGTGTGTGGTTCATGTGGCCAGAGACGCAGAACATATCTGTTCCGGTATTTCTGGGCCATGAAATGAGCTTGAATAACCAATAGTTATTTTAGGAAGTGTTTTAGGGACAAGTGGAGCATCTGGAATCTTCCTGGCCTTTCCCAGGCTCAGTCTGTGATGGAAAGGTCCCTAAGTTATGCCATTTCAGGTGACTGAAAGCCCTTCGGGACCTGGGCCAGCAGTCAGGAGCTGGGTTTGCCCTCAGCTCCGCCTTTCGCAAGCAGGTTCTTACCCATGCCCGCCCCTTCTGGGCATCTCCCAGAAGACCTGACTGGACTTACTGCTCCTTTCTGTTCCTCCCAGCTACCTGCCTCCCTTCTTCTTGGAAAGCATCTCGTAGGAAAGGATGCCCTGGGGCAGGGCATGTGTGTCCTGTCCAACTGAGCTCAGCCCTGGGACATTTGTCCAGCAACTAAGTTCCTGTGTCTGCATCTAAACACACATGACAGAACCAAGAAGATGCAACATACACACACACACACACACACACACACACACACACACGCCACGCATCTTTAGGGTTCAGACTTCTGGTCTGGTTTTGGTTCCAGGCAAGAACTTAAGAACTTGCTGCCCTTGCCTTGGGAGGTGATGGCCCTGGTTTCTGGCTTCCAGATGTTGGTTGGCAGCAGATTTTGGAGGTGGAGGAGGAGACAAGAAGAGAAAGAGGCTGTTAGCTGCCCAAAATGTGATTTGTATGTTTGTGTGCATAGGTACCCCTCGGGCGCCGGCTCCACAGAGGTGGATGAGCCCCTCTGCTCACCCAACTGAGACACCAGGACCCAGTGGGGAACAGGCCACAAGGAGGGGGAGGGGCCTGCTCTCCAGGGGAGAGGATAGTGAAGTTACAAGCACACGTGTTTTGATGCCCTGAGCTCTGTTGAGATTGTCCAGTCCACCTCCGCTCAGGTGCAGGGGACACAGTCTAGCAAGGCGAAGACCTGCCCAGGTCACCCACATGGGTGCTGGGGCAAGTGGCCAGAGGTGCCTCTCCCCTCGCAGCGGCCCAGCCTCACACCTCAGCAGGCAACAGTCACTCCGTGTCTTAGGAGTGAGCTTCGTGAAGGAGAACCACCAAAGACAAGTGGCGGGTCCAGGGGCACAAGGGACTGGTGTGCCTGGTCCCGCAGGGCTGAGCAGGGCTGAGAAGACGCAGTAGTTGCTGAGACCAGTGCCGGGGCTTTGGGACACAAATGTCTGCACCCATAATCCCAGAGCCACCTTACTCCCAAGCCTCGGTCTCCCTCTCTGTCAAATGGGAACAGTGTTAGCTTGGACCTGCAGGGCTGTATGGGAACACAACCTGCCAACCCCTGGCCACCGTGGGGTCCTGAGCTGCGCCTGTTGGCCTATCAGGCAGAAGACTATGAAGAGGGAGATCTGGGCCAGGCCACAGCTCCAGTAAATACCAGCTCCTGTTGGTGTTTGAAAGGAAAAGGAAAACAAAAACAAAGCCGACCAGGAAGAGTTGGGAACTGAAGGACTTGGGATGAGAAGCTGGAGACGAGGTCAAGGGTCGTCCAGCTGCCCAGACTGCCCACATCTGCGCTCTGTCCCAGGTCCTAGGACACCTGCCTGCCTCCTGTCCTCTGCAGGGGACCTTCCACAGTGCCCAGACGCCCCCAGCCAGGGGGCACCATCAGGACATTGCCAGCCACCTTGGCCATGGCCAAAACCCACATTGGCTCCCGCTGACTCCCAGCTGGCAGCCGCTTGGGCCTGGCATCCGAGCTGGACTGCCTACAGAATTTTTGGAGCCCTTTATTTAAAAACTATTAATTATTACAACTTTCCAAACCTCATTAGATCCCAGGGCATTGAACTGGACCCGGGGCCCTCCGTGTGAGTGCAGGGGTCATACCCACAGGTGGGCCAACCCACCCACCTGTGCGCTGGAGCAAAAACCCCTCCCTGGCTCAGACAGACCTTTCCTCTCTAAATATCCAGCCCACGGCCAGGGCAGACGGCCACGCATGCTGTCTGGAGTCCCTGAAAGGCCTGTCTCGACAGTCACCCAGGGACACAAACCCATTTCACAATCCAGTGACCATAGCTGGGTTGGGAAATACGTTCCAAAAGCCACACTTTCTGGGACTTAGCTCCCCTGCCGCCAAGATCTTTGGCCTTGACCGCCTGTTGTCCCTGGCCTGGGACTCCTTCCCCACTATTGCTGTCCCTCATTTCCTCACATATCTGGCTCCCATCTTCCCACAGAGGCCACCCTGACTTCTTGGGCTCAGGTCACTGCCAGAGCCTCTTCCTTTCTGCTCTTCCTGATTCTTGTCCTTCTCTGAAGTTGTCCGCCAGATTTCCATGTCTGCACATGGCCACATGGTCCATCTCACCTTAGACAGCATGAGCCCCAGGGGGCAGGAGCTGGCACAGGACCCTCAGTGGTGCTCAGTCACATGGGTAGAATGAGATGCCATCTCCTCAGGGAAGACCTCCCTGATTTTGCCCCTACCCTGGTCTCTAGCACACAGTCATCATATCTGAAATGATGTGTGCATCTGTGATCCCTTTGGCCCTCCATGGTGTCACATGAGGAGGGATTTCTGTTTTGTTTTTGTTCTCAGCCCTGTGCCCAGCAGCTTGGCACTGAATAGAAGCACAGTAGCTGTAGAGTGTTGTAGAATGAACAGACAATTCCTTCCCTGACTTGTGGCCTTTCTCCCAGGAATCTGACTACCCAGTGGTGACCATCCCCGCGCGCACACACACACACACACACACACACACACTTCCAGAGACTGAGATCCTGCCTGGCCTCAGGCAGATGCCCCCAACCCTGGCCCCCTGCAGAATCACAAGGAGTGAGCTCTGCTGCCTGCGCTGGGCCTGACAGCAGCTATGCTCCCTCACGGCTGAATTCCTAGCTCCAAAATGCCTGGCATACCCAGGGTTACCAGATTTAGCAAATAAAAATGCAAGACATGCAGTTACAATTGAATTTCAGATAAGTAACATGTAAATTTTTAGTATAAGTATATACCAAATATTGCATGGGATATACTTATACTAAACCTTTAGGTTTATCTGAAATTCAAATCTAAGGAAGTCTCCTGAGGTTTACAAGACAGCCTTAGGCACCCACATAACCTCCAGAGAGCGCAGACGGTGTAGTCTGGGTTCCTTCCAAAGAAATTTTGTCCTTTCCTAAGACCCAACTCAGCCAGGGCCTCTGCCAGTGGGCAAATCATCAATGGCTCACCCTGCAAAATGGAAAGTGAAGTGACAGCATGTCCCCCCACCCTCAGGGTTGCTGTGAAAATTAAATTCGGCCTTCTGCCCGTCCTTCCTCACAGTCATGCCACGAGAAGGTGCTGTCAGTGGCCACAATTTGCAGAGGAAGACACTCAGCCAAGGTCACATAGCTGTGCACCACTCATCTTTGGGGACCCAGTTCTTCCTCCCATGCTGGACACCTAGCATTAAGCCCTCCAGGTGGAATCTGTAGAACTAGGGCAGAGACCATAAGCCACTCCCTCACAACACCTGAGTCAGGAAGTGGGACTGCACTGTAGCACTCTGAAAAGTGACCACTGCTCTTGTCCCAGACAGATCAATGGAGGTCAAGTGCTGTGAGTGGGTTTGTTTTTGTCAATTCAATGAATTAACTGGTTATTTTGCCTTTGGTGTTCTGCTCCATTGTGTAAAAGCTGCCTCATTTCCAAGACAATCAAAGTGTGATTTCTTGCAGCCAGAGGAGCCCGATCACCCAGAGACTTCCTGGAGGGCAGGGGCTCTGTCTGGTATTGCTGAATTCTGTGCAGGGCTGCAGTTTGTTGATTGAATGAAGGAAAGGATGACTGGTGGGAGGTGTGCCTAGAAGATGAGTGGAACTGGGGTCATGCCAAAGCCCAACCAAGACTTTCAATGCCCTCCAAGGCATGTTCGGGACTCCCCAGCCTTCCTTCAAGTTACAGGGGCCATACTGCAGCAAGACCTTCCCTAGTGAAAGTCCCTCTGGAGAAAAACCTCTTCCCCAAGGCAGAGGCACTGCCTTACTGGTGGGGGCTTGGGTCCTGTCCTAGGGCTGGGTTGTGGCTTTACAACAGTTTCCCTTCTCAAACAGATGGCCTTTGGCAACTGTGAACATCTCTCTAGACTGGACACTTGGGGGCTTCCCCACAAAGCTCTGACCAGCCATCCACTGGTGGCTTGAACCCTTTGGGCTGGTTGCCCAGCCTTCCCAGGAGGACTGGACAGCATCAGCCTGTGCTTCCCGGCAGGAGCAGCCGAAACCCGGCTGACTTTCTACGAGTGTTGCAGGATGAATTGTTCAGGCCCTCATCATTCTCTCTGCACCACCACCTCCCAAATCGCCCTTCTCCTTCTCTATCCAGTCTATTAAAAATAAAATGACTTGTAAAAGCTTTTTTCCCTCTGAATACAAAAGGAGCCCCTGCTCATTAATAAAACTCCAGGATTTATAGAATACTGCATGTGGATATTTAAAGAACTAGAAATGTGTGGAGGGGCAGATACCCAGGGACCCTGGTTGGAACTCCACCTCTACCACTGTGTGACCACAGGGAACAGCTTTGCCGACCAGCTTTCTGATTCGCAAAATAGAAACAATAATATTTTGCTTCTCCTAGTTGATATGGGGTTCAGTTACTATTTGGACCCCTTCTGGCACACAGTAGACGCTCCATAAGTGCTTGTTAAATAAGTGGCGATTTAGGGAAGAGTCTACCAGGAGCCACACCACATTTTTGAGAGGTTAGAGTTGTGCTAGGGAGGGGAGGCCTCTTATGTAATATTTTAATATCTCTTTAAACCAGGAGAATGTGTTCTTGTAGCACTCTTGTAATTAAAACTTAATGAAATAAAAGTACACCCCCACAGACCCCCCCTCTTTGAACTCCGGAGCCACGCCCCCCAGTCCGGGGGCCCCTCGGGCAGCAGACAATGGGTGTGGATTCGTCCGAGGCCCAGCCGGCTGGGGCAGCGACAATACACCAGCCCTGGACACGTATTTACATGACAAGGGCCCCCGGGCATTTCTCAGAGCTGTCCCGGGCGTGTCTACCCGAGTTCCCGTCTTTCCAAACCGACTGCCTCGGGTCGGGTTAAAGTGCTTGGGGGGCCTAGTGGGCTAAGATCCTCTAGGGGCTGCAGAACTGGAGGCGGAGTCCCCAGCGATATCCGGCAATGGGTGACTGATCTGGGGGCTCCTCCCGCTTTCTCTGACTTCTGAGCCCTAAACCCCAGGGACATCATGCTCTCCAGAAACAGCCTACCCCCAAAAGCCTGGGTCAGGGACCTCAGGGGTGAGAGTGGGGGGGAGGGCGCGAGCAACTCCCGCGAGTCTCGCTCGTGGGGACGCCGCCTGTGCCGGACCGGAGATCCGAGCTGACTCCAGTTGGGAGGGCGCACAGTGCCCCTCCTTCGCCGCGCGGGTCCCGGGTCTACACCGGCCGCCAAGCTCTGGCCCTTTAAGAGCCCGCCCCGTTTCCCGTCACCCCGCCCCCCGGGCCGGGGAGGGGGTGCGG
>NW_026000026.1:12929866-12970377 GCF_001458135.2 Marmota marmota marmota | reverse complement strand
GACTCGGACCCGGGGCCCAGCGGCGGCGCTGCGCGGGAGGTGCTGGGGCGGCCGAATCCGTGAAGTTTAAATTTTATTTCCCTCAGGGGCTGTCGCACTGGCGCAATTAGGCCGGCTCTTTATCAACTTTGGCCGGGGGGTGGGGGTGGCCGTGTGAGACACTGTCTGGTCTGTGAAGTGTCTGGGGCCGCAGTGTGTGTCTGGAGTGTCTGTGGCGCTGCGTCGCGATGTCAGAGAGTGGATTTTGGTGTGTCCATGGGGTGTGCGCTTTGGCGTGTCTCTCTCGGGCTTTGGCGTCTCAGGAGTCTCCGTGCATCTCTGGGTTGTCCGTGGGTCTGAGGGAGTCCCAGGAGTGTGTCTCCTAGTCTCCCTGAGCACCTGTGTCACTGTGGGGGATCTAGCCATTCTCTTGCCTGTGTGCATCTCCGGGGGTCTGAGATCTGCTGAATCTAAGGACCAATTATGTCCAGGTGTCTGTGGTCCAGGACTTACACGGTGCCTCTGGCCCAACGTGGATCCCCAGTTCGTGTCATTGTGACTGTCTGTGTCCCGACGCACCTATAAATAGCCTCTGTCTGGACAGCTTGGCTCAGTCTGGCTGGGACCGTGGTTACAAATGAGTCAAAGTTTGGGACCGTTTGTGGTTGGGACTGCCTTGCCCCAGAAGGGGGCAGTGGATTAGGAGTGGGTGGGGAGCAGGTGTTGAACCCTGGGCTAGTCGCATCCTGTACAACCGGAAGCTGAGCAAACACCCTCTGCTTCCTTTCCTCAGTAGCCCACCCAGGTGGATGTTAGGTTGGGTGGGGAGTTGAACCCTTACTCCTTGGTTCTGACTTCTAATATAGATCCCTTCCCCTGGTCCACTCTTTTGGGGACCCTTTGCCTCCCTGAGCTATAGTTTCCTCCTCCTTGTCCCCTAGCTCCCTGGGTACAGGGACACAGCTCTTCCCTGCTGATGGCAGCCTTCTTCCAGTTGGGACCAGGAGCCCATGGGCAACTGTCATGGAACGAGGGCAGTCGCTAGGAATGAGGGCAGTCGCTAGGTGACTCATAAGCCAGTTTCCGCAGGCGGCTGCCACAGTTTGGGGCCCCTGAACCTGTATAGTGAGGTGCAAGAAGTAAAAATAACCCATGACCAGACTGGCAGGGGCAGAGTGGCCAGGCTTCAGTAATGGGTCCTTCTACCCCTTGACCCACTCCGGCCCATCCTGAAATTGAAAACTGGGCTCTCTACCCACCCACCCCACCCCACCTGTGCAGACCAGGAGGTCCAGGAGAAACTGCCCAGAGCCAGAGTTTGGGGAACTGGCTTGCATTAGGCTTGATTGCTTCCCAGAGGCCATTTGTGCACTGGGGGTGGGGGTGGGGGTGGGGTCATGAAATGCATCATGACGTTATTAAAGTATGTTGGCACCGGTCTGGGGAGAGGCTGGCCCTTGCTCCGGGCTGCTCAGTACCCTTGCTGCCTTATTTATTACTTCCCCCACTCGGTAAAGCTGCCTTGGGGAGGGAGCTGCCTGGGGAGGGAGCTCCCCAACACGGAGTTCACATCACCTGTCAGCCACATTCCAGGATCTAGGTGTAGTTGAATGTTCTGGTTTTGTCCTCTCTTTACTTCCCGGTCATTCTTCTGTCCCTTATCAGGCTTCATGGGCACCACGGTGTCATGTTGAACCCCTTGCCTGGGCTCTGGGCACTTCCCAAATACAGTATTTGAGGGGAACCCTGGGGGTAAGTGCTTGAAACGGTGACCTATCCCTGGGTGCCCCAATTAGGTCCTCCCTGTGTTTCCCGGAAGAAGGCCTCAAGGCAGGGAGGGAACACGTCTTTAATATGTGGGTATAATGTAACATTTGTTGCAAGTGTTAATCAGATTTCCCTGAAAGGCTGGGCTGGGGAGCCTTAAGGCCTCTGGTTCCCTGGAGTTTCTTTACAACAGAAGATAAGAAGGGAGAGAGGGAGGGAAGGATGGAAGGAAGAAAGGGGAGAAACTAATAAGGGCTGGTGAGTTCCACCTCGTAGTCTTGGGAGCTGCTTGTAGCCCTTGTAGAACTTTGAAGATAGATTTGGAGTTGGCCTCAAGGCAGTGTCCATGGGGTTCTTTTATTAAAAAACAAAAACAAAACAAACAAACAAACAAAAACTTTCTGCAAAAGGAGATTGACTTCTGAGGTCCCTTAAGCCATCCTGAGCCTGTTTTCCTCACCTGAAAGATGAGGCCAGGATGGGTGAAATCTAAACTTCTACAGTCTATCCAGGTTCAGCCTTTGTTCTCCAAGGTCTGGCTCAAGGATCCCTCTCTACCAGCGAGTGGGTTCCCCTGTGTGGCCTTCAGCTGCCCCAGTTTGAGACCTGGGAGGATCCTTGGTGAGCTTGGCGTTTGCACCCTTGGCTTGGAGATGAGGGAATCAGCAGTGCAAAGCGTTGCCCAAGGCCCCCAGCCTACCCTCATCCCAAGTTTGGTCCAGTATTTATGCAGACTGCACCCTCTACCTCCTGAATTGGGGACTTGGGACCCAGAGAAGATGCACCTTGAACCTGGGAGCAGGAGAGTTTTAATTAGGTATTCCGGTGATCCCACTTTTTGGATAATTGAGAGGTGGAATTCACTGTTCCCAAAGCACACAATGAAAAAATGCGCAGTTCTTTTACAGAGCCAGGGGTCCGAGGATTCAAAGCCACCTGCAGGAGTGAAGTGGCCCTAGAGGACTTTCTGGGCACTTTGGAGGAAAGCTGTCCTCCTGGCTCACATTTCTCTTGGCACTCTTTTCAGTTCTGCTGAAGCTCTCAGAAGTAGCTGTCTCTCTCCAGCCTGAATCTTGATGGCAGGTAGATGCCAACCACACTTTTAGACAACCCAGACTATGGGCCACACTGCACTAGCCCCTGGGGAGGGTGCCCCCTGCCCTGGACCTGCCACTGTGCCGTCACCTACAGTGGCTGTCTTGTTTGTCGGCACCGCTGTCTAGCTGGGACCCTTGATCCTCTGATTTCTCTTCTCCAACCTGTTCCAAAAAATGCTTCAAAACCTTAGAAACTCACGGGACACCAGTTCTCCATTGGCGGATCTGGCGTGAGCTGCCCAGGTTTTGTCGTTGCCTGAACCCAGGGTCTGTCCACCTCTCCACTAGGACCTTCTGGGTCAGATAAGTTCTGCTGGTTGGCAGAGAAAGGCTGTCCTGCACAGTACAGTGTTAGCAGCACTCGTGGCCCCTACCTGCTCGGTGCCAATACTCTTCTCAATTGCCAGCCAAAGGTGTCTCCAGACATGGTTGGTGCCCCTGCCCAGCAACCACTGTCTATTTAGCTGTTGGTTCCCCAGGAGTCAGACTGCTGACTGCTAGAGATGGACCTTGATTCCCTTCAGAAATTAGTCCCTGTAAAGGCCTGGGGAAGCTCACTCTCCAAGTTGGCACCTGCCACTTATCCACTCAGCCTTTAGGGAGCACCTGTTGTGTGCCAGGAGGGAAGGAGGGGCCCCTCTGAAGACGAAGTTCTGGCTCTCACTGGGACGAGGGGAGATGGGAAGGCATGGGTGTCAGCCAGCTGCTCTGCCCTGGGCCTCTGCGCAGGACTCTTGCCCGCCAGCTTCCTGGCTGCCTGAGTTTGAGGTCATGGTGCAACCAGGGAGTTGAGTGTTGTGGCTGTGCTCTGAGAGCAGACTCCCAGGGGACCGCACTGTTCCAGCCGTGCTGTGCAGAGGGTCAGGGGCCAGTCGGTATTTGTCAAGACGTAGAAGACTGCGTCTGCCCACACACGTATACGTGTGCTTGCACACTTACATACTCATAGCTCCCCCCACCCTTCCTGCCTTCTCTACCAGCTTCAGTTTGGGTTGGAGATGGTTAAAACATCTAGGTATGCAGGAGAGAAAGAGGAAAGAGAGGGTGCCTCCCCAGGAAGCCCTGCAGAGCTGTGTGCTCCACCTTCAGAAGAGGAGGAAAGTGAGGGGGCTGTCCCCCAAGAGCCGCTGGCTCAGTTGTGATCGGACTGCAGGACCAGAGTGTTGAGATGTCCATGATGTGGTCAGTCATTTAAAAGTAAGGAGATGTCCAGGCACAGGGTGGGGTATAGGGCCCAAGCCAGAGGACCTGCGAAGCCTCATCTCCTCGGGAGTTGCACTCCACAGAGCTAGGCACCTGGAATCCTGCCCACAGGGAAGCAACTCCTACAGATTGAACTTTGAAGGCTGTCGTCTGGCCAGCCCCAGGCTCCTGTATGATGCACAGGCTGAGAGGGGATCAAAGCTAAGGCTCCTCTTTGCTTTTAAAAGGTGTTGTGTAACGCAGGCATGGTGGGGACACGTGTAGGACCGAGTGTCTGCGGCGCCTGCTTTCATGGAGCAATGAGGGTGGCACCGCGCTGGTCAGGGCTGCCCGAGGCTGGAGGGCAGGGTTCTGGGGAAACTCAGTTGCCTTTGAGGTGCACCTCAGGGAGCTGGGGTGACTCTTGTCTAAAGGGGTTCCTGCAGGCTGGGGGACCAGCACTCAGTGGTACAGCACTTGCCTGGCATGAGCAAGGTCCTGGTTCCATCCCCACTATTGCAAAAATTAAATTAAATAGAATAAAATAAAATAAAGGAGCTCCTGTTTCCACTCAGCTCTTCTTTGCATGTGGGCCCCAGGAGGCCAGGTCTTTCAGCTCCAGGGACCGAGCAGGCTAGATCTTGATGTAAAGCTCCTGGAGTTATTATGATTATTTAGTGCTTCTTTGCAGTGCTGAGCTTGAAACCCAGGGTGTTGGCACACTCTAGGTATGTGCTCTGCCACTGAGCTGCACCCCAAGCCCACTAAACTTCTGGGTTTTAAACAGTGACAGTTCCTTTTTTTCCTCCTCCCTGAGAGGCCCTATGAAACCTGCCCGCAATGTGGGTATGTATGGTAGTGCACGCCTGTCAGCCCAGCTCCTCGGGAGGCTGAGCAGGAGGATCACAAGTTGAGGCTGGCCTGGGCAACGAGCAAGCTGCGTGTTGAAATAAAAAATGAAAAGGGCTGGTGCCCTGGCTCAGTGGTGGAGCAGTGCTGCGCTCAGTCCCTAGGACTGCCAAAAAAACAAAACAAAAAAAAAACCTGCTCACAGACCCAGTCTGCCCTGTCTAGTGGCTTGTCCTGCAGGGTGACCAAGGATCAGATGGATGGACATCCTGAACTTGCCGTCACTGGGCATGGCTGTGCGGTGTGGTCCCAGTGATGCCGCGTGCATGCTGTTTCTGGTGTTCAGAGATCATCCCCAGGGCTGTGGCCCTGCTGTGAGTTCATTGGTGGGGGATGGCAGTGGATTAGACTCCACTGTCCATTTTGCCTGGTCCTTGGAGGCCACCCTCTGGCACACTCTCACCAGGAAAAGGGTTCCCCATCTTGGGACCAGCTGGGAACGCCAGAACCAACAGGCCCACCTGGAGACCCCGACACTGAATGTGGAGGTCGTTGGATATTCGAGTCACATTCTCCATCTTTCCAGGCCCACCGCAGACTGAGCTACCAAAACCCCAGCTGCCCACCCCTGGTGCAGGAGGCCTTGGGGCTGTCCTCGGGGACCTCCATACCAGCAGCCTTGGTGCCCAGGGGCTGGGAGGGGAGCAGGAAGCACAGAGCTAGGGTGGTGCCATCAGCACCACCCCACGTTCAGGTACTTCGCTGCTCCAGTCCACAAAGCAACCAGGAACAGAAAGCCCAGAAACCTGTGATGGTTTGAGATTCCCGGTTTTGGGGTCACTTTCAGGTTTTCAGAAGTGAGCGTCCATGCAGAGCACACCGTCTCGGCCAGGACCTGGTCTCTGCAGCCACCCTCAGCTCCTCCCTGAGCACTGCTGCTGCCTCCTCCCCCAGGTGGGCTGCACCCTGCAGGAAGCCATGGCAACACCCAGCCGGCAGCCAGCCTCTTTTCCCATCGGGTGACACTACAAAGCCAAACCCTGACACTTCTGGGGTCTCTTCGGGGTCTTGTCAGTCACTGGCAGAAGCGACTGTCACCAAGCTGGGAAAAATCACAGAACGAACGGCTGGCTGATGGGGGCAGGGGCTTCAGCACTGCCCGAGTGAGCCTGGGAAAGTTTGGAACATCTCTGCACTCTCTGAGAGTCAGAGTGGCTTCTCTTCTGTTCCCAAGTGGCTGGTAGACTTTTCCTTCTCCTGCTTTCCCTAGCTGGATGTGGAGATATTAGTTAGTATGTGCCAGGCACTAGTGACCAATTTTTCTCAACCTTCAAAGCAACTCTGTGAGCAAAGCCATTGCTGTCATCAACTTGCAAATATAGGCCCAGAGAGTGTAAGACGCTTGCTCCAGGTCACAGAGCCAGGAACTGGAGAGAGGCTGAACTCACACCCAGGCTCCCTGGCCCCATAGCCCGTGCCTGTGCACTACCTCGTGCACACCACACCCAGCCCCTGTGCCCCGGGCTGCTTTGCAAGCCTCACCATTGCAGTGGTATTTTAGGTCTTGTCCATCTTGGCCCGTCCATTAGGGAAGAATGCTGACAGCTCTGTCACCCCCGAGAAGGCAGCTGGGTCCACTCCAGAAGCCACTGGCTGACGTTCCTTGGAAACGTGCGTGTCAGTCTGCGTAAGGAGCCAGAGTCTGTTCCTCCAGCGCCTGGGCACATCCGGACACTGGCATCAACAGATGTCTCGGTGGTTGCTGGGTGCATGGCTGGTGTACATCCCACCCCTGGAGGGGCCAAATCAAGGCCTGATGGGGACAAGGTGGGACACAGAGCATCTTTAGGTGCTCCGGTGTTGGGTAGCATTTGTCATATGCCTGCTGGTGTGATTCAGGTGAACTTGGCCCCTCTGAGACATCAAGGACGTGCCAGTCCATTTCAGGGAGGGAGTGGAGAGGAGTGTGTGCAGGGAGGTCCCCCCACTGGTCTCCCTGTTGGTGTCCAGGAGCTCCTGGTGGCTCTCCTGATCACACTGTCCTGGCAGTAGCTACGAGTCCATGTAGACAGTTGTGCTGTGTCTATTTCCCTCCAGTCGCCAAGCCCCTGCCTCCTGTCTGGTAGGCACCTCATGTGCATCTGGTGAGGTAAAGAAATAGGCAGGGTGGGCAGGCAGGCTGGCTCCTAGATGCTCCCAGCAGGGCAGGACATGGATGAGGTATGGACTTTGACAACCATCAGTCCCTCTCATGCCTTCACTTGCTCTTCTGAAGTGGGGGGAGGGGTTTGCACCCACCGTAGAGTTGTCAGGACATTCGCTGAAGCTATGACAAGCCCCCCTGGCACCAAGTATTATTTTTAATGCGCTGAAGAAGTTTCTACCATCAGCGGCAGGAAGCTGTGCCTTCGCCTCCTACCCACCAGCTCCGAGACAGCCAAAGCCAGCCCAGGGCGGGTGCAGAAGAGGATGCAGGCCTGTGCCTTCCCACTTCCGCCCCGAGGGGCGGGGGCATCAGGACCACAAAATGCCATTGCCAGGGCCTGTCCCCCCCCCCCCCCGCCTGCCCGGAGAGAGGGTTTCCCGGGTGACTCTTCCTGCACACATCACTGCGGACTTGAGCAGTGTTGGCTACTCTCCTTCCCTAAAGGGTTTGGCAGCCTCCAGTGGAGCTTGCCTTTGCTCAGATGTGACCTTGAGAGGCTGCACGTGACTCACGTGCATTCGGATCTGCCTGATGTTCCTGTAATTTCTAATATGTGTTTGTTTTAGAAGACGGCAGCTCAGAGTGGCCTGCAGTGACGTGGGAGGGTGTCCAGCGCTGGGAAATGCGGCCACTGCTTTGCTTTTCCTTCTCGTGGATTTTGACTAAAACCATTTGTCATTGTACCCGTGGGCTTGGGAAGTGGCTCTGATGGTAGAAGAGAGACCTTTAGTTATTTGGTCACAAGTTTCATATCCCCCTTGGCTCTGGCATCTGGATACCTGGAACTGGCTTGCATTTGGTCTCCTCGAGGTGACCCTTGGAGTTTCACTGTCCTCTAGAACTGACACCACCTGCTGCTTCTTGGTGGCAGTGCTGGGCTGCCCTCAGCCCTCTGAACAGTAAAGCAGTTCAAGTTTTGAGAAAGTGTCCCATGTAGTCTGCCCCTGACACGGGTGCCGGGGGTGGCAGGAGGCTGTGTGGGTCCTGGCTGGGCTGTTAGCATGGCATTCTTGGGGCAGCGCAGAGGCGTGTGGTCCTCCTTAGCTGCTGGGGGTGGTGTGGGTGTTGTTGGGTAAAGTGCGGTTTCTGGTGGGGTCTGTCAGGGATGGCTTCTGTTGTCACTGATAGGTTGTCATTGATTTCATTGATCAGGGATGGAAGAGTGTCTGTTGGTCCCTAAGGTCACTAGGATGTGATGTGTCCACTCTTGGCTTTGAGAGCTTGGAGTGAAAGTGACAAATCCCACAATCATTTATTAGGGTGTTAGTGTCTGAGAATGTAAAAATGTTCTGTGACATCTGAAATGACATCTTCACGTGTGTACAGCGTGCCTGTGTTTTAGGACATGTGTGCACACACGTGTACTAGCTGGGAATGTGTGACTGTGTCCACCAGGGCCGGAGGCTCCAGTGCTCCTGCCTCCTCCCAGTCTCACCCTGAGTCCCACTGGCAGGTGAGGTCAGTTTCCCAGGCTCTGTCCTTGGCAGAAGGGCAGTGGGCAGTCATTTCCCAGAAGATTTGGCAAAGTTAACCACCCTGTCCCCAGGGTTTTCCAGCCAAGTGGTCTGGGCCGTCTGATTGCCCGCTGCTCCCTGGGCTCAATGTTGAGGGAACGCCGTGCCCCCCACTTGCCTCCCCTGGCCCATGGGACAGTCCCGCGGGGCAGGAGGTGTGTTGCCAGGTCCTGGGTTGAGGCTTTAAAAGCTATGAGGTCTTCAGGAAGGGACTCCTCCCTGAACTTAGCTGCCATGCATGTTCCTGAGCGAGGGTTCAGGATTCCTGCACTGAGGTGAGGAAAGAATCATCTGTTCCGCCCCAGCACGGGCTCCATGCCAGTGGCGCTCAGTAAACCATGGGGGGGTGACGGAAGCTGGCAGGCAAGTCAGGTGTCAGCTGGGTCTCATCCCCTCCTGCACCAGGCTGCCCACTAGATTGGGACACCCTGGGCCCAGGGGCAAACTTGGCGGCAGAGTTCCATGTGATTCAGGTGCTTGGGCAAGTTGGTGTGTTGAGTGCTTCAGGATCCCAGGAGACAGGCTGTCCCTTCCATCTCGGCTGCCTCGTTTAAGGAACTCTGAGTCCCTGCAGAGAGCGGCTGAGCACAGGTGCTCAAGTCCTGATCACCTTTGCCCGGCTCAGGCAGCTATGCCTGGGAAGGACTAATGGGGGTCTTGAGTGACCCTCCAGAAGTGGGTAGAAGTGAAAGGGAGAGGGTCCAATAAAGCCTGAGAACCCCACAAGAGTTTGGGACCTGCCCCACTCCCGTCCCACTGACCCGGGAGTCCCAGGGGCAGCACTGCCCCTGGCCGAAGCACTGGCGGCCTTCCTAACAGCAGCTTGGTTGCTGATGATTCTGTAAACCTCTGAATCAACTCTGCGCAAACACCCTGAGTAATTTCTTTGTTCTTTCTCTTTCTCCTTTGTAATTGGTGTCTGTAAAAGCCAAAGGTTTGGTCTTGCGGAAGGTGTGATTCATTTATTGGTGTCTGTGCCGCCTCGCTACCCTGCAGTCAGTTTAGAATGCCGCTGCGGTGAGCCAGGGTGATTCACTGGGGCTGAGCTGAGCAGCCTATGGGGTCATGGCCACGGGAGGAAACTGTTTTTCTAATCTATTTATGGTGTGGGAGAAAGAGGTGGGCATATGGAGAGGGTGGAGGAGAGGGTGTTGATTACACTGTTGAAATGACTGGTTAAATGCCACCAGCCCCTTTAGATGCCACTCTTGAACACAGATCCAGCAAATGCACCTCCTGTCCAGGTGTGTGTCTCCCCAGGCTTGTGGGTGGTGGTCTCTGGGCAGGCTGGCACTAAGGGCTCTCCCTAGGACCTAGAGGGGAGTGTGAAGTGAGTCACAAGTGCAGAGACCGTTGCCTTTTTGACAATCTAGTGTTGAGTGGATCCACCATGGAATCATCTAGTCGTCTAGGCTTAAGTATACAGGGCCACCCCCACCTCCTGTCTCTCTAACAATGACAGTCGTTAGGTCTTTGCAAAATTCTGTAGGGTGTATGAACTTACTTGCAATGCTACTGATTTTCCATAATTTTATGAGTTGCTTTGGGCCCCAAATAAAATTGTCACTGTCCTCCCATCTAGAGGGTAATTAGAGTTGCTTGCCACACGCCCAGAGGTGTGATTATAGGTCCAGCTTCCACTTGCCCAAATAAACCCAGGCTCTGCCTGTTAGTGCCTGGCCTCAGTTGCCTGAGTTTAGTTGAGGGTGTTTCCTTGGGATTTCTTTCCTGGAGTCCCTCCTCAGCTTGGTCCTCTGGCCCAGCTTCCCTGCATCCCCTGCTTTGCACACTGAATGAAAACCTGGCTTGGGTATTTTTGTATCTACATCTCCTAGGTCAGGGCCAAGTGCAGAGCTTGGCTGACCAGGTACTGGCTGTGAGGAAGTTCACTGGAAGAGAAATGTGCTGGTAACCCTGTAGTTAGAGGAGGATCCAATCAGGATTTATCAAGCTGCTTTGAGGCTTCCAGAGTATAGATCGGGGTGTTGAGTGCACGGCATTCAACCAGGCACTGTGATTGCTGCCCGTGGCAGACATTGCTAATCAATTGCAACATCCATCCTGGCTGGGCTCAGATCTTTACAGAGGTGGTGCTCTGGGTGTTCTGTGGGCTTGAGTGATGAAATCTATTGGCCATCCAGGATGTAGACAGGCCTCACAGGAAAACTAGAAGTTGTTTGCACAGAGAAATGGCTGAGAGAACAACAGAGGCTGGAGACACACTGGCAGGAGGAGGAATTGTCCCTGCGTGCAGAATCTAGGACCTCCTCCCTTCTGCTGCTCCTGTCCCTGTGGAGTCCCTCTGGGCTGCTTTCAAGCCAGGGCAATCCTCCCGTGATCCCGAGGCTGCTCCTCCTCCATCCCCTGCGGATGACCTAGCCCTACGGCCAGTGCTCAGGCTTGGATCCCCCTCCAGGCATGTATCAGAGACCCCGCAGCCCTCTGGTAAGGTAGCTTCCAGTGCAATGGAGAGCAAAGATCTTGCTAGATCACGGTTAGATATGGAGTGAGATCTAACCACTCTGCGATTTCTCAGTCCCCTGAGCCTTCACTTTAAAACCAGGGTCACAGACCCAGCTGTGCCCGATGCCTCTGCCTCCGCCTCCTCGCCTGCCTCTTTCTGCAGAGGTCTGGAGTCCTCCCTAAGCATGGTGCAGCAGCCCTTTCCCCTCCAGTGAGAGTGAGCCCTGGGGTCTCCCCAGAATAGACTCAGGTGAGTGGGGGTGGGAATAGGAAATCTGGGAGATTGTCAGGATTTAGAGAACAAACCCCATGCCCTGCAGCTGCGTGTACTTGAAGGCTTTTCTCAGGGCTCACCACCTCCAAGGTGCTCTCTCAACCCTCACCATTCCTGTGGAAGGTAGGGGCACTTTGCACGCCCGCCCTGATCCTCAGAGCAGCCCCTTCCACCTGAGGAGATGGAGCTAAGTCCCTTGCCAGAGCTCACTCAGCACCGAGCAGCAGAGCCTTGAAACTTGGACTGTGGGACTCCAAAGCCTGTGCTTCGCCTGTCCATGCGGGGATGGCCCCACCTTCCTCTGGGCCTCAGAACACCTGTCACTGGGCTTAAAGGAGGCTGCACTTGGCCTCCCCACGCCTCTGCCCTCTTGGACTTTCCCAGCTGGGCCCGTGTCCTGTTCAGCTGGCTGGGCACCTGCCCCTCCTCCACACAGTCCCTTCTTGGAAGGGTCACCAGGCTGTGATCCCTGAGGCTCAGAGCAGGAGGCAGCAAGAATCCTCCAGTGTCAGGTTGCAGCTGAAGGGAGAAGGGTCACCGTGACCCACAGGGCACTGGATGCTAGGTGGACTGAGAATCACAGAGAAGCCGGGACAGGAGCTGGAGCCCCAGGTCCAAGGGGGACATTCTAAAACCTGAGGTTTTTCTGTCCCCAGAGCCCAGAGGAGCCCTGGCTCGCCTCTATCTCCCTTCCCTCTCCCTCTCTTCTCTTAATTTTCTGCTCTGTAAGAAGGGCCTCACTGACCTCAGGGGTCCCATAGGAACAAGGAAGACTTGGGAGGTGAAGGTTCCCTCCTCCTCCCCCCAGGAGCCCTGGTGTTTGTGGAGGGGAAGTTCAGGGCCCAAGGTGTGCCCTCCTGAGCATCTGGGCAGCTGTGTGCACAGCCAGGGCCCAGATCCAGGTGTGAGGCCTCTGCCCAGCTCAGCACCTGCCCCCAGAGACCCTGAGGAGCCTGACCCCTCACTAGAGAGGATGTTTTCATTGGCAGATTCTGCACAGGGAGCTGCACTGCTTTGGTCTGGTCTCTTGGGGACTTTGATCCCCCCACCCCGGCCCAGTGGCTGCATGTATCAGCAGGGGCTTCTGTTGGTGGAGCATTGCATTGTAACCATTTTAAACAGGGCAGAGGGCTGTGGAAAGGCAAGGCTGGGCCCGTGGTGGAATCCAGGTGCCTCTGAGGGAAAACACTTTGTAACTGAATCTGAGTCCCATGAACAGGTGCCCAGGGCTGGGCACACATCCCAGCCCCATCTGGTGGGGGGGGACACTCAGGCTGGTGGCACAGCCTCAAAGTCACAGCAGCTCTAGCACTTCTGGGGCTCTGCAGCCCGACAGCTGCCGGTGCCAGCCTGGAGCCACCGCCCTCCCCTCTCACCTGGCCCACATTCCTGTGCAGGGAACGAGGATGTGGGTGACCCCAGACAGGTATGAGTCATGTCTTAGGAGGTGTTACTCAGAGGTGGTGAGGCTGAGGCTGCCTTCCTCCAGACAGTGTGGACCGCAGAACGGAGCGGCGTTCTGGGGGTTGGGGCCCACCACTGATGTGTGCACGCATGGGGCCCAGAGTTAGGGTGCCCGTCAGAGTCGGGGCTCCAGCCCTGTGGCTCCCAGGCCCTGGTTCTTCCTCTGTGAAACCGCCATGCCATAGGCAGCCCTGACCTCTGGGACTTCACCACTGTGATCCACTGAGGGCCTGCTGGGTGCACGAGTAGTGCCACGTGCCATCCTGTGGCACCCACCAAACCCCTTGTCCAGGTGGAGAGGCTGAGGCTCCGAGGACAGAAGGCATGGGACTGTCTGGCCCACCTGCCACACACACCCTACCAGGTCCGCAAGCTCAGAGCGGACTGGTCGCCCAGGAGAGGGTGTCGGTGGCAAGTGAACGGGCTTTAACCCTTGTGTGCGTGGGTCAGTGCGTGTTAACTCTGCACCAGGGAAGCAGAGCAGGTCCGGCCCGGACTTCATGAGTGGTGTTGAGACAGGCTAAGCAGAAGAAGTGAACCAGCCGAGTGTGTGTTTCAGTTGGAAAGAAAGACATTGAGACTTTTAAATCCTTTTCATGGAGTATTTAGAGATGGCAAAGGTCAGGGAGACGGAGAGTGACGTTGGGAACTGTGTCCTGCACCTTCTGGGCCTTTAACAAGCAATTACAGACCTGGGGCTTCTCTTTCAGAATGGAAGCACTTGGCCCTTTCACCTTCTGAGGTTACCCAACCATTTGAAGGTCAGGGTCAACTGGATTCTAATGAGATCAAGGTCACTGGGTCACATCCTGAGGGAATGAGGGGCCACTGTGGCCTAGGCAGGGTCCTACCATGGGGCAGGGGAGGGGAGAGGCGGATCAGGCGGGGCCTCCTGTCCTCACCTGCTGAGGGGCAGCTCAGAGATGCTTCTGGCAGGTGCTGTCTCCACCTTGACCTCAGGATCTCTCTCGGATGATGGAGAAGCCAGCCGGTCACTGGGTGCTTCCTGGAAGCTCTGCCATGCCCCGCCAGACCCTCCCAGTGCCCTCACGATGTGCGGCTGCCCCAGGGCATAGCTGCACACATCCTCCTGTCTCTGTTTTTAGCCCAACATCTCCATGTTCTGTTTTTGTTTGGAAAAAAATCTTAATTATTGCAGTGCTTGAAGTGCTGTATGTTCCACAGGACAGGCCTGTGACCTCCCCGCCTCGGCGGCCCTCCAGGTCTGGGGAAGGTGGGCTAGACGGCAAGGCAGGAGGACGCGAGGGCCCTGGGGTGCCGGGCGCCTGCCTGCCTGACCCCGAGGCCTCTCTCCCCCTTGCCCAGTGGGTGAGGTGCTGGCGCTGCTGCTGCAGCCTGGTTGGGTTTGGCAGACCTTCCCAGCCCCGCCGGGTCCCGGGTCCAGGTTCGTCTTGTTAGCTGAACCAGGGCAGGGAGGCAAGGCCCCGGGCAAGGCAAGGCACCCTCCCCCCCCTGCTCATCCTGCTGCCTGCCTCTGACCTGACTACCTGTCTAGGAATTTTTATTGCAGCCCACAGGGGCATTGCAGGGGGTGGAATGCAGAAGCTCCTGGCCCTGGGAAGCGCGGGGTGGGCGGGCTTCAGACAGACAGCTCCTGGCACTGGGCAGGAGCCCAGGCTGTGGTCCCCGCTGTTCGCAGGCTGGGTCTGCAGCTTCGGGCCTGCCGGGGTTCCTGACGTACGTTTGTGCTGCGTCTGCTGATTTATTCTGATCTGATTTGGCTTGACCACTTCCTGGGAGACCTTGACCGAGGGCAGGGACTGAGTTAAACAGCCATCCTGATGAGGTGTGACAGCCAGGACCCCAGTCTTGACCGCGGCTGGGCCCACGCTGCCCCTCGACGACTGTGGGAGCTGGCTGGTCTAACCTGTAGCTCAGCACCGCTGCACCGCTACAGTGGATGCTGCAGCCCGGTCAGTGCTGTCCCAGCCTCGGGTGGGCTGGTGGCAGGCTCTGGCCCTCTGCTCCAGCTCTCACTGATGGCTCAAGCATTGGCTGTGTGCTCAGCCCGGGGACAGTTTTGGCCCCTCCTGGATCTGGTCAGCATTGCTGGTCAGCTCCCATCTGAAGGGCAGCAACACAGGGCTTGACCACGGGCTGTCACTCTGGTCCCTGAGGGCTAACTGACCTGCCTGTTCCCCATCTGGCAGCCTTGGCCTTGGAAATTCCTCCAGGGCCCAGAGTGTCCATGCTCGTCCCCAGCTGGCCATAGGCCTGGTACAGGTTTGGTTCTCAAGGAGCAGCAGCCTGAGCAGGGAGGGGTTTGGTGGGAAGGCCAGGCCTGGGGACCTCTACCCTCTTTCAGTGCCCCCTGGCTTCCTGCCTCCTTTGCCCACAACAGCCCTGTTGTCCAGCCCCTGGCCCACCCTCATGATTCCACCTGCTCACCAGCTCTGAGCCCAGCAGGCTGCACCCTCCAGTGAGGACAGGAGTCAGGAGCCAGGGTCAGTCCTGGGAAGGAGGAGGCAGTGGCTCAGGTGTCCATACTCTGTCACGTAGGGAGAGCCTCTGTGGGCTGCTTCCCTTCTCTGAGCCTCTGTTTTCCCACGGGTAAAATGGGGTCTATAATCCTCACCCCATGCAATAGAGCATGAGAATCAAATGAGATAATATGGCGAGAGTGCTTAGCCCAGTGCTGGGCACGTCCGCAGCTGGAGGAATGCACCTATTCTGTTTCTGAGACATGGTGCAGACAGGAGGAGAGATGGCTACGGGAATCCCAGCACCTTCGTGTGGAAAGGGAGAGGAGAGGGCCTGGGAGCCCCTGGCTCCAGGGGAAGAGCTGGGAGTAGGAGTCCTGCCCAGGGAGAGGGAGATGTCAGTGAGCTCCAGGATGCCTCTCCCCATCACACCCAGGATTCTTGTCTCTCCATTCCGCAGAAAGAGGCACATTTGTCCAAGGCCACACAGTAGGGGTGGCAAGGAATGGATACTCTCTGTGTTCCATGGTGGGTCTGAGCCACAGGGATGGACTTTTCCTTGTCATTACTCCCTACACAATGCTAGGCAACAACCATTTACACAGCGCTTACCTTGTGTTGGGTCTTAAAAGTCATCTAGAGAGGCTCAAGTGTGGCAGGTTTGTTGCCAGGCTGTGGCTGTATTTCCAGTGGCCCTGACCCTTTGGAACCTGCAGGGGTGTTTACTCCACCCCTTCTGATTGTAAACCGCGTTGTGTGCTCCTTCTTTAACCAAAAATTCTAAGAATTTGATAAATGTTAAAGACCAAAGTCAGCATGCCTGCAGTCCAGCCCTGGGGCTTGGCTCGCTCTGCAGATGTGGTTCCAGATACATTTGCCCTGGGGGCTGAAAACGGGCTGGCTGGGAGGTGGGTGCCGCTGTTGGACCAGCACTGCCCCTGGGCAGATGTTGGGAGGGGCCAGGAAAGGTCCCCACTAGATTGTCAGTGCCCTGTCACTGTGGCCAGCACTCTGGCAGTTGAGCCAGCTGGGCGGGGGCTCCAGGGTGAGGCCCTGGGAGGCCTGGGTTGCTGCAGGGCGATGCAGCCTCTTCCCTGGGGTCCAGGCAGTCAGACCTTGACTAAAAATCAAAGGCTTCTGTGGTTAAACTAGCCTGAAAACCATAATCTGACCTGAGCCTCTGTTTACAGATAGGGGTCCCTGAGACCCCGAGGGGGGCATGCAGCTGTCGGTTCCCAAGTTCACCCACGTTTCCAGGCTTCAGCACAAACCGTCGTCCCTGAGGTGGGGTGCTGCTCCTCCTTTCCCAGGGTGCTGGTCTGAGTGGGAAACAGGCCCCAGGCCCCCAGTTCTGGGGCTTCTCCTGGACACCGTGGGAGTGGGGCTCAGGAATGGCTGGGGCCTTCCCCTGCTTGGAACAAGGTGGTTTCTGAGCCAGATGCTGGAAGACCCTGGTCTCCTTGCCACCCTGACCTGGGCTGCATGGGACACTTCCAATTGATGATGATAGGCAGCTGAGGTTGTTGGGTGGCTCCGGGGTGCAGGCACATTTTGAGGACGTCCCTCAAGCTACCCTTTAGTTAGACAGGGAGGAGTCCCCGTGTTCCCTCTAGTAGTGACCCAGGGCCAATTCGCTGTGCTGGGCTCCAGCAGCGTCCCTGACCCAGAGGGGTGGTATGTGGGGACCCAGAGGTGGTGAGCGGCTGCTGCCTCCCTGCTCTGTCCCTGCCACAGGATCTGGGCTCCCATTCAGACCAGCCGTCTAGACACCCTTGCTGTGTTTTGTTCCAAAGGACCATGGGCTGGGGGAGGGCCCAGGAAGAGGGACTCGGGCCAAGATGAAGAAAGGCAGTGCCTGGTGAGCGAGGGGAAGCTGACTTCAGAGGAGGCAGGGTGGGTGACCAACCCCACCGTCAGGAGGTGCACTGACTGACGACCATCGCAGCCGCTCCTGGGCGGAAACCCAGGCATTCAGAAGCCCAGTCCAGTGGACGCCCCCTTGGGCCTACGCTCCCCGAGCCGCTTAGCTGACACTGTCTAAATAAAACCCCACATCCCGAGCCAGGAAGTCTGGGGCGGGCTGCCAGCAGGAACCAAGGCCCAGAGGCAGTGTCGAGCCAGGTCTGAGCCAAAGAAACCCCCGTGGGGAGTCAGGCAGCTAGCCACACAGTGCTGGCCTTCACCTGCCCAGGGGGCCTCCAGGCCTAGGTGCTTCTAGAAGGGTAGCACAGGCAGGCTGACCCCCAAGGAGGAAGGAACCCCAAAGCCACCTTGTTGCTGTGGCAGTTGGTAACAGGAAGGTCCCCTGTGTGCTGCCCCAGAGCTGCTGCTGGCCTGAGAGACAGACATCTGCAGTGTGATGCTGTAGAACCAGGTTCTAGACCTGGTCCCTAATGAACAGGGTCTGTGCCTCCTTGATCCCTGGTCGCTTTATCTCAGCCGCCTTCCCTGCTTGGCACAGAGTCTGGCCGCTTGGTGTTGGTGACTGATGGCAGATGTTCAGCTCTTCCTGTGGTTCTCAGCCACTGCCAGTGTCTGGAGACATTTCTGGCTGTCAAAACTGGGGGTGTCAAAGAGGGTGCTGGTGGCATTCATTGTGTCCAGGATGGGGGTGCAGCCCAACCTCCCACAGTGCCTAGGACGGCCTTCCAAGGTGTCCACTCCTTAAGGATCGTTGTGCTCAGGGGGAGGAACTTGGCTGTAACCCAGTCCACGCCCCAGAGACCCCTCCCCACCATGATCCCAGCTTAATTATTCAAATGAGGCTGACTAGAACCTTGGTGGCTCTGACCTGGGTGGGAAGATGGAGAGCCCTTGGAATGGGGAGAATCCAGTGCCTACCTCCCCAGGAATTCCAGGCCACTGAGGCAGTGCAGAGGCCACTGCAAGGTGGCCAAGAAGCTGGTTAGAAGGACAAGTGCCCAGAATGGAGAAAGCTGCTCGGGGCAGGGGCATCTGTGGGCGCTGGTGGCCGGCACCCTTACAGGAGTCAGGCCCAGTGGGACTCAGCCCTGACCCTGTCTGCTTGGCCAGTCACTTGCCCTCTCTGAATGACCTGAGCCCACCAGAAGGCCCCTTGCTGCTCTCCACACCCAGGAGACACCCCAGAGGTTTGCACTAAGGCTGGAAAAATCACAGGGCACCTTTGCAACTTCAGAGCCGCGGTGGTGGAGCTGACAGGCCACGGCAGGAACACTTAGGGACAGGGACAGTCAGGCAGACCGGATCCTGCAGGGTCTTAGAGGACTTGGGAGTAACTTGGGGTATGGGGAGCCCTGCGGAGGTTTGGAGCAGAGGAGGTTGGCAGGGTCAGTTGATGTCATCTTCAGCCATCGATGCAGAATGGACTGGAAGTGGGTGAGGGGAGGGGTGGTCCAGAGCACGGGGAGGGTAGGCTGGGCTGGAGGAAGGGCAAGTTCCAGGTGATGGTGAAGGCAGAGATTGCAGACCTGGACCACCCTCTGTGACCTCGAGGTGCTCAGAGAGGGGAAGAGGGACTCAACCTCAGGAGTCCCTGGGGGCTTTCGGGCTTTGATGACTAGGGGCAGCTGGCAGGATCAGGAAGGCAGGCAGAGCAGGGCCCGGCGTGGGCAGGGGTGCCAACGCTGAACTCCCCTGGGTATTCGAGGTGGTTCCCAGTGTCGGGATGCTTTGGTTTGTCCCCAGGGACCCTGATCTTGACCTGTTGGGTTTCTCAGACTTCCCCTGAATATTTTATTATTTCCTTTCAGGTCAAAGATCCCTGTGACTATATTTGGGGAAGAGTTGGCCAGAAAAGTTTGATTTGCCTAATGCATAGAGGCCCCCAGGGACCCAGGGGAGAGGAGGTTCCCAGGGCCAGGGCTCGGCTCTTTGAAACAGGTGCGATGTTGGATTAGTAGTGTCTGCCCTAGTAACCGCACAAGGGGCGTCATTAAGTGTATGTAGGGGAAAATCACAAATACAAAGAGTCCCCAGGTTCTCTGCCTGCCCTGGGTCACCCTGGTCAAGTCACAGCATCTCTGTCTGGGGTCTGTGAAATAGCAGGGCTGGCTGAATCATCTGGCGTCTCCTGCTCTGACATGCTGTCATTGAGCCCTGGCCCCGCTCTAGGACCAGGAGACCATCTGGAGGACGAGGAGATTGCTCCACTGAGCCCCTTAACAAAAGAGAACGAGTCCCACGTCCTGCTCTGGCCCCTCTGGGTCAGCAGGTGTCTTCCAGAACCCGCACACCTATGCCTGGGGAGCAGAGGCGTTGCCCAGGTAGCAGAGCCCTGGGCCATTTGAGCAGCTTTGTGAAGCAGTCGTTGGAAAGGAGTGTCCCCCGCTGTAGCCCATGGCCCTGCCCGCTCCATGGCTGCTGTCTGGACACTTGGTTGAGGTTCTCCAGGGCTCGTGTGGCCTGCCCACTGCCCTCCCATGCAGTCCAGCCCTCCAGGCGGGCACCCCAAGCCTGATGACGGCCGTGTCTATTGTGTCCTCACTGGTCCTGCTTCCTGAACACCTGCTTCTGTCCTTGTCATTGTATGAACAAGGCAGGTCCTCACAGGTGCCACTAGCCAGGCAGAGTGTGGGCCTGCCAGGGCCTCGCTGTGGAAAGAGGCCCGCAGGCTGCTGGGCAGGGGCGCTTCCTCTCTGCAGCCCTCAGGTCACGCAGCTGGGCCCCAGTTTCACACTTGGGGATACCGAGGCTCAGGGAGGTGACTGGACCTTGCTGGGCTCTGATCTCTGTCTGGCTCCATTGTCTGGACTCTAGAACATTTGAGAGAAAGGAAGGGAGTGGGGAGGAAGGGAGGGCAGAGAAGGTCCAGAGGCAGCAGCTGGAGGAAGCACATTCAGGGAAGTGGCCACTGGCCGGCAGCTGGCAGAATTGGGGCAGAGTTTGGAGAGATTGGCCCTCGCTGGGCACCTGGCAGACCCCAGACTTTGCTTTAGAGGTTGGTGACCCCAGGGGAAAAAACCAGGGGACCCCATCTGGGGCCCACCCTGGAGCCTGGTGGAGAGGTCAGCAGAGTCTGTCGAGGCCCCAGGAGTCCTGACTGTGGGTCCTTTGGAGCCCAGTCCTGACAAGAGCATGTGCCCCAGTTCAACCCTGGAGCTGCCCACCTCCGGTTCCATCCTTTCCTGGTAAGGAAGGATGACTGTTTTGACAGTGTGACCCTTTGCACAACTAGGAGCAAGGACCCCTGCCTGCACAGTTAGAGGTGACAGCAGATTTGTCCTTCCCGTGTACACTTGGCAGTGTCCCCAGAGGCAGGCAGAGAGACTCTCAAACACCCCACCTTTATGTGAATGGTGCCCCAACGGGACCGCGGCTCCTAGGTGTCAGAGGCATCCTAACCGCGGCTTCTCAGGAGCAGAGCAAGAGTTATTGGCCATCCAGCCGCGCTCAGCCCTGTGTCCAGAGCAACCCCAGGGGCAGCCTGATGGGAGATAACGTTCTGTTTCTCTCCAGCCGGCAGCCCCCTCCCCCTCCCCATCCACCAGCAGACCCCAAACCAGACCAATAACTTAGCATTTTCATTTGAGTCCATCTGACAAATCGTTTTAGACGGAGAAAGCAATACTGCGTCTTTAAATGGCCACTTTGTCAGCGCGTCTCTGCGCTGTAAAAAGTCCTTTGTTATATGTGTCTAGACAGCACGCCAGCGGAATATTTGGTCTGCGTGAGGGGAGGGAGACCTGACAAGGTTGGATTCATTTACCGGCTTGTTTCAAGTGGGATTTCAAAACACTCGCTCATGAGCTTGGCCGCTCAGTCGCCGGCCTCCTCCACACTGGCTTTTCTTGTTTTTATGATTTTTCGCCTGTTGGGGCAGTTGGTGGGAGGCGGCCGGGTCCCCTGGCGGGGAGAGTGGCTGTGGCTTGCAGCTTTTCTTCTTGTTCTAATTGTCCTCCTCACGAGCGTCTAGACCGTCTAGACGTCCTGCAGATGTGTGTTCTCGGGGGAACCGGCTTTTCCCTCTGGTTACACTAAGTGGGAGCTCGCAGGCGCCTCCCCCTCCCTCCCGGACTCTTCCTGAGCAGCTCTGCCCTCCCTGAAATCAAGGCGCTTTGCCTCCTGGCAGGGTCTTTGTGTTTGTAACACATTTGCTTGACTGTGCTAATTTTACACCACCACCCAAAAAAAAAAAAAAGGAGAGAGAGAGAGACAGGGTCCAGACGCCAGGTTCCTCCTCCTCCAGCAGCAGCAGGCGTGGGCCCCATCCCCTTCCACGGCTTCTCCCATCTCTATCTCCTCTTTTATTTGGGGTGGGGGGGACATAGACTATACAGTAAAGCACCAGGGTTGGCATTTTAAGGGTGAACGAACCAAGGCTCTCTGGTGTGAGGTCTCAGATCTGCCGCGTAGGTACACTGATCAGCCTCACTGCCACAGTGGCCAGAGGAAAGGGGACAGGTGTGGGGCAGAGCATCTCCCGGCCCCCAGCCACTCACCTCCCATCCCCCAGGACAGGCAGAGAGGTGGGCCCCCCTGGCTCCCCTAGATTCAGCAGTTGACCTTACCTTGCCCTGCCCCCTGCCAGACCCCAAGGTCCCCTCCCTTGAAAACTCCTCATTGTTGTTGACCTGGCTCCAAAGTCGTAAATTTCCATCCAAGACGGCCACCGTCATTAATCTGCCCTCTGGTTTTTACATAGTTGGGGGCACAAAAGGTGGGGAGGGGAGCTAGGGTGTGCGGTGACCAGATGTCTCCTGGGACCGCTGAATTGCATCTCGTTTCTGCCAGAGGAAGCGAATCTAGCACATTGTGGGGAGGGGGTTGCACGTGTCATTGCAGGAGCCGGAATGAGGACATCCAACACCCTGAATGTCATGGCCTGGTCCTTTTATTTTTACCCCAAAACAGCCCCTGGGGGGCAGCCTGTAAACACTCCTCCCACCATGTGGGGGTGCAGGGTGCGGGCTCCTTATGGGCTCTGGGCAGGGCTCAGGGGGCAGGAAGCTCCTCCTCTTCCTTGCCGCTGGCCTGGGAGCCTGTGAATTCCTGGGGAGGGGAGAAGTCCGGAGACGGGGTTTGTCATATTTTAAGGTTTCCCTCCTTGCTCCCCATGATTATATCTGTAAGAAGAAAAATTTAAAAAATGAAATATTTCGAGGGGGAAGGAAGGGACCTTTAAAAAGAAGAACCCGACGGGGCCAAGTCCAGCCTCCTGCCCCAGGTCTGGACAGTGTGCCCAGGAGGCCGGCCCTGCTCCGTGCCCGGCCTCCCAGTCAGGGTGCTGCTGAGGCAGGGTGGGCTGTCCAGGGCTGGGTCTTTGACTGGCAGATGTGTCTGTTCTGTAATTGGGTCTGTCCTGGAGTAATTAAAGGAACATGTTCACCCAGTCACCAAGCCCGCGTGGCAGGAGGAACCTTCCCAACACATCAAAACCACGCTCTCTGCTGGAGTTGGGGGTCTATTCGGCATGCTCCTTAACGATCAGACGTCCCCGTTTTTGCTCTTTTAAGAAGCAGGGATCCCCATTCTCTTCAGTGTGTGCAGCTCCGGCCTTTTCGGGGGGAGATCTGAGCTGACGCGGGGTCAGACTCCCCGAGAGAGCCTGGCGCCCAGGAGGCGAGGTGGGCAGGTCTGGGTGGCCCTGGGCACTCTTCCTGTCTCTTCTGGAGAGTGGGAGAAGCCAGAGTTCCGAGACAGTCTTGTGTACCGCCTCATTTAGGAGGCGAATTGCTGCTCATTTGTCAGGCAAAACAGATGTGGCGGGGAGACAACATCTATTTTCATAATTCGAAACAAATCTGGCGCGCCGCCTTCCTTTCAGCAGGGCCTGCTCATGCAGAAAGCCCAGCTCCGCAGCAGTTAGCGGAAGTATTTATAGCTCGCCCATTGAACTCTCCTTCCTCTGGGGAAAGCGGGTTTCTGCCGGCACTGGGGACGCAGACTCCCTGGGTGGGGAGTGGGTGCTGCTGGGCTTTCTAACATCAAAGAAAGGGGATATGCGGCCGCGGCAGCTGCGCTGCGGTGGGACTCGCCAGCCACCAGCGGCTCTTTCCATCTTCCAGCTTTGAGTGTTGGCCAAGTGCGGGGGCAGTGGGAGGACGACCTTGGGGACGCTCCTGGACACTCCAGGAGAATCAGTGCCTGAGTCCTCATTGTGCAGGGGCTGCGTGCTGAGGTTGGCGGGGCGCTGGGCTGTCACCCCCCACTTTATATGCAGGAACACCCCGGCTCCGAGAGAGCGGCCTGCCTCAGTGACCTTCAGATCCGCTCAGGGCTTCCTTCCCACCTGGAGCCTTTGCCACTCTGCCCTCCAAGTAAGCATGGCTCTGTGTGTCTGAGGACCGAGGTAGGGACAGAGGGTGGGCCCCTGGGGGACTGGCCACGGCCAGCTCATTTGTCAAGTAGTTGAGCTCCTACTTTGTGCCCCCGAAGGAGCTGGAGATGGGAGGTGGCCAGGAAAGAGACCTTGCACCTGCCCCACCCAGAACCCAACTGGGGGCAGGACAGGAAATCCTCTCAGAGGCTGGGAATGCCTAGGAGGAAACCCAGGGTCCTGGAGCTGCCCGGGCTGCTACCCTGGGGCAGGGTCTGCAGCCTCCCAGGACTGAGGCTTGAGGGATGAGGAGCCAAGAGAGAATCTCAGAGGGAAGAAGCCCAGAGGGAGGGGGGTCTGTTAAAGTACTTTCAGTGACCACACCCAGTCTCAGCCCGCCGTGTCACCTTGAGCAGGGACTGGCCAGATTTCAGTACCCTCATCTGAGAACCGAGGAGTGAGTCCTCATTGTGCAGGACTCACTCAAATAGTACAGAAGTTTCTGATTCATCTAGGAGAGCCAGAAATCATAGTTTTGCAAGACCCCACCATTGGGGCAGCCTGTGTGGGGCACCTGGGATCAATTACTTACAACTGCATGTGAATCCACAGGTGTCCCAGGAAGCTGAGGCACAGCAGGGCTCCCATCACCTCCATGTGGGGCCTGCCCTGGGACAAGGTGACACTGCAGCCTCAAGCTGTCTTCATGGGCCGGGACTTTCTCCCACGCCACCCACAGACTGCAGCCGTGAGCTTGCACACCACCCCTTGCTGCCCAGGGTAGGGCTTCCTCTCTGTCAGGATGAGGTCCATGCCGAGGTCAGGGTGCTCTCAGGATCTCCGTCGGGTGACTGGTTTGGGGACAGGGTAGATCCCAGTGGCAGTGATGGAGGCTGGGTTTGCTCATAACACCTGCAGCAGCACCGTTAGGGGACCCAGCACCCTGGAGGAGCTGTGCCTGCCTGACACCTGCCGGGCTACACTCAGGGCAGACACCACTAGTCAGTCACAGCCTGCTCTGTTGCTGGGCCCAGCCCCCAGCCCCTTCCCACATGACTCCAGGCAGCACGCTTGGTGTGGGAGGCCGTCTGCCTGTTCCTGGTGGCACCCAGGGCAATGTGTGCCCCAGACCCAGGGCGTCCGGCAAGCAGGACAGCCGGCAAGAATGGTGCACTTCCCCACCGTGAGGCCCCTCCCCACGCCACACAGGGCCATTTCGAGGGTAAAGACTGAGTGAAGGTACAGCTGTCCCTTGGTGTCCTCAGGACACTCAGGTCCCTTCTGTAGGACACTGTATTGGTACAGAACCCACGTGGTCCTCCTGAACCCTTGTGTCATCTCTAGGTGACTCAGAATACCTACTGCCAAGTGACGGCTGTGATAGTCGTTGTGCTGTATTGTGTAGGAAACGATAACCAGAAAAGAAGGACCGTCCGTGTTCGGCAAGGACACAGCGTATTTTTTCAATATTTCTTACCTGTGGTCGGTGGGCCCGGAGGAGGTGGAACTCCCAGCTGGGGAGGCCGGCTGTACTTGGTGTCCTAGAGGCCCCAGACAGCCTTAGGTTTAAGGGCCCTCCCAAGGCCTTGTGCTGCCCAGCACAGCTTCCCCCTTCAGGAAGGTTGGGTCTCCCTTCCCTGTGGCCTTGGCCCCTGGGTTTCCATTCCCCATCCTCCTAGAAGGGCCTGTGAGGGAGAGCTCATGTGCCCAAGAGACTGCTGCCCACGCCTTCCCTCGCCCACCGATTCGCTTCACGAGCACTTAGGAGGCACCGACAGTGTGCGTGGCTTGGGTGCTGCTTTCCGGGTGACAGGGTAGCTGCAGCTCCGCCCTTGGGAATGAGAATCCGGGTTTACAGTCAGCAAGCCCCTTTGCCTAACTTCTTTTGAGGTCACGCTCGTAGGCGAGGTGTTGGTCACCTGCAGGCTCACTGTGTGTGATGTGCCTCCTTCACGTTGGGGCCTAATGGGGGTCCACTCCCTGCCTGGCTGGCGTTTGCTGGACCGGCTGTGGGCCGGACACTATGCTTCAGATGTGACCTGCTGTCTTATTAACCTGGAGTTTCTCAGTGCTGTTGACATTTGGGGTGGGGGTGGGGGGTCTCTGGGCATTGCGGAACGTCCTCAGCCCACAGGTGCCCGTGGCACTCCGATGTTGCCAGATGTCCCCAGGGGGCTACAGCACTCAGGAGGAACCACTGCCGTCCCTACCAGCTGCTTGAGGTGGCCACGTGGGTGCCTCATCTCTTCATCTGTCCTGTGTGACGATGACGTGGCCGGTGGGGACTTGAGTGTGGGTGATGTGTAGCTCTTTGCAGCCAGGCTGAGCTGTGTCCCCCAAGCTCTCCCCTGAAGGGTGAGTGACAGATAAAGCCACCCTTACCATTCGCTTGTTCCACCTGGCTCCCTGGGGCTTGTGGTGGGAGCCAGGGCCTGTACTGAGTAGGGGTCCTGCCTCACGGTGACGGGCAGGGCCCCAGCTAGTGTGGCTCTTCCCCAGGGGTGGGTTCCAGTGCCAGTGTCCTGTACCCAGGGACTGGAGGATGCAGGCTCCGCTCTTCCCAGCTTTGCGCGGGTTGCTGTGACTCTGGGAAACCCCCTGCCCCTCTCTGGTTTCTTCCTGTTCTCATCTGACCCGTTTCAGGGGCTCCCATCCCTTCAGTCTCAAGAGACTCAACCTCTAAGAGGCTTGGCTTTTGCGGGGTTTTTCCCTGGGTCCTTCGTAGTCACAGTCGTCCCTGGGACCCAGCGCCACTCGATGCCAGGTGACCACAGCCAGTTTGAATATCAGCCTCTGGCATCTTCATGGACAACCTGAGGTGTCAACTTAAGGTATTTGAATGGTTCCTCCAGTAAAGGAGGGACAGCCCCAGAGAGTGGCGGACCCCAGCAGGAACTGTAAACGCTGCTGCACCGGCCCCCCAGAGGTGGAGAGTTACATGTGAGCCATCTTCAAACTCTCAACTTTGTGCTCATGGCCACCCCCGGGGAGTCCTGATGCACGTTTGCCCAGCCCCGAAGCAGCCCTGCTCCAGGACCCTCTGTCGATGCCTCAGAAGCATCCTCTTTCTCCCTTGAATGTGACGGATGCTCTACCTCAGGGCCTTTGCACTTCAGTCCCCGTGTCTGTCTAGGAGTATTTTTCTCTAGCTCTCCTCATCTTTCAGGTTTCAGCTTAAAGGCCATCTCCTCAGAGAGGCCATCCCTGACTGCCCCATCTAAGGAAGTCCTCTCTCCGGGCACTCGTTGTCACAGACATCTCCAGCTGGGATCAGGCCTCCTGGGACAACAGAGGACCCTTCTCTTCAAAGATACCCATGGTGCTTGGAACCCTGCAGGCCTGACTCCAGGGCCTCAAGTGGCCCCTTGTGTGGAGTGTGCAGTGACCTCATCATGAGTGACACATCCACATTTTGTAGGGGTGCTTTGCCTGGAGGTGCTAGGGGGATTGGGAATTGTTGGAGCTCCCGACTGGAGCCTCGCTGCTCGCTGGCAGGGGTCCTTTCCTGTGGCAGTGCGCTGGTTTACTTGGAGGCACCGTGTGGAGCTATTTGTGCTAGGGGTCATAGCCCTGCTTCCCGGGCCTGCGCTGGTGCTGTGACACAGCTGCTCTGGAGGTTTGCTGGCCTTGGGGGTGCAGGGATGGGCTGCGGGGGAAGCCTGCGGGGCCGCTCTNACAGCGCAGAGACGCGCTGACAAAGTGGCCATTTAAAGACGCAGTATTGCTTTCTCCGTCTAAAACGATTTGTCAGATGGACTCAAATGAAAATGCTAAGTTATTGGTCTGGTTTGGGGTCTGCTGGTGGATGGGGAGGGGGCTGGGGCAGGGGAAGGGCTTCCGCTTGGCTCCCTCCTGCCCTTGCAGGAAGCCATGCCCCAAAGCTGGCCCCTCGATGGCTGCAGGCTGCAGGCTGCAGGCTGCGGTGCTGTCTTCCCCAATGTGATCCTAGTGAGACCAAGGCCTGGGGACCTCCCAGACGTTCATTTCTAAAAAAGAAAAAAAAACAAAAAACCAACGACCTTGCTATCTGGGGATAGTCGCTGATGGGGGCAGTTGTAGGAAGTAGACCTGGAGATGGCATGTCCCCAGGCCCAGCTTCTCAGCTGTCAAATCCCACGTAACGCAGTCCAGAGCGAGCGGCTGACATTTGGTTCGACCTTGTAAGCTTATGCGGATTGGTGTGTGTGTTTGTGTGTGTGTGTGTGTGGTTTGATCACATGTAGATTACACAGAGTCCCACCTGAGGACTCCTCCTTCCACTGTTTATGGCCACAGTACCTCCTTCACTCCCGACTGTTCTCCGTCTCTACAGTCGTGTCATTTCAAGAATGTCACATGAAGGGAATCACGCGGCTGACCTTTTGAGATTGCTTTTTTCACTGAGAGTAATTCTTTGAAGGTTTGTCCCGTTGTCGTGTGTCTCGCAGTTGTTCCTTTTCAGTGCTGAGTGGTATTCCTGGGTATGAGTGCACTGTGCCTGGCTTGGCCGCCACTCTACAGGGCGCCAGGGCTGCCCCCGTTCCGGGCTTTGACAGCACAGCTGCATGAAGACTCCTGCACGCCTTCTCCTCCTGTGAACTTGAGCCTTGGCCCGTGGGCTTCGAGGCCCAGGAGGAAGCTGCTGGGTCCTGTGGTAGCTGCATGTTGAGTTCTGAGAGACCCTGCGCTGGTGGTTACCCCCTGCCCTCTGGCCTCTGGGGAAAGACGTGAGTCCTGGTGAAGGATGTGGGACGCAGATTCTGTCCTCCTTCAAATATTAGTCGAGGGCAGCTGTTGGGGCGTGGCATGAGCTGCCAGGGACATGGCAGGACGAGGAACAAGCAGCGCCCCCAGGAGTGTTCTTGCTGCTGAGGTCAAAGGAATGATGGACAGGCAAGCCAGCACCCACACAGCACAGGTCACTTCTCATGGTGGCTGATGCACTGCTTCCTATGAGCCAGCTGCTTTCTGGGCATTTTACAGGCATCACACAACAACCCCGCGAGGTTGGTTGTCTTTCAGACAAGAAAGCAGAAAAGCTACAGGTCAAGGGTCAAGAACCACAGAGAATAATCCAAGCAGGCCCCTCCTGGCAGTGTCTGGCCATTAGGAAACACACAGAGCAAGAGTTGAGAGGACATTTGTGAAGAGCCACCTAAGGAGAGTGCTTCTGGCAGACAAAATGCCTGTGCAAAGGCCCTGGGGTAGGGACAGGAAAAAGGCCAGTGTGTCTGGAGTGTGGTGAACCAGGGAAGGAGATGGAAAGTGTGGCAGTGAGGTGGGGGCCTCCTGGTGGTCTAAGGTGAACATGATGGGGCAGCTGAGACTCATGATGCTTTTGAACCTGCTGTGGCTGCTGGGTGGGGTACAAGCTGGGTCAGTGTGCAGAGGAGGAGACTGGGGGACAAGGAGGACATGGAAGTGAGTCTTGTACCCTTAAGGGATGACCCTCGAGTTCCCCCAAGCCTCGGCCTGCCTGCAGGGCTCCCATGTTGGCAGCCAGAAGTACGGGCCCTCTCCCGCAGCTGGGCGCGCCTCTGGGCAGTTCTCACGCTGCTCTGCCCCGGAGGGCAGAGGGGTGACTGCAGCAGGTGCCCTTAGGAGCTTCTGCAGCTGGAGCCTGGGCGCTGACCGCCTGATCCGATGGGTTTCCTGGTTCTCAGGGTTCTTGCCCTTTCTCTCCGACCCCCTCGTCCATGTTGATTGTTACCTGTAAACAAGTCACCTGCTCAGTGTCCGTCACTCCAGGTCACGAGTCACCCGGCTCGACACCCATGCCGCACCCGTGGTGCCTCATCCCCCCAGGCCTACACCGTAGGGCCTCCTCAGGGCCTGGCCTCCTGGAGGCCCCAGCCCACGGCAGCCTCCCCTGGGCCTGGGTCTGTCTGCTTTGTCATCTAATGATGGTCTCCGTTTGTTGTGCACTTCCTGGTGCCAGCTAGTGTCGGCGGCGAGCTAGTGCACAGGTGCTGGCCCAGGTGGTCCGTAGGCGTCCCGAGAGGCTGACCCCTAAGGTGGAGGGCAGGGCCCAAGGTCTCAGACAGCCAGGGACTGCATCTGCTCAAACCCAGACCTGGGCCACCCGCCTTTGTGGCTTTCTGTGTCGTGCCCCGGAGCTCCAGGGGAAGGTCTCCGAGACGGTGGCTCGGAGCCTCTGTCTTTCCCTCAGCAGGGAGTTAGTGCTTCTGAGATTCACTGTTTCCACAGGAAGTGGCCCAGACAGCTGCCGGCTGCTTCCCTAATGAGCACCACTGTGGGCCAGGTGCTAGGGAGAGACTGGCAAAGGGGACGCTCTTCCTTGTCTCTGGGAGCTCCCCATGCGGTGGCTCGGGTGGGTGCTCCTGTTGGCAGGAGGAGGAAGAGGTGGAGGCTGCTGTGGGGCAGCCAGCCCTGGGTTTTGAGGGCTGAAGAGGAGTCTGGCAGGACAGAAGGGCCCCTGCTTTCCCGGCTCCTGCCAGCTGGGAGGAGGCTGCAGGGGAGGCTCGCGCCTGGTGGAGCCGCTTGACGAACCGGCCACCAGACACAGACCCACCCAGCATGCTAAGGCGGTCGTGAGTTACACATTTTCTTAGAAGTCACAGCAGATGTCCCGTGTGGTATTTACAAAATTAACCGCCACATGGGAGAGTTTAGAACTGCCAGGGAAATCCAGAGAAGGACGAGGCTGGGCTGGGCAGTCGGGAACGGGGCTCGCAGCAGGAGAGCGAGCGTCCCAAGCAGATGGTCCAGCCTGTCACAGGGGCAGGCTGGCAGCTTCAGGCAACCGGGAGGAGCTGGTGACGGGAGGCGGGACGGCGCCCAGGGCAGCCCTCGTGGGGGCCCAGCAGGTAGCCCTCGTGGATGACAGCTGAAGCCTGCTGCCCACGTCACACACCAGGCTGTGGGCCTCGCACCTGGTGTGTGCTCACCACCCTCGGCTCCTCCCCACGGCAGCACTTGGGGTGGGTGCTCCAGATGAGGAAACTGAGGCACACAAGGAAAATAATTCCCTGGTGCCACGTTGGGCCCCTGGGAGGGCTGGGATTCAGAGGCCGACAGGCAGCTTCTGGAGAGCTCCCTGCTCCTAGCGTGCACTGGGTGAATCCAGTCCCCGCCCAGACCCTGACCACCTCCTCCGCCCTCCCTGCTGTCTGACCCTGGCCATCCGTCCACCTCCCACCTCTGCCCGGGGCAAGACCAAGAATCGCTGGGCCCCTCTTGCTCCTGAAAGGCAGGGCCACCTCCAGGTCAGCGCCGAGACCCCTCCAGACGGTGCCCGTCGCCGGCTGACCCGGGGCCGCTCTCCAGCACGCGGCCGCATCAATGAGGCCCCTCGGGTTGAATGAGGCTCTATTGAGAGGCTGCTGAATGCCGCCCTTCCTGCCGCCTGTTCAGAGGGGCACTTTTTGTCCAAGAGGCTTGGAAACAGGGCCCCCCCCCCACTCACATCCCTTCTCCCGGGTGCTGAAGTCCCTGCTCATGTCAGGAAACACCAGGCTCTTGAAAGTCAGTGATTGAGAGAAACATCTGCTGGTTTCCAAGGAGCGTGAGGGCGGTGCTCGGAAACGCACCCCGGGCGCACGTGCGGGGCTTTTGGGGTGTGTCAAGATTTTTAAAACTGAAATTACTGGTGCTCGTTGAAAAATGCACACAGCGTAGAAATACAATAAGAGGAGAGTCTCTCCCCCTTCCCAACGTAGCCATCTTCATTTTGATTTTTTTCCTACAAAAATGGGTCCCTGTTATATTCTGTTCCAGTGTCATCGATTCTGCCCTGGGACAGTCACCAATGACCGCTCATCGTGAGACCCGTGGACTGGTGGTCCTCAGCCAGGAGTGACTTGCCCCCAAGGACATTTGTAGCGGCTGGGAACACTTCTGGCTGAAATGGGGAGGTGACCGTGTTTCTGGAGTCTGGTGGGTAGAAGTTAGGACCCTGCTGTGTCTGCTTCCTGGTCCCACTGTGTCCCATGAGGTGACCCCTCAGGGCTGGTCGGTGGCACTTAGGTGGTCTCTGGTTGTTGGCTTTGGAAGCACCCCTCGCCCTCAGGATGTCCTTGAGCGCCTGTCCTGGAGGTTTGGGGACCTTCTGTGCATTTTTTCTGGTGAAATGATCCGAAGTTCAGGTTGCTAAGTTGAAAGGCGATATGCGTATTTATGACGGTACCACCATAGTGGCCCCCCCATGTGCAGCCGACAGGGCCCCTGGCGACAGACCCGCTGACCCACCCACTCCCCATTTGTTCCTGCTTGCCTCAATTAACAAAGCACATCTGGCCCATTTTAAGTAACTTTCTGTCACACGGCAGCGTGTCCATCCATCGACAGAAGCCACTCCCGCCGTGAATTCACTCCATCCTGCCAATAACTCTCCAGAGGCGATTGATATTTTGCTGACAGGGGGTGTTTAAAGATGTTCGATGTCGGTGACAATAGAAAAAAAATCCCATTAGTTCTTTCCATTTGGATAATAGCAAGAAAGATAAAAGGCGCGGCTTTGTCTTTCCTATTGAAGGAGCGTTTAATCAGGAGGGTCTGTGATGGCGCCAGGGCCCCTGTGCTTTCCCAGGGTCCTGACTTCCCCACCCTGGTCCCATGCCCGCTCAGACTCAGCATTCACTGTGGCCATGGCCACAGCCTCCTGCGTGGCCACTTCCTCCGAGATGACCATGGGATGCAGGGGCAAGGCCCGTCGGTCACTCAGGGGAGAGGGGCTCTGTGAGCTTCTGCCCCCGGGGTGAAGGGGGCAGCCTGCCCGCCCCTGGACCCTGCCGACTAGCACGGGGTGCCCTCAGAGGCGAACACCCAGCAGGCCGTGTGGTCAGTTTGCTTTGGTTTTTTTTATACCCAGCTCTATTTATGCACCTTGGCTGTGGCTTCCCCAGGGCCCCCTGGGCTCCTGCCTCCTAGGGAGACCAGCGTGGAGCCCTCTCTGCCCGGCCCTCTGCTGGGCCCTGGGTGGGGAGACGCTGAGCTGAGGCAGGCCCCGTGGCCCTCCAGTGGAGCCCAGAGGGACGGAAGCCTCCACCTGGAGAGCCCAGCCCAGCAGGGAGGGGTGTGCCCCCCATGTCCTGAGGTGGGGGCTAGGGTCAGGAATGTCAGGTGTGGCCCCAGCTCCCAGCAGGGAGGGAGGGAGAGAGGGTGGCAGCGTGCTGGGCGGCTGGCACAGGCTCAGAGCAGAGAGAAAGGAGCCCAGGTTCAGTGCTGTGAAGCTGATGTGACCTCACCCCCTGAACCTTCTGCCATCCCTATTTGCTCCACAGCAACATGGAGGCCTAGAGAGGAGGCTTTCCTCGCTGGAGAGGCCCAGTGTTAGGGAGAGGCCATTGTATACCTGCCACAAAGACCTGCACATGATCACATGGACCATGGCCCCGGCCTCCACATAACTGGAGGGAAGGCCCTCGGGAGGAAATGAGATGTGGTCAGGTGTCTGGATGTCACCTTGGGCTGCTCAGCCAGGAGCACATGGATGGGTGGCCTCTCCCACCCCAGTGAGGGCACTCAGGGCCAGCAGAGGCCACCTGACTTCTGGGGTTCGAGGGGAACAGCTCGCTCTGGGGTGCTGGATGGTTCTTACATGGCATCCTTTGACCGCCGTGTATCCGTGTAGAGGACGCAGTAGCGCTAGGTGCCAGGGGCCTGGGGTGGCAGCTTTGTGTGCACCTGCCCCTCCCCCCCCCCAGCCTGGGCAGACACAGATCACCCGTAAAAATAGGTGTCTTTTTGAGATTTCAACATTATTTTTCAAAATGAGCACTTGGAAAAATTTTCAAACCAAATGGGCTCGTTCTCCTTGGTGATGTCCTGTCTGCATACACTGATCCACTGGCGCCGGAGCTCCCTGGGTGGTGTCAGCCCTTCCGGGGACATTGACATGGCCCCCGTTGACGCTGGCCTCTGTGTGGGCCTCCAGGGGGTCTGCTCGATGCTCACCTTTGCCCAGGAGAAGAGATGTGCTCCTGCCGGGCACATCCGTCGTGTGCTCGCTTTGGGGAAGGCTCTGGTCTGGGTGCTTGGGAACAGACAGTAACTGGATGCAGCCTGGGGACATCCGTATTCTAGCTGGAGAGGCGGGCCGTGAACTGCTGGGTCCTGTTCAGCTTGGAGGTGACTGCTACAGGGAAACATGGAGCACTGGAGAGGTGAGGTTCCTGGGACATGGGGAGGAGAGCGCCCCCTGGGCGGGGTCTTTGGATCAGAGACCAGAAGGCCATGAAGGGAACCAGCCGTGGGCATGGGGAAGATCAGTCCTGGCCACCAGAGTAGCACATGCAAGGGTCCTGAGGTGGGGTGTGCTTGGGCCCCCACAGAGCCGGCAGGTTAAGGAGGGGTCCCAGCAGAGGGTGGGGGTTGACTTGCCTGTCAGAGGCTCACACCTGAAGGTGTGGGGGTTGCTATCTTCACCCCACTGAGGTGCTCTAGGGGACAGTGCCTGAACTACCGTGCCAGCAGAGGGGTCACACACACCTTGGTGAGCTTCTCCTGCTGCTGCCCCGGTGTTTGTGAGGATGGGGGACAAGCCCAGGGCCTGGAGTTCACTCCCAGAATCCCCCGGAAGTGGACAAGTCTTGCCACGACCACAGAACGTGGGGACTGGGTCCCCTGTGTTTCTTCCTAGGTGAGGATACTGAGTGCTTCACCAGAGGCCACAGTGAGTGGCAGGGCTCCAACCAGAAGCTCAGGTTCTACCCAGAACAGCAGAGCCAGGAGCCACAGGCCATGACCAACATGGGACTCCTCCCAGCACTGGGCAGGATCTTGGGGTTACCTGTCCAGAGGCCAGCCGCCCCGCTGCACCTGGGAGTCCTTCAAAAGGAGGGCAGCCCATTTCTAAAACGGGGGAAACGGGCCGGGTCACCGCCTGCCTCCAGGCCCTCAGAGGAAAAGCAGGGTTAACTCACAGAAGTTCCAACCCCAAGAAATAAATGTGCCGTTGGGGGGTATTTGAACCGGCACCAAGAGCGATCAGAAAGTTATTCCTTTGACATCTGGTTCAATTTTACTTGAAATGCGAGGCGGGGAGCTGGCTTCTTATTCAAATGCCATGCGGCTGGGTGGGGAGGAGGGGCGTTAAATGAAGTGGCTGGAACCCCATCAGGCCCGGCTCTGTGGAATGACAATGAGGCCCGCCCTGCGGGTCTCATCCAGGCAGGCCTAACAAGATGAGATTTTCATAAATTTCAGACAGCGCCAATTCCTAATTCCTGGGTGTGTGGCCAGGAGGCCAGACAGGGCCGTGTGCAGGGCCAGGAAGGGCACCGCTGCCCTCCCCGGGGACAGATAAGGGGATAGGCGTGGGCGGTGTGGGGGGGTCCGTCTGGTCTGGAAACCCCCAGGGTTGGACTGGCAGGAGGGTGGACTCTGCCCAGCCCTGCAGCCCAGGAAGGACTGAGCTCCAGCTCATTGTCCCGAGGATGAGGAAAAGCCACACCCACGTGGGGGGTCCCAGGCCAGCCAGGTTCCTCACGCACTTTAACAGGGTCTCCGCAGCCCCCTCATCTGCACCTGGGAAGTCCCCAACAGGGACAGGGATGAGCTGAGGCTGCTTCTCGGGGAGCTCCAGTCTGCCACCCAGGTGGAGGCCAAAACCTCCGAGGGAAAAGAATGGCCTCAGCCTGGAGCTGAAATGTAAGGTCTCGGGGTCGCAGACACAGGCAGCAGCCAGTGCGCAGGGGCAGCCCCTGTGTGGGCCTCAGGGGAAACCACGGCCGCCCTCCCCCACGCTGGTGGCTCCCACAGGCCCCATGACTTCGAACCGGGTGGCACTGGACCTGTGCGAAGTCAGATCTAAAGCCACTGTATTTATTCCGTGTTACACGGACGAGACGCCGTGGATCCCTCCTTTATCAAAACTGAGGCTCGGAGCTTGACAGCTGTGTTGCAATTGGCTTTTTCAACCCCGTAACACCCCCAGGCGCGGCCACAGTGCAGGCGGAGCAAGGCGCAGCCGGCGGGGTGGACGCTGGCCCTGTCTGGCCTCCGAGCCGCACATCCAGGAATTAGGAGCTGGCGCTGTCTGAAATATATGAAAATCTGATCCTGCCTGGCTCAGCCCCCACCAGCCACGGGGCTGTAGCCACACTGCAGGTTGGAGAAGCCAGAGGGGACGCGGTCCTCGCCACCAGGCCCGGTGCTTGTCGTACAGGAAGTGAGAGGAACATCTGTGGGTACTTTCTCTCGTCCCTGGCAAGTGCCCCAAACTCCTGGTGCATGGTTCCGTCCTGACCCCCCAGGATTTTACTGTGCATCTGTAGGGCAGTGGGCGCCCCTGCGGTCCCCTTGACGATGCTCCTGGCATTCAACTCCACCTGGCCCCCGGGCACCTTCATTACAAGCCCTTGGCTGGTGCCACCATCCTGCCCAGGGTGCTGCCTGGGGCAGTGGGTCTAGCCACGAAAGCTTGGGCCTTGGGTGGGAGCTCGGCTGTGTGGTCTCTGACCAGCTGCCCACCCCTCAGAGTCTGTCTGTCTCCTCTGTGGAGCAGGGTGGGCCCGTTAGTACCCCCCTCCCGGAGTGAAGGTGCGAGTCAGCGAGACGCTGTGAGCAGGGCCGGGCACCGTGCCTGCCCTTGGCCAGCCTTGGCACTTGGTTCGTCCTCTCGCATGCCAGCCCAGCCGGGAAGGAGCCAGAGGGGGCACCCACCCCGCAGCCTCTGCAGGGGAGCACCAAAGGGAGGGCAGGCCGCGCCAGCGAGGCCTGTGAACTTGGAGCCACTCACCAGGGAAGAGGGTGCCAAGAGAGAGGGACCTCACTGTGCCGCGGGAGACGGGCTCGGTCACTCCTGAGGGACGGCCACTGGCACCACCACCCCCAGGGGAGACTGACGGAGGGGAGTAGCAGGAGCCACTCCATGCCCCCATGATGGGACAGGTGTGACACTGGACTCTGTGAAGGAAATGCTGGTTCTCTCCCAGGGCCCTGTCCCTTGGCGCCTCTGAGACCCTGAGCTCAAACTCTCGGCCCTGGGGACAGAGGCCAGGCAGAGGCTTTGGCTCTGCAGCTCAGCACACTTGATTTCCAGGGGGTGTCAGCAGGGACAAGGGATGCTTTTGTCCCTAAAAGGGTGTTTGTGACAGCGGTGTCGTGGGACTCTTTCTGCCCTGTTCTGAGCTCTTGCTTCTGTTGTCTCGTCCCTGCACTTTGCAGACGGGGGGCTTGGCTCACAGGGGTAGATGTGCCCTGGGTCTTAGGGCTCAGCAGGCACATGTAAGGGGGTAGGGCGGGCACTGGTCAGACTGCACCTCGAGGTGTCATTAGGACCAGGGGCTGGCAGATGCGTTGGGAGAATAAGACCCCAGCCCTGTTGTTCCCAGCTGTGTGACCTGGGGCACCTTGTCCCCAAGCGTCCTGTGTTTACCTGAGAATGCTCACGGTGAGTGGTGACAGAGAATCTGGACTGTGGATAGCACCGCCTACTGTCCTGCCTCATCCCTCTTATCTGTGACCAATGGCCATGAGTCCTGTGGTCACAGCTCAGTGACAGCCTTGGTCAGAAGGGAGTGGTCGGACCCACCCATGGTTGTCACAAACTGGGCATTGACTTAGGACGTCTGTGCTTCACGTCCAGGTAAAGGGGTGCAGGCTGTCATATTAGGGAAACTGAGGCAGGATCAAGTGGTTCCATATGTGACATTAGTAGCTGAGTGACGTGCAGCCTAGGTGTCTGGTTTTGGCTTGAAACTCTTAAATGCGTGACACAGGTGGCCTTTAGGTTCTCTGGAGAGTTCAGGGATGTGGCCACACCTGGACCTGCCCCCACGTGGTTCCCACTCCTTTGCCGGGGCCATGAGGCAGCTGCCCAGCTCTCCAGCCTCCCAGCCCCATCCTCCCAGTCCGGCCTCCCTGTGTCTTGTGAAACAAACGAAGGGCTCAGAGGACTTCTGGGTGTCGCGGTGGAGGGATGTGTGCCTCCTCGTGCTGTTTCGCATCCACTCCAAGGTCCTGGAGGTGGGGGAATGCTTCTCTTCCCCCATGGACCTCTGCTGAGCAATTAGAAGAGCGGTTCAGAGGAGGGTGGGGACTGGAGGAGAAAGGGGCTCCTTCTGCACTATGTGGCCTGCCGTGGGCACAGGCACGAGCCCTGGAGACAGCGAGGTCCAACTCGGGGTGTTGGCAGGGAGCAGGCAGATTAAGACAGGGTGTGGTCCGTGCCGGGCCGAGTGGGGCCAGGGCCAGGGGCCAGCACCAGATTGTGTGGGTGGACACCCACAGCTCCTTTTGTTTGATGCCAAACAGGAACATAGTTGAGGCCAGGGACTGTGGAAATGGAGGGCATCCAGCCTCCAGTTGGCGGCCTCGACCAGCGGGTGCTCGCCACATGGTGCACTTCCTGAGGAGGTGGCTCCGGTGCCTGAAGGCGAGGCAGGTGTCTCCCAGGTGTGCAAGTGCAGCAGAGGGGTGGGGGCAGCAGCCCCCCAGCCCACAGCCAAGGGTTGTCCTTAGTGAACCCAGCCGAGGGCCTTACGCTGCTGGAGGGGGATCTGGGTCTGAGGCTGACCCGTCCTCCATGCTCACCGTGTGGGAGAGCGGGGTCAGCCAGACTTGGAGGAGAGTTGAGGCCCCGTCCTGTACCCATGACACCTCCACGTCAGTGTCTGCCCCGGGGGTCCTGCCTCCGGCCTCTGCCAGGAGCCCTCCTCTATCCCCTGGGCCTCTCCCTGTGACTTCCACGCCAGGGGGCTGCTTGCTTGGGCCCATGGGCCCACCTTCCAGGAAGTCTCCCTCCACCTTCCTGGGATGCGCCTTTCTGTTTCCAGAGCGTCTCCACGGGCTGCCGGGGGGGTGCTGTACTTGCCCAGCCGCAGCAGGTGCTGGGGGGACCCCTGCATGCCGAGCGTGTCCTGCACACAGCCCTGCCTCACCTGCGGCTCCCCCACCCTCTGCCTCAGCTGCCAAGCTGACCCTGGCCCCTGCGCCAGCCTCGGGAATTCCCGTGACTCTCTCTCCCCTCTGGGCCTGGATCTGGGCTGTCAGCTTGCAGGTGTAGCCCGGTGGCTGGTCAGTTTCTCTTTTTGGATAACTGTCCTCTCTGCGAGTTTTCTGGGTCTGTCCCTAATGCGGTCGGTGGCCCAGGGACCCCAGTAGCCCCGTTGTGCTTGTTTCTGGGAGTGATCCGCCACTCTGGACAGGTGCCCATTTTGTCCACCCCACCAGGCCTGCATGGGTCTTGGTCCATGTGCTGCCGCCCACTGCCACCTGGGCCCCAGGCCACCCCAGGAGAAGGCAGTGGCCCAACCTGGGTCCCACAGCTTCCAGGGCCTGGGACAGGAACAAAGCAAGCCACACCACCCTCCCTCCAGGCCCAACTTGGGCAGAGGCCTGGAGACAACGGAGGGGGTGTCCCTGGCCGGGGTGAAGAGTGCATGGGCTTCGGGGTCACTGCAGGTCCTTCTGGGGTGTGGGTGTTGCACAGAGCAGACCCTGTGTGTCCCTGAATGCACGGCTTTGTCCTGGACCTAGCAGACAAGCCCTCGCTCTGCAGAATCAGGTCAGGATGCCCAGGCTCTGGACACGCCTCGCCTAGGGAGATGGGCGGGGTGACCACAGTGACCAGCCCAGCCCAGCCTCTGCCCTCCCTGTGGAACCCAGGCAGCCCGGGAGCTTCCCGCCAGGAGGATCCCCGCCTCCTCAGGGTCTGCTCTGCTCACCTAAGCCCTTGGTACTGCGTTCCCTCGCCTGGCCCCTCCAGGGTCAGATGGGGCAGCATCCAGCCAGGATCCGGGGCCAAGCTCTGGGGGTAGGGCCCGCCAGCTCTGGGCTCTTGGACTTGGGGATCCCACCCCACACCTCGGCGTCTGCAGGGGCATTGCCCTCTGGGCCTGACCAGCCCTCAGTCCTCACTGTGCGGGTCTGGCGGGGCCAGCTGAACCTGGATGGAGAGCTGGGGTGTCCCCCGACCAGGGGGGTGACAGAAGCACTCGTGTGTAGGATGTGCCCTGCACGGGGCTCGCGGGGCTATTCTTTCGCTGGGGTAGTGTGGCTGCCCGGTGGGATCCTTGGCCCACTCCAGACACCATCTGAGTCCCAGCTGTGATATCAAAAGTGTCTCCAGACACTGTTATGTGTCCTCTGGGGACACTCACCCCAGTCAGAGGCACTTCCTTGATGGCACGGTGTTCCATGGAACCAGGGAGCGGTGGTGCACATGTGTGACGTGACAAGAGAAAGCAGTGTTCTGACGACCTTGAGGGACACGGAGGTCAGGGCTCAGGAAGTGGTCTTGGGGAGAAGCTTCTTTGACATGGCTAGAAGGGGTTGCTCTTACCTGAAGCTCTAGGGAAGCCGGGGCTGGTGGCAGGAGAGTCCCTGCGAGGTCTGGAGCCTGGACCCAGTGGTGACATTCAGTCCCCTGCGTCCCATTGCCCGTCTTGGGAACAGAGCTGAGGCAGTGGCCTTGTGTTGCACATGTGGCCCGGAGCCGGGCTAACTGCTGCGAGTGCCGGGCAGCACCGGAACCTTCTCCCGCCAGGTCTGGGGGAGGCACATTCCTGTGCCGCGGGCCTCCTGGGCCAGCTGCTGCCCCTCTGCCAGTGTCACTTCCCAGGCACCCGGCATCCTGCCCGTTGCTGGGGGCTCTGCTGGCACCAACTGCGGCCAGCTGCCGAGGCCCAGACCCGCCTGAGTCAGCAGAAGCTGCCCGGCTTGGGCAGGATCAAAATAACCTCCTTCCTTTTCCAGCACTTGAGGGTTTTTCCGCCCTCCGGGGGAAAACACGCCCCTTGCCAAAAAAAAAAAAAAAATCTAAAAAATGAGAATTGTAACATCTGAGCCATCTGGAAGGTGTTTTCTGAGGCCTCTTGGTCGGGAGGGGGTGCTCACAGCCCTGGCCTGTTCATCTGTGTGTGTCGGGCGTGTGTAGGGAGTGTGAGGACGTGGGGTGAGTGAGCTGGGATGAGTGAGCTCCGGTGTGAGCACGCCCGTCTCTGTTCCGCCTGTTTCTCCCACACCCAGTCCCAGGTTCTCCGTAGAAGAGAAGGGGCCCCACCTTTTGCTACAGGTGGCTGAGAACCCAGGGCAGTGAGTCCTTCCCCAACCGCCCGCCCCCCCCCAATCCCGCCAGTCCATGGTCTGGGTCCGCT
>NW_026000026.1:12874408-12929846 GCF_001458135.2 Marmota marmota marmota | reverse complement strand
CCATTGCCGCTTGGGGTCAGGTCCTGCACACAGGTCTCATCACAGCCCTGGGCACAGGCTTTGAGCTGCGTCCCATGCACACAGGACAGGGTGTCTCGAGATCCCACCGTCCTGAGTCTTCCGGCCTTCCCAGGCCACAGGGGCTGTGGGCATGCAGGGCCCTGCGCCAGCAGCCTGGGTGGCCTGGTCTCACGTGTCTCTTGTCCCCACAGCGGAGCTGGAGTTCGTCCAGATCCTCATCATCGTGGTGGTGATGATGGTGATGGTGGTGGTGATCACCTGTCTGCTGAGCCACTACAGACTGTCCGCACGCTCCTTCATCAGCCGGCACAGCCAGGGCAGGCGGAGAGAGGACGGGCTCTCGGTAAGTGTGGCCTCATCGGCATCCTGGGCCCCCTTGGCAGTGGGAAGCCCTGGTGAAATGCCCTCTGTGTCCCCACCATGGTGCTGGAAGGAACCAAACTTGAGGGACAGAGGACAGGGCTTGGTCCCCTCCTGGCCTCCGCTCCCTCCTGTTTACAGGAGTGAAGACACCTGCCTGGGCACAGCCCTGAGTGCCGAGGGCCTGGGAGACATGGGGAGCAGGTGGAGGCGGGGCTGGGAGCCCCCCCCCCTTGCTTCTTGAGCCTCTGCCATGTGCCACAGGTGGGACGTTGCAAGGGCCAGGGTGGGAGCAGTGCCATGAGGTCCATCTTCCCGTCTGTCCCCACTGTGGTCCAGGATGCTGCGAAGGGAGAGGCCTGCAGGGGGGGAGCAAGAGCAGGAGGCCACTGGGGCAGGTGATGGCAGGACAGGTGTTCTAGAGACATTCAGAGACCAGACGGGACAAGCAGCTGGCATTTGACTCTGCCCAGCAGGGTGGGGTGGCAGGAAAGGTGTCCACAGTCCTACGGCCATGACCCAGACTGAAGGGGTGGGTCACAGGCCAGTTCCTGCCACTGTGTGGTCACAGTGCCCTGGGGAGGCAAAAGGACCCTGGGATAGACCCTTGTGGAGCCTGAGTCTCAGCCCAGCTTCACCAGTCCCAGCTGGGCACTTTGGCCAGTTCCTGACGCAGAAAACGGGGCCTTGGTGTGAAAGGGGTCACGACGCCCACCCCCAGGACACGGGTCTTCCCCACCCCCAGGACTCAGGTCTTGGCACCAAGTGAGGTCTCCGTCCTTAGTGGCTGGAAAGCACTTTACCCATTCAGTCCCTCAGCCGACGACCTGTACCCAGTGTGCGCTGTGCACCTGGAGTCCCCCTGGCTTGAAGGAGAGCACAGGAGCCAGTGTCCCGCGGCTGCTGCTGGTGGCCACACACCAAGACAGGGAACTCTCAAACTCTGCGGAACCAAGGTGGCCATACTAGGAATCCCAGGGCAAGCCAGTCTCCGGCCAGGTTGCTGGGGACAAAGGGGGATTGTGGGGGTGGGAGAAAGACAGCACGGCCCCTCCACACCCTCAGACTGAACCAGCCTCAGATCAGAGACACCAGGGGGAAAGTGTGTGTCTGTCCTGGACACAGCCGGTGGCTTCCCCTCTGTCATCCCCTGCAACGGAGCAACCACTTGCTCAGTTGTTGATTAGGCCACCTGGAGGTGACTTAAAGCATGGGGAAGGTGTGGGGGGTCCATGCCAGTGCCACACCATCCTCTCGGTGCCCAGGGGTACTCGGGGCCAACTGTACTGCGCAGGAGAGCGCTTGCTCTTCGTCGTCATCCTCTCTCTGACGCTGGAGCTGTGAGCACCACTTGGCCTTCTGAAAACCCCGAGTGTCCCCTCCAGACTCAAAGCCTCGCCTGAGGGGGGAGCCCCCAGAGTAGGAGCACCCAGCTCCCTGGGGTCTGTCCTGCTGTGGGGGTGCTTTAGCAGGGGCAGGCTTGTGCGGCGTGTGCCTGGGACGCAGAACTGAGCACCGTGGGTGGGAAGCAGCTGTCTGAAAGGCAGGCTGGAAGTGACAGGGAGGCGGCAGCATGTGACAGTTCCAGGGCTGTGGCCTGTCCCCAAGCTGGTGCTCGCAGGTGCCTGGAGGGTGGAGACAGTCCAGGCAGTGGTGGGCAGGGCTCCCCAGTTCCCAGGGACTCCTGGGGCTGGCAGTGGCACCCAGAGTCTGGGCTGAGCCAAGTTGGTGTTGGCTGAGGCCCAAGCCAGCAGGTGTGGACATCTCTGCTCACGTCAGGCCCAGCCTCAGTGCGTCACCGGGTTGTCAGGGCAAGAGCAGTGACTCTGGCACTTCTGACGGGGACACTGGGCACTCCGGGGCCCAGCATAAGTCAGGAGGCCGACCGTGTCTTCTCTGAACCTGCCGCCTCCGCCGCCCGGGGCTCCTGGTGTTTATTTGCTGTTGTCACCCCAGCAACGGCAGCTGCTGTCTGTGGAGCTATGGAGACTCGGAGCTCAACCTGCTCTGCAGAGGAGAAATGGAGGCTCAGAGAGGTGGAACACTTGCCCCGGGCCACACAGCCTGTCCGTGGCTGTGTGAAGAGCCCTGGCCACTTGGAGAGGATGGAGTTAGCTGAGCTGTGGGAGGAGCAGCACCGAGGCTCTGGGTGTGGGGACTTCGATGCCATCATCAGGACGCAGCCCTGCAGTGGCACCTGGGGCTTGCTGGAGGGACAGAAGGATTCTGGCCATTGCTTCCCAGACACCTGGGCTAGGAGTCTCCCCAGGGAACCTCATGGGGTAAACAGGAGCCTGTTCAGCCTGAAGCAGGAGGCGGCACCTCCCCTGGGGACCCCCTGCCAGACAGGGCGCGTCTGAGGAGTCTCTGGGCCCTTGACCTCCAGGGAGCCCCGAACCTGCCTGGGGCTGGGCCTGCCCTCGTCCCTGCCATAGCTTCTGGCCATGGTCCCTTTTCAGGTGACCCGGGAGTCCCCTCCTACCAGCAGCTCTCCTCGCCTTACTGCCTTATGGACAGGTCATCTCTCCTGTCCCAGGATTTGAGGGCCACCCCTCTTGCTGGTCCGGCAGCTGTCCTCTGATGGCTGTTTCCTCACGTGTCACACAGGGCAAGACAGTGGTCAGGGTGAGGCTGGAGTGCAGGCCGCACCTGGCCGGGGAAGCCAGGACGGACGCATCGCTGGATACAGTGACAGCCAGCCACAGTGACACAGACCTGGGTCAGAAGGGCTTGGCCCAGCTGGACCAGAAAGTTCTTAGGCAGCTTTTTCACCTCCTGACGAGAACGACGTTAGAGGAGGAAAACCTTATTTGGGGCCCACGGCTTCATAGGTCTCCGTCCATAGGCAGCCGATGCCATTCCCTGGGGCTCTCGGAACCCAGTCACCCCACCTCCGAACTTTCTTGCCTTGACTCTGGTGAGCTCTGGGGGGGACACCTCCCCTTGCACCATAACAGGAGGGGATTTACCCATTAAGGCAGTCAAGGTCTCACCTGGGAACAGGTGTCACCGGGTGGAGACCTGTCGGGGAGGAGGCGCCCTCCTGCCTGTTTCTGAGCATCCCCGAGCCTTGCCCTCAGGCGCCAGCTGGGCAGGTGGGCCCTGCTCTGGGTCTCCTTTCCTGCTCTTGTTCAGTCTTCATCCCCTCCGCGAGCAGCCATGCCGGCCCAGCCGAGGTCCCCGTGGAAACCTGTACAGAAGGCCGTCTCAGACCCAGAGCTCAGCCAAGGCCTGGGATGGAGCCACCCTTTGTCCTCTTTGTCCCCAAATCAAGCCACAGCCTGATCTGCTCTCTATGGGGGCCTGCCTGCCAAGGGCCAGTTTCCCAGGGGCAGGGGCAGGGTGCAGCCAGGCGGGGTGGCAAGCAGCCAGCCAGGAGAGGGAGCCAGGCCCGGGGAGGCCGCCGTCCCAGTGCCAGGCCCTGTGCTAGCCAGAGGCATCTTCTTTCACTCTGTAACAGCCCCCGCTATGCACCTGCCAGATGTTTGGCCTGCGGAGTTTCAAGGGTGGTCATCTCCCCCACGCGAGGGAGAGACTTACTGGAGAGGTGTCAGAAGCGCTCCCCCTGACCATGTGGCACTGAGGGCTCCTGGGAGTCTGTCGAGCAGCCTGTGGCTCTCAGTCTGGAACTGAAGGCAGGTGGGGGTCATCAGGATCCTAAGCTGGCCCTGAGGGCCAACCACCTGCTTGTTTTTTTGGATTTTTTGTGGTGATGGTTTTGTTTTGGGGGCTTCTTGTGGGTTTTTTTAGTAGTGGGGATGGAACCCCGAGGTGCTTACGACTGAACCACATCCCCAGCCATTTTTATTTTTTATTTTGAGTCAGGGTCTTGCTAAGTGGTTTAGGGCCTTGCTGGGTTGCTGAGGCTGGCCTCGAACTTGCCACCCGCCATGTTTGGCACCAGCAGCAGAGCTGAGTGGTGACAGACCATCAGGCCCATAAAGCAGAAAACCTCTTCCTCTAGCTCTTTGCAGAAGTGATTGGCGGGTCCCCTGTCTGATGGGATCTAGAGGGGGCAGCTGTGGGCAGTCTGGATGTGTCCACTTACAGAGAGTGTTTGGGGAGCAGAGCACCAGGAGCCACAGGTGTTGGGGAGGAGGGGCAAGAGGAGACTGCAGGGAAGCAGGCGGGAGGGGAAAGCAATTCTGTAGGTGAGCCGCTGGGGCCTGTCAGCAGCTGGGCTTGGGGTGGTCAGCGGGAGCTGCAAGAGTAGCCCCCCTTCCTGCTTCCCACCCCTGACTGCCAGAAACCATCAGGGATGAGGTTCCAGAGAATTCTGAAACTTGTGCCTCTTCTGTACCCCAGGTCACACTTGAACCTGGTTCTACCCAGCAGCTTATGCACTCAGATGGTAATCTGATTACCTGCTGTATACCATCTGGATGCTGGGCACTGGGGACAGGCAGTTATGGGCAGAGACGTGGCCTGGTGGTGCTAAAGGGGCCTGGAGAGCCAGGAGGGGGCTTGCTGACACCAGCCTGCTATAGCGACAGGAAGACCTGCTGAGGAACCACTTAGGGTACAGCGGGGTTCTGCAGGGGTGTGGGGTGTGGGTCCCAGGGTTAAGGTGGAAATTTGGAGGCAGCAGGAAGCCCAAGATTTTCAGCAGAGAGGTGGTGGGTAAAGGTGGGTTGAAGGAGGTGACCCCAGCTTCTGTGAGTAGGAAGGGCCCTGGGGGTGGGGGAGTAGAGAGACCTGGGGTGGGAGAGTAGGAAGGGCCCTGGGGGTGGGGGAGTAGGAAGGAGGCAGAGCTGAAGCAGCAGCCCTTCTGCAGATCTTCAGGGACCTCACAGACCACAGCACCCACAGCCTCTGGGCCTCTGGGAGCTATTTGACAGGCGTCAGCCCGCCCGGCCCCTCGGGGTGGAATCTGCATTGTACTAGGTCTCAGTTGGCTTGTCTTTGTGGTCCAGTCTGGAGGTTCTGGTTTAGGTCTTCCCTGTCTCCCAGATGCCAGGGAGGGGGCTGGGGGGACACATGACACTCTCTGTGTATTGGAGGAGGAATCGGGAGGTGGGTGAGATGAGGATGGCCAAGGAGGAGGGTCAGGCATGGCTTGGGGTCTGCCTTGTGCAGCCTGCAGGTGCCGTCCATGTGCTAGAACACTGGCCAGGATGAGACCTGACCTCTGGTTAAGTGCATTCCCGCAGGGACAGTTGTGACAGCCAGCGCCCCCAGTGGCCTACAGGAGATTGCAGCCTTCTGTTCCCACCCAGGCTGCCCGTGAGGCAGGTGAGGGACCTACAGGAATCATGGCTCCAGCAAACCTGAGGCCATACAAGAGCTCACCACCTTGGTTGTGACGTCGGTTCTTGGTGTAGATGTTTGCCCAAACTTAGCTAATTGTGTGCTTTGACTATATAAGTTGACTGCACATCAGTTACATCTCCGTGAAGCCCCTCATGCCATCTGGGCAACTTACACAAACTGCTCCTGGCAATTCCACTTTCCTGAGAGGAGCTGCTACTGGCCCAGAATCCCAAAGCAGGGGACGGAAGCTTCTGAGCCCCCAGTCATGTCCCTGGCCCATGGGCCCAGCACTTGGTACCATGTCTACATGGTGGATGATGATGTTGAAACCTGTGGGGACACTGGAACTGGTAGTCAAAGGAGTTGGGCACACAGTGGGCAACCAGTGCAAAGGCCCTGTGGTGTGTCCAGTGTGTTATGGCATGGCAAACCTGTCTGTCTCCAGGGAGTGCGGTGGTGGCACCCAGCACTTCTGCACACTCCTGGAGAGCACAGAGGCTCCAGTGGCTTTTATGTGCAACTTGTTAAATTCTTTAGCAACTCCACACGGCAAGTATTATAATTATCCTCATTTCCAGACACACAAAGTGTGGCCTGGAAGTTAAGTACTTTTCTAAGGCCCCACAGTGAGCGAGTGGGCCAGAGGGGAGGAGGCAGGAAGGCATAGCACCCTGGGCTTCTTTCTGAGCCATTAAGGATTTATTTTAAGGTCTGCAGAGCTGCAGGGGAAAGGGACCAGTCAGATGTATATTCTGGAATTTTGAAAAGGAGGAGATTGACAGGGACAGCAGTGGGAGCTGAGAGGGGTGGGTGAGGAGTCCACTGTGGCTGTGTCCTCCAGAAATCTCCAGGGTGGAGGCTGTGGGGCCCACCCTCTCGTTCCAGAGCCCAGCCGGTGGGCCCTCCAGCCTCTGACTCTGCCTGTCCATCTCTGCCCCTGCAGGAAGGATGCCTCTGGCCCTCGGAGAGCACGGTGTCCAGCGGCGGGATCCCAGAGGTGAGTCCCAGGCTGCCTCCCCTCCGGCACCCCTAGCGCTCCAGCCTCCCCTGCTGCCACAGAAAGGGTGTCACTGCATAAGGCCCATCCCTGGGCCCTGCTCTATAGACTGCCCCCGGGTGGCCGGGACCCCTGCCTCAGGGAGAGCCTTTTCCCGTGTGGGGTGGCACAGCCCTGGTGCTGCCCACAGGCCAGGCCGGTGGACCCCAGCGGAGACCCCACCCCGCCCTGCTCCCCCGGCCCCTGACCCGTCGCCCGCCCCCCAGCCGCAGGTCTACGCCCCTTCTCGGCCCTCGGACCGCCTGGCCGTGCCGCCCTTCTCCCAGCGGGACCGCTTCCACCGCTTCCAGCCCACCTACCCCTACCTGCAGCACGAGATCGACCTGCCCCCCACCATCTCGCTGTCTGACGGGGAGGAGCCCCCGCCCTACCAGGGCCCCTGCACCCTCCAGCTGCGGGACCCCGAGCAGCAGCTGGAGCTCAACCGAGAGTCAGTGCGCGCGCCCCCCAACAGAACCATCTTCGACAGTGACCTGATGGACAGCGCCATGCTGGGCGGCCCCTGTCCCCCCAGCAGTAACTCGGGCATCAGCGCCACGTGCTACGGCAGCGGCGGGCGCATGGAGGGGCCGCCCCCGACCTACAGCGAGGTCATCGGTCACTACCCGGGGTCCTCCTACCAGCACCAGCAGAGCACCGGGCCGACCTCCCTGCTGGAGGGGACCCGGCTCCAGCACCCGCACCTTGCCCCGCTGGAGAGCAAAGAGGATAAACAGAAAGGACACCCGCTCTAGGAGCCGGGGGCCAGGCCGGGGCAGCGTGGCTTAAGGCAAAACACTCGGCACTTCCTAAAGGAGAAGAGAGGAGGGCAGGGTGACACACCCCCTCCGTGTATAAATATTTACATGTTATGTCTGGTCTGAATGCACAAGCTCAGAAAGCTTGCAAAAACAAAACAAAAAAAAACACATTTCTTTGTTGAGCTGTCTTGAAGGCAAAAGAGAAAAAAAATAATTTCTGCAGTAGTCTTTTGTTCCCAGTTGAGCTGCGTCGTGAATGCTTAATTTTCTTTTGTTTATGATGATTTCACTTATCTTTAAAGACATATTTGCACAAAACCTTTGTTTAAAGATCTGCAATATTATATATATAAATATATATAAAATAAGAGAAACTGTATGTGCGAGGGCAGGAGTATTTTTGTATTAGAAGAGGCCTATTGAAAAAAGTTGTTTTCTGAACTAGAAGAGGAAAAAAAATGGCAATTTTTGATGCCAACTCAGAAAGTGTGTATTACCTTGTAAAGAAAAAAAAACTACAAAGCAGGGGCTTAGAGTTATTTATATAAATGTTGAGATTTTGCACTATTTTTTAATATAAATATGTCAGTGCTTGTTTGATGGAAACTTCTATCATGTTTGTTGAGACTTGGAGGAAGACAGGTCAGAGCTACAGAGTGGACCTCAGGCAGAGGGGTGCCCTGGGGTCTGGAGAGGCCCACCAGGGCTTCTGCAGCGCACATGCTTCTGTCTAGATAGGTTGTTGCCACATTATACATTCCCTACCGAAGGGGACAAATTTCTTCCTTCTGGGCCAGAATAGCCTTTGGATGGCAGGCGAATCAGGAAAGTTCCCCCGGAGGCGCCAGGTTCCAGCTGGTGGATTTTGCCTTTCCCAAAATGAAAATAAACTGCTAACGAAGGAATTTTAGTTTTTCTTCCTCTTTTTTAAAATGCAAAGGTCCCATGGGAAGGGCAGGGTGCTGCTGGCAAGCTGGGGCTGCCCCCGTTCGTGCTGCTAGGGATGCTCTCGAAGGGCTGCTGGCTTGCTCCTGCAGAGTGCTTTGGTGATTCAACTGGCCCCAGCGTTTGCAGGCCAAGGTCAGTGCCAAGGTTAGTGCAGCGCACTGACTGCTAGGAAAGGCCTCAAGCGTGGCATTTGGCGTCCTCCCCATGGGCTTTGATTCACGTATCAATTTTGACCTAAGGGGCCAATAAACAGACCACCTGAGGTGACAGGTGACAGCCAGGTGTCTCCCTGGCATATAAAAGGGTTAAACTGGGATGATGGTCAGACCAACACAAAGCCTGCTCCAGGCTTTAGAATTCCTTACCTCCCTCCCCACGTTTGCATTCCCTTCCCCATGGAAACAGCCACTGCTCATGGCTATCTGTGTCCTCACCTGCATCTTTCTCTGGTCAGCTTTGTCCAGCAGGTCCTTACTGGGCAGATTGGGACTGGCCGGACCCTTGATGAGGAGTAGGATTTGGCACAGGTGAATAGAGGTGACAGGAGACAAGAAGGGCCCTCGGGGTCCAGGGGGTGTGGCTGGAGCTCGGGGTCTTCTCACAGTGGACTTGCTACACAGGAGGGACCCCTACCCCTGCAGATAGGGCAGGCTCCCACACTGCTGTCCCCTCTGGGCCTGGGAGATGTCCCCTCGTTTGGGGCAGAATGCTACCCAGTCAGCTGACCTAAGAGAAGGATCTAGGAGGCGTGGGACATAAGCCACTTTGTCCCTGAAAACGGCTCAGAAGTTCTGACCGCTGGGCCTCTGTTTCGAGGTGTATTTTAAGAATGTGATGGCCGCAGAACCTGGGGCCCAAGCTTTCTGCAGAAGTCCCCATACCTCAGTAGCAGAGCCTGCCTCTGTGTGGGGCCTTGAAGAGGATTCTTTTCAAGGTCGTGCAGAGAAGTCAGTATAGCTTGCCCTGAAAGGTCCAGGGACACACAGATATTCCAGCGTAACCTTCCTTGATGGGAAGCGTCTCTGGTGCCTTAGTAAGGAAGCAATCACCCTCTCGTCCCCTGGCGGGACGTTCCTGGACAGTGCCTCACTCCCCGGGACTGGCATCCTCTCCCTTGGTTTACAAAGGGCTCCCCGTCACCCTCTGGCGTCTTCACCCCTCTGTCCTGGGTAGGCGCACTCAGCGAGGCACCGGCCTCCTATCCCTGTGGTCTTCTTGGTCCAGGACTGTGCGTAACTCCCATCTGGGTCAAAAACCTAGAAAAGTGGGCTTCATTTGTACATGTGGCCTCAGCCACCGCCAGGGGAACCGTCCTGCTGTCCCTCTTGGGACAGGCTGTCTGAATCTTGTTGCTTCGTGGGGTGGCCTGTGTGTGCTGTAGTGAAGAGGGAGGGGGAGAGCGTGGCTTTGACCTCAGCTGGCCTGAGGGCAGGGCCCACCCCCACCCCTCTGGTTCCAACCAGTGTCGAAGTCCAGGGTCACTGGCCTTCATGCCCATGGATGACCGTTGCCGAACTTCAAGGAGAAGGGGGTTGGCAGGGCAGTGAACACCCCAGAAACCCGATGGGGTGTTCATCTGGAAACCAGGGCTGGAGAAGCTCCCCGCTTCCCCGCGGGCCCCCACAGCTCTGGGCACACTCTGCTTGCGGTGTTGGTGGTCACCTCATTATCTTTGAAGCACCCCTAGGAGACCACCCTTTTCCAGTGGGAGATTAGGTAGGGTCCTGAGAATGGCTGGTTGGAGGGGGACCAGTTGGTTTTGGGGTGCTGCTTCCTTCACCCCCCAGTGCCCATGGGCGATCCCGATGTTTCCTCCAGAGAAACACTTTCTTCTCTGCAGAGCCGGGGTCTGTGCATGGACTTCCAGAGTGCACCAGGAGCCCCCATCTTTTCAAAAGCCCGATGTTTTTTGCAAAGAGTAAGCGACCCCTTTCCCCTCATGTAGCAAAAACCGGGGCAAGCCAGAACCGGGTCCGTCCCCTGTCCTATCCGCTGTCCCCGTGAGTTGTACGTTTCAGATAATTTTTTTCCCGTGTGCAACACAGCTTCCAGAACCTCAAAACGTCCGATGATATGGAAGGAAATGTGTCTGTTTTGTTTTGTTGCTTTGTTTTCCGGAAGCTGTGCTGGGAACCTCGCTGGGCCCTCGAGCTCAGAGGCCACGCGACTTCCCGCCGCCCGTCGCCCGCCATGCTTGCATGTTGCCTTCTGCCGATGACCGCTTCCTTTGCGTTTCCCGCGTTCTGTTAAGTGAAAACTCCTGTAAGCTCTCCTTGCACGCCGGGTGCAGCCCAAGGGGCTGCTGCCTAAGACTCTGTATCTGGACGCCCATCCGCAGGCCTGGAGAAGCTGCTTGTTGTGTATCAGTGATCATTAGTGGCAATGATGACACTCTGAAAGCTGCAATACTTATACAATAAATTTTACAATTCTTTGGAACAAGGCTTCTCAACTTCTTTGGCTGTATTGCTCTTCTCCCTTCCAAACTCCCACCCCCTGCCACCTTCTAGAACAACACCAGGGTACATATAGTGGAGAGAGAGAGAGAGAGATCTCAGCACTGCTTTGCAACTTTGAGTTGAGTGGCTCAACCTTTCTGTTTTAGCTCAGGAAGCCCAGTGAAAACACCTATTCCAACATTGTTCCAATAAAAAAAGGGTGGCTACTGGGGTTAATAGTTCCCAAAACATTGTATGCTTTTCCTCCCTCTGGGGAGATCATTATTTACCAATGCATGATGAAAATTCAGATAAGGTCTGAGAGCAAGGAAGTACCTTAAGTGGGTTTCTTCCAGAAGAACTGTGAGACGTGGCCTGGTGTGCAAGGGATGGATGGATTTAGGATGTGTCCTCCTGGGTTCAGGGGGTTGACTAAGGGAGGTCAGAGGGGGAAGAAAAGTGAGGGAAGGAGGTGGTTTTAGGTCAAGTCCCAGCTCAGTCTGTCCCTCCAGGGCCTGTGGGTCTCTGGGGTAGCTGCACCAGGAGAGATGGACACCCAGGCCCTCTGACTTCAGTGCATAAGACTGGAGCAAAGAGGTCCCAGAGTGGTCCACCCACTTGCCAGCCCTCAGCAATGCATGTGGAGTCTGGAGGAGGGGTGTGCAGACCCCTATAAAGGTTTCCAGGGATCCTGAGTGGGACCCCACAGTACCCACTACAGAAACTGTCTTAAATAGTCCCATCAAGCCAATTCAGAGGTGGGGCCCAGGATGACTGCTATCTGGCCTCAACCAGGTTGGAGCTTCTGGACCTCGCACCGTGGGAGAACGCCAGCCCAAGGCCGCAGCCCACTGGACCAGGACAGCACTCAGCACCCATCTGCCTTGGCTTTCCTGTTCCCTCTTCCTGGTGGGAGAGGAGCTCAGAGATGAGGATCTGGGGAGAAGCCAAAGACCTCCCCTCTCTAAGCACAGAGAGTCGGGGCCATGGGTGGTCCCTTCTAGTTTTGGAGTCTGAGTCACTCTGAGCTGTGAAGGTCACGCCCCTGCAGATCTTTGTCACCTGGTCTGTGGACTAGGGTTGATGGCGTGCCCGTGAGATGCTTGCCCTTGTGTCCACAGGTAAGGCCTGCAAGTGCCCAGCGGGGGGAGGCACCGGCACATGGGCGTCAGCTGCTCTTTCCAGGAACTCGGGCTCAGGGTGGGGTTCCTATGCTATGAGCAAAGGCTCCCTGAGCCTCCTGGACCCGTTTGCAGGCCCTTCTCCCAGGAGTCAGGATGGAGCAGGGAGCTTTTTCCAGCCATGGAGGGGAGTCTCGGGCTCCAGCCGGGCGGGACCTCTCCCAGAAGTACAGCTGGAGCAGTCAGCCGCTCAGCTCCAAACTGGCAGTGAGGGCAGCTGAGACAGCACGGGCAGGGAGCACGGGCAGGGAGCACGGGCACGGCCACCCTTCCCAAAGCTGGCGGCTCCACATTCCCAACAGCTCGCCTTTCACTTCCCTGGGTTTTTTGGTGGTTTCTATTTTCTTTTTTTTTAACACTCAGTCTGGCTGCAGGGAGGGCCCTTGCCACAGACCCCCAGGCTTTGTGCTGGTGTTAGAAACGCACGTGCCCACCGGCACCTCTGCCAGCAGGAGAACGGCCACAGGAGCCAGTGGGTGGCCCACGGAGGCTGCGTTCCAAGCTTGGAGATGGTGCTCCCCCACCCAGGGTGGGGGTTACCTCCAGATAAACCCAGGTAAGCTGAAAATACGTAAGTGTCTGGTGCCTTCTGAGAAACTTCTGGGGTCTGGTTGGGGCAATGGGGGATCTCCTGAGCTTGTCCATCTGGCCAGAGCCCTGTCCCCCTTCACTGCCTCTGACGTCCCTCTCCCTTTCCTGGATGTGGGTGGGGAGCACTTCCTAATCAGCAGGGGCCCCTCCTCGCCTCCACCATCCGGCCTGGGGCCAGGCTGACCCCCCCCAGGGGTACCCCAATCTGGTGGGGGTTGGGAACACCCGCGGTTCCTTGGAGGAAGCCTCAGGAGGACGCTGACACTCGGGAGCCCACAGATGCCCCAGGAGAAAGCAAATGGGGTGCACCTCTGGGCTTTCTCACCACGTGCCTGTGTCACCACTGCCCTCCTGCCCAGAGGCCCTTCGCTCAGCCCCTTGGCTGTCCTGACCTCCTCCAAGCATGGGGACCCGCTCAGCCAGCACCTCCTCCAGGAAGCCTCCGGGATGCCCAGGCTTCTCCATGCCATCGCCACTGACACTCGCTGCATGTGGCCTCCATGGCCCCCCAGGATGCTGAGCTGCCTGAGGCCAGCCCCAGACTCCTAGCCATCATCCAGAGGGGACACACCCCCGCGCAAGCAGGCCTGCACTCCCCAGCTGCCTCCATCCTCCGCCCCATCTCCACCCAGGAAACGGAGGCCAGAGCACTCAGCCGCCTGCCGCATCAGCTTCCAAGAGTCGGGTGCGCTATCCCAGCGTCCTGTGCTGCCCCCCCACTCCCCGCACTTCCTCAAAGTCTCCACTTCCTCAAAGTCTCCAAGTGACAGGCCAGCAGGCCTGCACTGCCAGCTTCCCCACCCGGGTCAGAATGAGCCCTCTCACACTCACCCTGGGGGCCAGGAACAGCTCCCTTAAGCTTTGTCCAGGGCTGGGGGCTTCTGGCTACAAATGATGGAAAATAAGCATCCAGTGGTGTGAGCCCCAAGGAAACGCACTAGTTTTAAAGGGAGTGCACGGCCTGCTGGACCCTGCTGTGTGCATCTGCCCTCTAGAGCAGGGGCCAGCATGCTGCAGCCCAGACACCAACCCTCCAGCTGCCCACTGCCAGCCTTTGTAAATAAAGTTTTATTGGACACTAGCCACAACAGTTTAATGATTCAATGTTTACGGCTGCCTTTGTGTTTCAAGGATGGAGTTGAGTAGTTAACTACAGATACCTACCACGTGGCCCAGAGAGCCGGAAGTATTTGCTAAGTGGCCCTTTGCTTTAGACTCCCACATGGCTGCAAGCTGGCTGCTACTGCCCCAGACATCACGCTCAGACACAGAAAAGGGGGATTCTTTCTTCTCTGCAACATTTTAAAGAAAGTTTTAAAGACATATTTTATTTTCATAACAGGGTTCATATTTAACAGAAAAATCGAGATGATAAGGTGTCCCTATATCCAGTTTCACATATGATCAGCACCTGGAACCAGCGTGCTATATTTGTCACAATTAACAAATCAATATCAAAATGACCTCTAACTAAAGCCCCGACTTTATGCAGAATTCCTTAGTTCTTCCCCCTCTGTGTTCGAGGGTTCCATCTAGAAGTTTCCACCAAGGTTAGTTCTGTGTCAACCTCCAACCTCCTCCCATTCCTCTGGGCTGTGACAGTCTCCCAGCTGTCCCCTGTGTTTGAGGACCTGAGTCCCTCTTGGCACTGCTTGGCACCCCGTGGAAGCCCCTTACTGTCTCCTTACCTTGGGGTCATGGTATGGGGAGGAGCCAGAGAGAGGAACACCTTATCACTGTGGCCAGGACACACCGTCCATGTGGCCTGTCACTGCGGAGGTTGGCCCTATTCCCCTGAAGGAAGCGTCATCTGCCGAGGTCCTCACCTTCCCACTGCACTCTTAGGAAGGGAGTCACTGAGCCCCGCTCACTAGGAAGGAGCGGAGGGCTGATCCCCACCTCCTGGGACGAGGAATCTGCACAAATCGTTTGAAATTCTTCTTCATAAGCGACTCTTCAGTCACTCCTACTCGTGTGGACGCAGCCATGCTCATTCAGTTCCTTGAGCTGGAGCCCAACGTCTTCGTTCTGCTGCTCAGATCACTCCAGCTTTGGCCAGTTGGCCCCTCTGTCCCCGTGACCCCAGTCCACCTCATGGGCTGAGTCGTCAAGGCCAGGTGCTGTGCTTAGTGAGCACCCTTACTGTGGGGCATCCTCCCGTGCCCCAGCCTCGCCTTGACCACCGTTTCCCCCAGGGCCCCTTTGACAGGGAAATCGTGTTGGGCACCGAGGTCAAGGTCCTGGGTGTGCTTGTGGCAACCGAGGTGCCCTGACTTCCAGGCCCCCTCAGGTGCCGGGGCCAGGAGACACGGGTGCGTCTGCGGACCCGGGTTGGCCCTCCGTTGGCTTGTCTGCACTCCCCCGCCACAGTGGAAGGCCATTCTCGGCTGAGGGACTGCTCAAGACCAGCAGGACACATCCTTGTCCCCCAGGGAAAGCACGTGGACCACCAGAGCCAGAGCTGTCCGGCAGGCAGGGCCCTTGCCTTCGCCCTAGCAGACTTCACTCATGTCTGAAGTCACTTAGGTTGGTAGCTGTCCCCTTTCCGTGAGGCTGTTTTGTACGCTTGGCAAATTCTGCATTCATCATGGGATCCCCCAACATCCTGGTTAAAAAAAAAATGAAATATATTCAATTTCAGGTTTAAATTTTTTTTTCTTTTAGCTGTAGATGGACACAACATATTTATTTTGATTATTTATTTTTGTGTGGTGCTGAGGATGGAACCCAGTGTCTCACACGTGCAAGGCGGGTGCTCTGCCACTGAGCCACAGCCCCGCCCTCAATTTCCTTCTCTGTGTTGTAAAGATCTACAGGTTTTGGTAAACACGTAGGTCATTTATCTACCACTACAGGGTCATCACGGAATAGTGAACTGCCCCTTAAAAGATCCCTTTCACGTCACCTACTTAACCGTCTCCCCCACCAGGACCCTGTTCTCAATGTCATTGTAGTTCCACGTTTCAGAGAATGCCACGTCCCTAGAGTTATATGGTACGTGACCTGTTCCCACTGGCTTCTTTCATTTAATAATATGCATTTTAGATCCATCCGTCTCCTTGTCATGGCTTATCAGTTTGTTTCCTTTCATGGCCAACAGCATTCCATATGTGCCCTATTTGATTTATCCCTTCACCTACCAAAGGACATTTTTTGTTGCCACTTTCTAACGAGGACCAGAGCTGCTAGGACACTCCCACGCAGAGTTCTGTGGGCACAGGTATCAAGCCAGCTAGGTCGGTACCAGCTACATGACCTCCGGATCATACTATCTGTTGTGAGCAGGTCTTGCGAAGGGCCAGCTTTGTCTAGGTGGACGCTACCATGTCTGGTTGTTCCAGCACTCTCTCTCCTACATCGAGCCACCCTGCTCCTTTGTCCAAAATCAGTTGCTGGTATGGGTCTTTCCCTAAGCCTTTATTCCGTTCCACTGATCAATTTGTCAATTCTTACGCTTCCTAGTAAGCCTTCAGCTCAGATGCCCCCGACTGTTCTTGTTCTCTTCGGTGCTGCGGGTCTATTGCTTTCAATATCTGTTAAATAGTTCTCTGCGATGGAGATGGCACTGAGTCGATGGGTCGAGCTGGGAAGCCCTGTCTTCTTCAGGACCTGGGATTCTGGAATCTCCTGATCCATGAACACAGGCTGCCCATTTACTTAGATCTTCTTGGATCTTCCATCAGAGTTCCATAGTGCTGGGCATAGCCACCTCACACACACTTCATGCCCACGTCTCTTACAGATGGGGCTACTGTGTGTCTATTGTCTCTTCATTTCCAACCCCAGCTGGTCACGGTAGGTGTGTGGGAAAGCAGCTGCCTTTTGTATGTTTTGCTTGAGTTTTGAAACATGCTTACCATCACCTCTGGGTTCTGCGAGGTTTTATTTTTGCCACTGTCATTTCTTTGGGATTTTATACACAGATCCTCCCGTCAGCTATGAGCAGAAGCAGTTTTATTTTTTCCTTTGTTATCTGTTTCTTTTCTTTGTTTTTGGTTCGATTTGGGTTTTATTACGCTGCCTGAGGCTTCCAGTGCAGTATGGAGCAGAGTGGAGTCGGGGGGACAGCCTTGCCTTGATCCTGATCTGGGGAGCAGTTTTTCACCATTAAGCATCATGTGAGCTTACGGCTTTTGTGTAAATGTTCTATGTCAGCTGGAAGCGGTTCTTTTCTCGTCACTGGGCTGCTTTTGCAAAATCATAGGCTGGGGGCTTATAATCAATGCACTTATTTCTCATAGTTCTGGAGGCTGGAAGTCCAAGACCAAGGTGCCAGCAGACTTTGTGCCTGGGGAGAGCCCCTCTTGGTTTACAGACAGCTCTCATTTTTCCATGTCCTCTCAAGAGGGAAGGGTCAGGGAATCATCTTTCCAGGATCCTCAGATTTTTTTATAAGGGCACTAATACCAATCACGGGACCTTGGCCCTCATGAGCCAATCACCTTCCATGGACTCCACCTCCTAAAACCACCACCTTGGGGATGAGAAGGTCAACATATTAATTCAAGGGCCACAAGCATTCGGTCCATCAGACCTTCGATCCTACCCTTATCAAAGATGAGTGATGGGTGTTGCCAGATGCCTTTCCTGTGTCCCTGGTATCATCCTATGGTATCTTTAGTCTGTTGATGTGAACGATGTGGTTAGAACTGAACTTGTATACCTGCAGTCCATCTCTCTGGGTTGTGGTGAATACTGTTTATATACGTTGCTGAATTTGATTTATTTTTGTTTGGCTGAAAAGCTCTGCTTCTATCTTCATTAAAGATATAGGTCTGTAGTCTTTGTTTATGGTAATCATTTCCTATTTCTGTATATGATACTGGCAATAGGGGAATGGTAGCCTCATAGAAGGAGTTAACTAACTACTTTCTGGAAGAGATTGTGGGAAATTGGTGATTCTTCCTTAAATGTTTAGCAGAATTCACCAAATAACCCATTGGGGCCGGGGTTATTGGTTATAAATTAATTAGGTTATTAGTTATAAATTAATTAGTTTATTTATCAATATAGGCACTCAGGTTAGAGAGGTAATATATAGGTATTCCGTCCAAGTTACCAAGCATGTAGGGATAAGGACTTTATTTGGTATTCCACTGTCATCCTTCTAATATCCAGAAGATCAGTAATGATGACCCTTCTTTTTTCTCTGACATTGGTAGTCCATGACTCCTCTCTTTTCCTTGATGAGCTTAGCTAAATGTTTGTCGGTTTTGTTGATATTTTTAATGAACCACTTTTTGGTTTTGCTGATTTTCTTTATCGCTCTCCTGTTTTTATTTCCCATGGTCTCTGCTCTCACTTTTCTTATTTATCTCCTCTCTGTGCCTTAGGCTGACCCTGATCTCCTTTGCATAGTTTCCTGAGGTGTTAGCCTAGACTATGAATTTGAGACCTTCCTTCTGTTCTGATCTATACGTTTGAGTGCTATGAATTTCCCTGAAGGAACTGCTTTAGCTGTATCCCATACATTTTAGCGTATATTTATTTTCATTCATCTCAAATTATTTTCTAACTTTCCTTACCATTTTTTTTCCTTTATGCATTTGTTATTTAGGAGTTGTATAGTATCCAATTATGTGGGGATTTTCCAACAATCTTCTGTTACTGGTTTCTAGACTAATTCCATTGTCATCTAAGAACCCACCTTGCATGATTTCTATTTTTTTCAATGTGCTTAGATGCATTGCATGGCCCAGACGTGGTCCAGCCTGGTGAATGTTCCAGGAAAGCCTGAGAAGAATTCATTATTGGCTGTTGGATAGAGAATTCTACAAAATGCCAATTATATCAAGGTGATTGGTAGTTGTACCTATCAACTGTATAATTGTTGGTTTTCTGCTTTCTTCATGAATCAGTTATTAAAGAGAGGTACTAAGAGTCCTACTATAATAGTTTATTTCTAGTTCTTATTTCATTTATCTCAGTTTTTGACCTACATATTTTGATATCCTATGTTAGGTGCATGCATCTTGGGAAATTATCCCTTTAACTGCTATGTAATGACCTTGAAAACCTACCCTGTTCTGAAGTCTATGTTTTTGAAATTAATATGCCTATTCCAGCTTTCTTTCAACCAGTGTTCATGTAATATATATTTGTCTATTTATTTACTCTTAGACTGAGGTTTATGCTTCAAGTGAGTTTCTATGGACAACATATAATATTTTTTAAGTTTATCCTGGCATTGTTTGTGTTTTAATTGATTTATTTAAACCATTCATATTTAAAGTGATTATTTATATATTTGAACTACTATCTACCATGGTGTAATTATTTTCTCATTGTTGTACTTATTCCTTATGTCTTTTTTAGTCTTTCCCTTTTTTTTGACTTCTCTGATTGTAATTGATAATTACGAAAGATTTCATTTCCCTTAATATATTAACAACACTTTGTTTAAGAAAAAAATAGTGATTGTCCTAGAGTTCATGATATACAACTATCCTCAGTCCAATTTCTGAAAATGCTATACCACATTTTTAGAAAATGTGGTTCTTCATCTGCCTGGGCTGCCATAATAAAAAGTCAGAGATGGGAATAAACAGTATGCTGCAGTCCGGCTGCAGCAAAATTACCGGGGGGGCGGGGGGGTGATGAACAACTTGTGTAGATCGATACAGCAGGAGTGGAAGCCGTTATTGTAGGACCGGAGCGATATTTATACATTCCACACAGCTTATCTTAATTAGCATAAACTAGATACATCAGTCAACCAATAAGGAATCTCCACACCTAATGGCTCGCTGGCGTTACTTCACAAACCACTCCCTCTGGCATTTTGCCAGGTGCCATCCAGACTTGTTTACAGACTCTAACATTTTCCAGGCGCCATCCTGACTTGTTTACAGACTCTAACAACAGTAGAAATTTATTTTCTTGAATTCCAGAAGCTAGGAAGCCCACGACCAAGATGCTGACCGGCAGGGCTCCTGGCCAGGGTTCTCTCTTTGGGTTGCAGATGGTTGACCCCTTGGTATGTCCTTACATCGGCCTCGCTCATCTCATAGGTCAAAGAAAAGTTGCTGATGACCAGTTTGCTCTACTTTCTCTTATTGGAAGGACAACAGGGATCACATCCAAGTTGTTCACACGTCAGAGCTGAAAACAGAAGTTCCCCTGCATCTCTCTCTTAACTTTTCATTTAAACCATTAAGATATAAGTCACATACCATAAAAATCATGTTTCATAAACACGCAATTCAACAGTTTTTAGTATATTTACAAAGCTGTGCAGTCATACCCACTAGTTCCAGAACTTTCTCAACATGAACTCCCCCCGCCCCATGGCAGTGCTCCCTCTCTTCCCTCTCCCCGCCCCTGGCAGCCATGAGTCTACTTTCCATCTCCCCGTATTTACTTATTCTGGATATTTATAAAAGTGGAGACATGCACGATCTGGTGCCTTGTGTCTGGTTTCTTTCACTTAGTGAAATATTTTCAAGCTTTGTTCATGTGATCCAGTGAAACAGCTCTTTATTTTTGGTTGTTGTTGAATAGTTTTCTGTTTACCATATTCTGTCTGTCTGTCCATTCATCAGTTGGTGGGCATGTGGGCAGTTTCCACTTTGGGGCTGTCTTATAAATAATGCTGCTATGAACATTAATGGAAAGTGTGCCCATGACAGATGCTGCCTTGCTCTTGGACGCAGACCCGTGAGCAGACTCCGTGGATCACACGTTGATGTTGCGTGCAGCGCCGTAGCAGCCCCGTTCACCGTCCACCAGCAGGGAGTGAGGAGTCCAGCTTCTCCACATCCGGGCCAGCATTTGCTCTCTCTCCTTTCTTCTTAGACGGCCATCCAAGAGGCTGTGGCATTTCAGTGACGTTTGGGTCTGCGTTTCCCTAATGACCAATGGTGCTCTGAATCTTCTCACATGCCCCTTGATCTTTTTTACATTTTTGTAGAAAAGTCTCTTCAATGCTTTGCCCACTTGGACAGTTTGTCTTTATTAAGTTATTTGCATACTCTGCATGGAGCTCCCTGGTGCAGGGCACGGGGGCACAATCAGCACAACTGAGGCTTTGATGGGTCTTGGCTCTGGAGAAAGGGTCTCAAAGTCCACCAACACAGGACATGGAAAACATCAACCGGAAGTGATCGAGATAGCCGTGTCAGCAAGCTGCTGCTACCTAACAAGCCACCTCAGGACTCAGTGGCTTCAGGAGCCCTCACACACTGAAGAGGCAGTTCTGCTGACCGGAGCCAGTGCGCCCTCTCCTCCAGGCTCAGTTGTCCTCCTGGTCAGCTCTGGGATGGTGGGTGCTGCTGTTCCAAGCGGGCCTCAGCACTTCCTCTGCTCCTGTGGTCCCTGGCCCTCCAGCAGGCCTTTCACATGGCAGCTGGGCAAGGGTCCCACAAAGAGCAGAAGCTCACAAGTCCCCTTGATGTCTAGCTGAGACCCAGGACATTCTATTTGCCAAGCAAGCCCCAGGCTGGCCCAGGTCCGAGGGAAGGGAACACAAGCCACCTAATGATGGAGGCTCTATAAGGTCCTCTTGCTGAGGGCACAGGGTGGGGGGGTTGCTGCCCTCTCCCCTCAGGGAACCAGCACTTTCCATGTCAGTGCCGCCCTGTACCAGACCCAGGGTTTGCTGACCCCTCCTGGTAACTGGCAGGCAGTACTGGTGTCACCCACAGTGTCCAGGTCAGGTCAGGAATCCTTGGCCCAAAGAGCTGCTCAGTCTGTGCAGGCAGGTCTGTGCTCTGAAGCCCAGCGGGAGGTGCTACCGTTCTGATCTTGACCGTCCCCAAATGCCCATGTGTTAAATGCCTGGTCCCCAGAGTGGTGCCGCTGGGAGGCACCAGGGAACTTGGGAGATGGAACTTGATGCAAGGTCCTTTAGTCCTTGGGGTGTATCCTCAAAGGGAGCTGTGGGACCCCATCCCTTCCTGTTCTCTTTGTCCTCCGTCTTGTGACAGAGAGAAGTTTTGCTTTCCCAGTCCTGCCCCCACACTGCCACCCAGCTCCCCACCCAAGGGCAAAGCAATAGCCCTGCTGATCTTAGACGGAACCTTTAGAACTGCGAGCTGGATAAACAGTTAGTCTTTTTAAACTAGTTGTCTCAGGGGTTTTGTCACAGTGTCAAGAAGCCAGCACAGGAGGCTTCTGAGTCCGTGCCCTTAATGGTGGCATAGCTCACTTCCTCTGCCAGTTCCTCTGAGTTGGTGTCACACTGAGCACTTTCCTGGAGTAGCACGTAGCCCTTACCCCCTTGGAGGCAGAGATGGCCACTGCCTTCAATTTTTAAATGAGGAAACTGAGGTTCAGGGAGGCGACTCCCCTTGAGCATGATCAGGTGAGACAGAAGACAGGATGGGGACCAGAGACAGCCTGAGCCTGACCCTGGCACTCTCCCCTCCACCAGGTCCCAGGGCACACCCAGGTGGCAGACAGAGCTCTGGCCACCTTCCTGTGGTGAGCTGGGTGTCCTCTGCAGTCTGAGTCCTGGCTTCCATGGGCCTGGCAGGCAGAGCTGTCCAGCAGTTCCCCCAGGGAGTGCCACACAAGGACCCTCGTCCCTCCCACATGCAGGGGCCATGCTGAATTCTGCTTTGCAATTAGTTTTATGAAGGTAAAGCAGCAGGTGCCCAGCTGTCCCCCAGGCCCACGCTTCATTCTCCAGGTGCCACCGAGGTCCTGCTCCCCCTCTCTGAGGGCTGCCACTTCCTCTTCAAATAACAGAGTCCCTCCCCCTGTGGTTCATCAGCCTGCAGGCTGAGCTGGTGCCTTCCTGCTTAAACAGAGGCGGGTGGGCAGCCCTGCCCCTGCCCCAGCACAGACCCACCCTTCCTTGGGAATCCTTGTGATTACCTTTGGGACTCCATCTGCATCTCTATTTCTGACTCCACATGTGGTGAGAAGGGGTCTGGACTCCCTGCAGTGACCTGGCCTGGCCTTGGCTCACCTGTCCACCTCAGTCCAGCTCCTGGGAACCAATGGCACTCACATTCAACCCTGCAGCATGGTTGAGTCACCTGTGGCTCTCCGGGGCTTGTCCCAGCAGTGTAAACGACTGAGTTCAGGCATTATCGTTATCACACAGGGCTGTGGACTGGATCGCATCCCCCAGATAAGTTCAGATGTCAAAGCCCAACCCCACGGTGATGGCATTTGGTGATGGGGTCTTCGGGAGGTGACTATGTGAGGATGGGAGAGAGGCCCTCCTGATCAGGTCAGCACCCTAATAAACACAGACACCAGACTCCTCCCCATCACTTGAGCACCCACCGAGAAGGAGGCCATCTGCAGGTCAGGAAGAGCACCCTCATCAGACCACCCATGCAAGCACCCTGATCCCAGACTTCCATTCTCTAACACAGTGAGAAAATAAATTTCTATTGTCTAAGCTACCCAGTCTATAGCACTTTGTTATAGCTGCCTGAGCTTTTCTATGCACACAGGTAATCCATGTTTATTATAGAAAGAAATTAGGAAGTACAGAATACAAATCACCAATGAATCACTGAAAGGTGATTCACACTCTTCTGTGATACATAATCACAAATATCTTAAAATGGAAGTATATTTTCCCTCAATGCACTGTGAATACCTCTCCACACCAATAAACACAGTTCTACATTCGGTTTTCTCATAGCTCAGAGCATTTCATTGGGAATGAATTCTATTCATTAGGAATAGATTTCCTAATTTGGTACCTGATCCCCCTGGGTTGGGTATCTAGGTTGTTTGTATTTCCTCCTTCATCTTTATAAACAACCTGTGATGGAGAGCTGGTGTACACCTCTCAGTATGAACACAGTATTGTCTCCTTAAGAAACTCCCAGTATTAATGCTGCCAGGTAACTCCTAGTGAGCAGCCCATGCCTAAGGGTGAACAAGTAGAAGCTACAACGAAGCATGTGACAGAGGACTCTGGACTGACTATATTCTCTCAAAACTGTTTCCAGCCCTGGATGTTCCCCAGTGATCCTGAACCAGCTAAGGCAGCCTCTTGGTTTCTTGTCTGATAAAATAAGTTTCTATACCATTTTGAATTAACTGTAACTTATTAATCAATTCTTTCTGAAATCGATGACCAAACCCAATTATCCTTGGTTTTAGCAAAAAAGGGAACTAAAAGCAGCATGCCAAAGTTGAACTAGATCATAAGCTGCCAGGCCCATAAGTACACAGGGCTACGACAGGTGACTGTGTCCACCATCCAAGTCCCGCCCTCTGCTGATTTCCTGTTCGCCTTCTTACTCTGAACTCCAGGGAAAGGAATTGGTCAATCCCCCCAAGCCACAGTCCCAGAATCCAATCTCATTGGCCCGGCTTGGGGCGTGTGCCCATCCCTGAGCCAATCACCGCAGAGGAGGGAATGGAGTGCTCTGATTGGTCAGGCCCTGACTACCGCTGGAGGAGCGCGCTGAGAAGGCACAGCTGGATCCGGCTCCGCGAGGAAGGCACCAGGCAGCTCGCCCGGCGGACCGCACCACCCTGGGCGTGATGCATCCCGTGGGAGCGAAGCGCTTGTCCTTGTCCCGCCGCCACGCCGCTCTCGCCCGCGCAGGCCGGTCCCCAGGGTCTGCTGCTCTTCCGGGGAGCTCGCGAGGATCGCGCGCCGGCTTCCCCGCGCAGTAGCGGCCCGGGCTGAACGTCCCTTGGGAGAAGAACGTGCCAGACAACGAGCGAGACGGAACACGCGGGCGCCTGTGCCAGATCCCGCGGTGTTTGCTCGAGCGCTTTGTACAGTTGCTTGGAAGAAGAGAACTGCTAAAAATAAAACCTCCCGAAAGCTTCGCGATCGGTTTGGAGCAAGTGATGGGTTTCAGGGTGCAAATAAATTCAAACAAACACATCTCTACGTGCACACACATGAGCCACCGCGTGTGTGCATGTCTCTGCGTGTGCACATCTGTGTGTGTGTGCATCAGTGAATGTGTGCGTGAGTTTCTGTAGCCATGGAGTGCAGCACGTGTGTCTCTGTGTGTGCACCTTCCCCTCTGGTTCTTCTTCCCCCTCTTGCCCTCCCTGGTGGCCCCTCCTTGCCATGCCTGACAACTCTGAGAGCACAGGCTGGAATCATCATGTTCAACTTATTAAAAAGCTTTTATTGAGCTCAAAATAGTTGTTTATCTTTAAAAGCATCTAACCTGGTTGAGTTTTAAATGAATTTTTTTTTTTTTTTAACTTCTGGAGAAAGATTCCTTCCTCCCTGTCCTTTACAGGAGTCATCCAAGCATGGGGTTGGGGACTGTGGCTCTGTGGTCATTTGGTCTGGATTCAAATCCTCCCCACTGCCGGCGGCACCCAGCTTTCACCCCAGGGCATTAACCACTCAAGTTCCAAGAGGAGTAATTGTTTGTGATAAGAACTGTGACAAATGCCATCTGTGCCCATCCTTTCCCCTTGGCCTTTTCAGTTTCTGTCCTTGTGGGACAACTTCCCCCTGAGATCACCTGTGTCTTGCTGCCTGGGGTCTCCTCTGATCTCAGGATCTTCCTCTGCCTATCACACACCAGACCAGAAGGGCCTCATTTGCCCAGTCCCTTTGCTCTTGTGGGTCACCCAGGCGTATTCTCTGAACCGTCTGGCAGTCTTGAGTAGGACTGAGCTCTGGTTGCCCACAAGGTGGCCAGCCACACCCTGTACTGGTCTGGCCCTGCCCTCTCCCTCACCTCCCTCTGACCTCTCAGCCTTGTCTGGGGCCGCCTCCCAAACAACCCAGTTCACTCAGATGGGTGCCCAGCCCCTTCAACGAACAGGAAACGGAGGGAGAAAACTTGGCTGGGAAAGGGCTCCCGGAGAGGCGCCCAGAGGGTCGTGCAGACGTGCAGGCTCCACGTTCCCATTTTTTTTAAACATGAATGATGTTTAATGTATATCCCAAATACCATTCCAACATGAAACAACTATTAAAACTTATTAGGAGAAAATTCTTAAATTCCCCCTCTCTTCTAACTGGTCAGTTGTCTACACTTCCAAGGGCCGCCTGGGGCTGTGCTCCTGGGCACGCTTGGCCCGAGCATCCTCGGACAGTGAGGACCACAGCATCCCTCCTGATGGGCCTCAGGTCCTGCCAGGGAACAGGGGGTCCAGCCCAGGAAGCCTGCTCCGCATCTGTGCAGAACTGTGACCACACCCACATTCCATGCTGGACCCTGCCCAGCGGCCTAGCCTTGGACTTCATCTTTGTCACCCACCAGCTCTGTCATGTCAACCAGTTCCTTTGGCAAACTCTCCCGGCTCCTGTTTTCTCATCTATAAAATGCAGACTTGGTACTCATTACCCGCTGGTCAGGGTCACTCTGAGACTTTGGTAAAATCAGGAGAGGCCAGGGAGCAGGCATGGTCAAGCTCCAGGTGGAGACACGTTCTGTCCTTTACCAAGTCTCTCAGGGAACACCTTTGTGTCAGATTTCTGAGCAGGAGACCCACTTTACACGGAAGCCACCGGTGAACACGCGGAAGGGCTCACAACGGCAGCACCTCCCCCACCCTCAGTCTGGTGAAACCAGGGCCCTGCCTCTGGAGGATGGGTCTCCATTTCTCCATCTTACCTCCAGGCATGGAAGTCAGAACACCAGGCCCACATGAGGGTCCCCCAAAGCTCGTGTGTGGGACCACGAAGAAGGCTTGGAGGTGATGCGATTGGATTATGAGAGCCTTAACCTGGTCGGTGAACTGGGTGGTGACCGCAGGCAGGTGGGCTGTGGCTGGAGGAGGTGGGCCACTGGGGGTGTGCCTTTGGGTTTATACCTGTCCCTGTTCTCTCTTCTTGGTGGCCATGCGTTCTCTGCCCTGCACTTCGGCATCTCCTCAGGCACACAGCAAGGCAGTCGGCCATCGATGCTCTGAACCTCTGAACCCTGAGCACCGAAGCTTCTCCTCCTCTAAGTGTTCTTGCCAGGTCTTTAGGTCACAGTGAAGAAGCAGGCTGCTGAAACAGAGTGACAGTCCGAACCTCAGGCCCACTGATGCTTCCCGAGCCCTAAAATGTCTGAGCTCCGGAATATAAAGAGAAAAGGAAAACCATCACAGAATCAGAATCAGTCGATGTCTGATTAAACATGTAGAAAACCTAACAATGAGTCAAGTCCATTAACTGTCCCATTCAGTCATGGAAAAAATCTCACAGCACTCCATTGTACTTGAAGAAGAGAATTTACAGGAGAGATTTTATCCTTTGCTAAGAATTTCCAAGAAGAATGCTCAGTGGAGAGATTGTGCCAGTGGAATTAAATGAATTTCTTTAGACAAATAACTTGGAAAGCAGAATTATTATTTTTTTTAAAAAAATCAATTTTAAAATAAAAGTTTTCAAATAAAATTTAAATTTTAAAATAAAAGCTTTGAGTTTATTTCCTCACAGTCATTGTAAAAAGAATAGGGGAGAAGGAGGTGGCTGTGAAGACTGTCCCTCCATGGGACACCACAGCCTCGATGGCCTTTCCTCACCCCACCCACCTCCTGCCACCTGCTCCCCCAGCATCCAGGGCCACCTCCCTGACCTCCAGCTTGCCCTTTCTTTGCTCCAGGTAATCTCCAACTCTTCCCAGGCCTTCAGGGCCCTGGCCTGTCCACCCCCAACCTCACACTCACTGCGGCAGGTACTATCGGTGCCCACCTGGGTCTCACTTACCAGCCAGTGCTGCTGGGGTGGTAGAGCCCTCAGGCTTCAGCTGGTCACACTGTTTATCCCAGGAGGTGGGCAACATGGTCTCTTCTGCAGCCAGAGTGGGCAGGAGCCAAGAGCCAGCGGAGGAGCCGTTCTCCCACCCAGCAGGGCTCAGCAAGTGGCCTGATTAAAATAAATAAGTAAATAAAAAAGGCCCAGGAACTATCTTGTGAGTCAGGAAATAGACAAATGAGATGCTTTGTCACCACAGAGGAGGACAGGCTGGGGTGGCACACAACAATAGGGCCAGCTCTTGTCTACTGAGCAGGGCTGTGTGCTCTGTGCACCATAGGCCCTCCCACGTGGCCTTGCAAGGACCCCATGAGGCAGGCACCAAAGGGAGCCTCTGAGGCCAGGAAGAGCAGAGACTTGCCAAGGCACAAAGCTAAAAAGTGGGGGGCCCAGGACCAGAAACTCAGGTCCATCAGACTCCAGTGGACTCAGGATGCTGGAGTCCCCACCAACAGCTCTGCCGTGACGGACAGAGAGCAGAGCCAGGGCCACTCCTTTGGGGACTGCCAACTTGCCAGTCTTTGTTCCTTGTTCTCCAGGAGAGCCGGAGACCTTGGACAACCCAGGCCCCCCTCAGGTCCTGGCGCTCCGACCTTTGCCCCTGATAATGACACTCTGCCATCCATACTTGGTGCCTTTCCTCCTCCTCCCCTAGGCGAATTCACAGAGGAATCTCAAGATAACTCCCCGCTGCCCGGTAGAGGGTTGGGTTTTGCCAACACAATGTGAAGTAAAAATATCTCTCTTTTAAAAAAGAGTCGGAGAAAAACTCAAAGACTAGAGATCGGTAACATGTAATTATCATCTGGTTTGGGCGGAGAGTTCTAATAGCTTCCAGAAAAACACCAGCCATGGAAAAGGAGCACACTTTCCAAGCAGAGAGAGGCCCGCTCAGCAACAGTGGCTCCATCTTGAAGTCTGGACTTGCAGGCGCTCTCCAGGTGGCGAGGAGGATGGGCCGCCCTGCCTGCTCCTGTCCTCTCTGGCCACCCACACGGGACGGGAGTCTCTGAGCAGGAAGATGCTGCTTTGAACTCAGCCTCCATGGGCCTCCATGGGCACAGAACAGATCTGCAGAAGAGCCCTGAAACACCAGGAACAGCCAGACCTCTACCATTAGCTGTTGTCCCCTATTTTAATGTAATAGAACCCCAGTTTTAGCTGGGCACATGGTGGCCCAGAATACAGACCATCTTTCCCAGCATCCCTTGCAGGTAAGGATCACAGAACTAGTCTCTGACCAACGGGATTATTAGTGGAAAGTATGGGCAATTTGCAATGTGTGTTCCAAAAAGGGAGATACCTGCCCTTCTTCCTTTTACTCCTTCCTGCTGGAAGGAATGCAGATGTGAGGTTTGGAGCTCCAACAGCCATTCTTGAACTTAAGGCAAACCTGGGAATGGAGGTTGCGAAAGGTTGAGAAACAAAGGGAGCACACCACTTGTGGACTGCCCTCTAGACTGCAAGAGGAAAAAGAACGACATCTGTGCTGTTGAAGCCACTGCTATCTAGGCTTGAAGACAACTCTCATGGTCAAAATTAGCTCCCAATTTTCTTAAATTGAGAGGAGGAACACAAGCTAATTCAAATCTTTAAAAGTGAGCATCCCACTCAGTGTTGTAGACGCTCTCAGCAGATTCATGGCTTCAGCTGCAGATGTGCGAGGAAGGCAAAGGTGGGACCCGCCCACATTAAGTTGTTTTTGTTCTCTTTCTTGCTTTTTTTGCCTGTTTGTGGCAGGGCCTATAGTTGTGTTATGGAACTGCAACACATACATTTCCAAATTTAGGCAAATTTTATGAGCACACAGTAAAGGCTGATGGAAATGTTTTTCTTATTTGTTATCTCTACTACTTAATAGCTAAAGAAACTGGGGCTCAGAGAGGTAGCCACCCACAGCCCAAGAACAGCAGAGATGCAGCTCAAAACTGCTCTGGAGAAGAGGGTGAGTGAGACAGGGCACCTCCCCAGGCGCTTGGCCTTCCTGGCACAGTGACTCATTTCTGGCTTCTAGGAACAACTCGGAGAGGCAGGGAAGAGGCTCCATGTGGCCGTCCAAGCTGTCCAGACGGGCCACGATGGGCCCTGGCCTCCTCCACTGAGTTTAGGTGACCTTCCTAGCAGCCAGGCTGACTCTCGGGATCGCGCTCAAGTCCCTCGGCTTGGCGGGGAGCCCACCAGAGACCTGAGCTCCACCACCGGCCTGGGACCTCACCCTAACCCTAACCCTAACCCTAAGCCCTTCTCTCTGAACCCCAGTCTCTCCTTTGATCTGGAAGAGGTCACGGTGAACCGGCCAGGAGGCAGAGGGGCAATGGGAGGAACGGGGAGGCCCTGGAGGCGGATGGAGGGAGGGTCTCTCCGGGCGGTGGTGGGTTGTGCAAAGGCTGAGGACGGAACCGACCACCGGGTCAGCCAGAGAACCACCGGGGCGCTGGCTCCCAGGGCAGGCGAGACAAGCAGCGGCGGCGGAATTCAAGGAGGGCGCAAGAAGGCGAAGGGGTGAAGCCCTGGGTCCGGAGGCCACGAGGGCGGGGGGTGTGTCCNCCAGGCAAACCCCGGCCGCCTGCTGCTTCTCAGCCCGGGCGCAGAACCTCGGGGCGAGGGGTGGGGAGGGGGCGTGGGGACCGGCACACCCCCCAGCCCTCGGCCGCCGGCCACCAAGTAGGAACCTGCTGCACCCCAAACCCAGAGACTCCAGGGCCCAGTCCTCCGCAGCCCTTCTCCTCTCTGAACCCCAGTCTCTTCTTTGATCTGAAGAGAACCGAGCTCTGAACTGCTTTGGGGTCACTGGCCCCTTTGGAAAATTGTGGAAGCCATGGGTCCTTCTCCAGAAGCACACGTGTGGTGCCCGAGCGCTCTCGTACCTGTAGATGACGGCAGGGGCTCTGGCCAGACTGCTTAGCTGGATCACCCCTTGGTTCTCACCAGCACCCCAATGAAGTGGTGCTCTCAGGACCCGGTTTTACAAATGAGGAAACAGGATAAATAAGTTGCCCCAGGTTACACAGCTAGTACGTGGTGGGGCTGTTTGAACCCAAACTCCTGGCCTCCAGCGGGAGTCCCTAACTGCTGAGCAGCGCTGTCCCAGGTGCCGTCCTGCGGCATCGGTGGGAAGTTGGTGAAGGAAGGCAGTCATCCCACCCACAATTCTGAAATTAGGGAGCATCTTCCCATGAGCGTGGGGCCTCAGTTTGGTGTGTGGGCTGGGGGTTCACCATGCCTGACTTCTGGGTATCACAGATCAAATCCCTCAGTTTCCTCTCTGAAGAAAGAAGGCAGAGTCAGCCCTTCTCTGTAGCTGAGCTGGGGAGGCCAATGCATTGGAATTCACATAGTAGGTGCTTCTTAAAGTGGGGCCCCTGGAAAGGCAGGAACAAATGCAGAGAACCCACCCACCGAAGCATCCTGTCCTCCATGTGGGGCCTGGCAGTCAGCACTGGGTGCTGGAAGGGGAGGGAGGCCACCTCAGAGGCGCCCAGCCTTGCCAATCCCAGCTGCTGCCTGGCCACATCATGCTGGGGTCCACCCTCGCTCCCTCATGGGTCCTGCTTTCGATTCTGTTTCTTTCCGAGAAAAACCACACAAAGTTTCATTTTCTCTTTCTCCTGACGGGGTGGGGCGGACTGGGCGTTTGTCTTTGGAGTGTGAGTCCTGACAGCTGTGGGCCGAAGCTGACAGCTTCCCTGTGGGTTCAGAGGTTCCCCGAGTCGGGGCTCAGATGCCCAGCCTCCTGCGGCTCATACCCGCAAGGCCACAGCACAGGTACCTGCTCCCAGGTCCACTGGGCCCCTTGCCTCTGCTGTGAGCATGGCCGAGGCTCCTGCTGACCCAAGCAAGAGAGGTAAGGCTCTTCCTCCTCCAGGGAGCACAGGTAATTCCTGGGACTGGGGGGCGGGTTCCTCCTTCTTTCCAGAGGTTGCTTGGCCCAGGTAACAGCAGTGTGTTGGAGAACAGGGGACGGAGTGGGGCAGGGAGCCGAGCCATCCCTCCAAAGGCTCCTGTGTCTAGGTGCATGAAACGCCCCCAGTATCAAGGGCAGTGCTGTCCCATTTCCTAGATGGCACAACCGGGTCCCTGCATGGTGAAGTCCCCGGCTGTCACAGCCGCCAAGCACCAGTGGCTCTGCACAGTCATCTGAGAACCAAAGCTTGGTGCTTGGAAAAGAGGCACATGCTCCTGTTTTCTGTGGGTTATATTCTTTCCTTGGTGACTATTTTCCTCCGGAGGCCACCAGGGAGAACGCCTCAGCCAGCATCGAGGGCCGCTCCTTTCGAGGGGCCCCGCTAAGCACCTGCGCACATGGGTGGTCTTCATTTTTTTTTTTTTTTGCTCTTGTTCTGTGTTTTGCTGAATCCCTAAAGTCGCTGCTGTTGCCGCAGTTTCACCTGTGGGGAAACTGAGGCAGGGCGCGTGTGCAGCAGGGGCTCAGTTCACCAGAGATTAAGAAGGAGATGTGACCCAGGAGCACTGGCCGTGACTAGTGCCCGCTCTTCCTGGTAGGACGCTGCAGGCACCGGGCAAGGAGTTTCTGCCTCCCCGAGCGACTTCCCTTGTTGCTGGGCTTGTCCCCTGCCCCTGCTCTGGTCCACAACCTCCCACTGTCAGACCCAGAGGTTCTCAGGCTTGCTCTTCATTCACCTCCCTGACCCCACCTGTCCTTTGGGGTCTGGGTGGCCCTGCAGCGCTCAGGGTGGGCTCCTCAAGAACTTACACTTTTTGCAAGACAAGACAAAGCCAGGTGCAGAGTTGGTTGGGTGCCCCTCCCCTGGGTAAACTTGGTGGGTGAAGGAGGAGTGGGTGAGCCTGATCCTCTCATTGCTCTCCACCTGCTCCCAGCAGGGTAGCAACATTCTGATCACAAGAACAAGCCCCAGCCCCAACTGTGGGGTCACAAGCTCATTACTCCGCCCCACAAGGGCCTCTGCTGGGGCCAGGGCCAGCTGACTGTCTGCTGATCAGGAAAGAAACCCCAGATGGCAGAGGAAGGGACCCAGGCAGTCCCAAGGAGAACCCTCCTCACACCACCTGCAGTATTCTTAGGGGCAGAAACTTCCTGGTGACAGGCCAGGCCACCGCCCATGAGGCTCTCCCAGCTGCTCTTCCCTGGGCGTCACCCGTCACCTGTACACAGCGTCTGAGTCATGCTGGCAGCTGGCAGCGCCCCTGGGGTTTTTGTTTTTGTGTTAATGATGGGAGGTGATGGCTCTGATTTCCAGGCCTTGCCCTAGGAGGAGTAGGGGCTGTTTGCAAAGTTCTTCCTTGAGTCCCCACAAGGCTTAGGGCTCCTTGTGCTCAGACCAGGAAGCAACATGCCAGTGGCCCTGGGCCAACTGGGCAGTGTCTGTCCAAGCAGAGGACAAAGCATTCACTCATTCACTCACTCATTCACTCAACTTCCATTCCATGAGCACCTACTGTGTGCCTGGCCCTGGGCAAGACATCAAAGGTCTTACAGGGAACCAGGCAAACAACAGGGACCCCGTGGGGATGTTCTGCAGGGGACCCAGCCAGAGCAGCCAACACCAGCAAGCACAGGGAGGAGGCTTCCCAGAGGAGATGGCTCTGAGCAGAGGACGAGGAGATGCTGGACGGGTCCGAGAGGGTCTTTCTGAGTAGGGCCACATGCAGGCAAGTGGACTGGGAGGAGCACGGGGCCCTTGGAGAGAAGCGGGGGTCAGGTGCAGAGGAGACCCCAGGGGAAATGGCTGCATTTGGTGGACCCCACCATCCTGGAGATGGTGGTGGGGGCAGAGAAATGGGGAAGCACAGGACTCAAGAGAGACCTGAGTGTGGCATTTCAGGACTCCATGATTGGGCACCCGAGGAAAGACCTGCTTCCGAATGTCTGTGGGGCTTGTGGCTCGGATCAGAACGGCACCACTGAGGTTGACAGCAGGGGCATCAGAAGCACCGATGGCAAAGGCCCTGGGCCAGACGTGCCTGACCCCCTTCCACCCCCTGCTCCTGGGATGTGGCGAGCTGAGCGTTCCCACCTGCCCTGGTGCCACGCCCGGGAGGGCACATGGAGAGGGTGTGCACCTCCTCTGTCCCCGTCACCCGTCCAGCCCACATGCTTGTCTCTCCACACAGAGGCTCTACTGGCTGCCATGGATGGTCTCTGCCCTGGACCCTACTCAAGAGGGGGCCTCCCTGGCCTCCTGGAGTCTTTGGCCCTCTCCACCCAGGGGACCTGGGGCTCAGTTCTCTCTGCCTTCCTCTCCTCCCAGGCCACCTTGAGCAGAAGATCCTGCAGGTGTTGGGAGATGCCAGCTCCCCTCTGAAGTCCTACCAGCTGGCGAAGGAATGCCAAGTGCTCAAGAAGGAGCTCAACTCAGTCCTCTACAGAATGGCCAAGGAGGGGACAGTCTCCCAAGTTGCCCCCGCAACATGGCGCTTGGGCACAGGTGATCCCGGAGGTGTGGATCCCACCCAGCCTGCCCAGGACAGCCATGGTAAACTGCGTTCCTGGGTGGGTTGGGCCCACGGGAGACATCTGGGCAATAGACAAGCACAGATTTGGGCCTGGGTTTGAATCCAGTCTCTGCCACTTGGGGACATCTAATGTCCCTTGATTTTTTACTTTTTCTGGTCGATGGCGATGACAGTAGGGCCATTTCGTAGGAGCTGCTGGGAGGACTAGGTGCAGAGAGCCCAGTACCAGCAGAGTAGGTCACAGCAAAGCACACGTGGTAAGAAAAACAATGATGGCAACATCACAGTGACCATGATGGTGGCCGAGCACACTCAAGGACACCTGAGCCCAGTTCTGGCCCCAGAGCCCTCGGACACCAAGCCTGACACTCAGTGGGCACCTACGCTCACCTGGCCTCACATACCCCAGAGCTGGAGCCTGCTCTCCCAGCCCGTGCCCAGCCCCGACCCGCCTGTCTTCCTCCAGCCCAGAAGCCCCAGGAAGAAGCAGCTGCCGCGGCAGAGAGTCCTGGCCCTCAGCTCAGCGAGCTGGGTAAGCACAGCCTCAGCTTCGTCCAGCCCTGCCGCCCCCCACCCCCAAGCCCTCCCAGAGGTACAAGGTGTCACCAGTGCTGAGTCCAGTCCTACCCAAGGGGCTCCTACCAAAGGTCCCGAGGCCAGAGTTGGTCTTTGCGGCAGCCCAAGAATCTAAATGGCCGAGAAATTGTTTCTCTGCCGCTTCTGTGCACCTGGCACACATCCTAGGTCACAGCTGCCCGCGGGGTATCCCTGCTGCTCCACCCAGGTCCCGGGCCCCTGTCCCCAGATACACAGCCAGCGAGCAGCGGGCAGACCCACACTTGGGAACGGGGTCTCCTTAACCACCTAGTCGCCCTGCCTCCCAGAGGAAAGGATCTACGGGTTTCTGAAAGCTAGTGGGCCCTGCAAGGCCCTGCGCATCGCCCAGGCCCTGGGAATGAGGACAGCGAAGGACGTGAACCCAACCTTGTACAAGATGAAAAGCAAGCACCTTCTGGACCAGGACCAGAAGCTGCAAGTGTGGCGCGTCTCTGCACCAGGTAGGCCTCCCCTGCTGTCCACGCGCTCGCACGCAGCACCCAGTCCTTGGCGAGTGTCCTTCTGAGCACTTTGCCTGCTCCCCTTCATTAGAACCTGCCAGAAGCTTCTAGAGGTCGCACTGACCGTCCCCTGGAGAAGGTTCCGGGAGAGAAAGTGCTGGCGGGCTGAGCCGCGATCTTGGGATTTTAAAGTTGGCCAAGAGAAGGTGAGGCAAGGCTCAGGCCCCTCAAGTGTGGCATCCAGGGCCACTTAGCCTCAGGCACCCAGGGCCTAGAGCCTCGGTCACCCCAGAGGCTGCAAAGAGGTTTCCATTTTGATTTCTTTTAAAGTCAGAAGAAAAACAAACATTTTAACAATAACGAACATCTAGGAATGAACGCAGCCTGGATGATTTTTGTCTTCCTACCATGCAGTCATAAAGTATAATTTAATTTTATTTCCATATGGATGAAAGAGCCCACCCACAAAGACACCACGTCCAAGGGCCTTGGAGGTGGTGTTGTGGCTGGTGGGTCCGCAGAGCTGGGGAAGGAGCCTCCCCACACCCCCACAGTGCCCATGTGGGGTCAGCAACGTGGGGAAGGATTGATGAGGTGGGATAGCAGCTGGAGTTCAAATCGGTGACAAGTTCAAATCAATGTCACTAGTCATGGGGGGCATCTGAGTGTTTGATACAGGGGAGAGGCCCCTGGGGTTCAGGGCCTGGAGCTGTGGGTGCCTCCCAGGGAGGGGGACAGAGGGTAGGGAGAGAGGACGTGACTCCTGCAATCCTCCCAGGAGCCATCCTGGGCCTGGGTGGCGGGGCAGCAAGACACCAGGGGGGCCACCTGCCATCTTGACCCTGAGCTCCGTCTGTGACACCCGAGTAGCTGTCCATCATGTGAGGCTGGAGTCACCCCATGCAGGTTCCCAGATTCCCAGATCGGGTGCCTGGGAATCCTTTTAACAAACTCTCCAGGGAAATTTGGTGCTGCCAACTGGCATCTGGAGCCTCAGACCCCTAAAGAGGTGCAAAGGGATAGAGTGGAATATTATTTTGCAGAAGATTCTGAAGGAAGAAATCAATCTGCTGTAGCAGTGTGCCAGCAGAATCCAGTCTACATGATCTGCCAGAATGGACCCAACTGCCACATTACCATCACAAACTCTGAAGGCATCCAGATCGGACACGGGAACATCTTAATGAAGCAGAACGTCTCTGAGGGCAGCGGTAAGTCATCTGACAGGCACCCAGGAGGACGGACCTCAGAGGGCTTGTGGGGGGACTCAATCCTCCAAGGAGGAAGGACAGCTTCCCAATGTCCACGGCCCTCCTTTATAGCTGTTGTGAGAATGAGGGAGCCCTGGATCCAACCTCTCCTGCTGTCCCTTCACTCCAATACCTTCTGCTCTTTTTAATGGAATGCAGTATTTTGAGAAATAATTCAATGAGAAATAATTCAAATTCTTCTTTGTCAGCAGAATATCACAAGTACACTGCGGAAATATTTCATTTTCTCTGGACACACTTCTTTCCCCACATCAGCATGTGTTGGAGGTTGGGGTACAGGTCAGCAGAGACATGTTCATTTTGTTGAAATGCAGAGCTGCAGGCTGAACAGGCTCCATGCCAGGCACCAGGGCACAAGGATGCCAACTTCTTTCAGTCCGGCCCGGCACCCTGTGTGAGAATACCTGCCCCAAATTCAGACACATCCCGTAACCTTGGGAGAGCAAGGCTCTCCCCTGGGCCTCAGTCTCCCAGATGTGAGATGAGGAACTTTGTTCTGATGTCTTGATGATCATCTCCCCAGTGTGAATCCTCCCATGTCACCTCCTCGATTTTGGCTACGTCCCGTTTGTTTAATCAGTGCTGTTGAATGGTTCACTCCCCACCCCCGACTTGAATATATTTTAAAATAAAAATTTTAGCTTTCCCCTAAGTTGAAAGCCATGAAGTTCACCATAAAGATAAATGTCCGGGAGATGAAATGACGTGTTGAGAACACGCTTACACCAAGGAAGGGTCTCCTGATGGGATCAGAAGGCTGAGAAGGACCAGGAAGCAGGCAACGGGTGACTACTGAGACTGCAGGTGTCCCCGTGGGACCCTGGGCAGGGCCCCACTCAGGACACCCTGGCTGCAGCTCCTTGGCTACCTGCTCTCCAGTCCAGACATCCTGGTGCCCCTCCTAACACTGTGTCACTGTTCTAGGTCCCACAGCTCCCAACCAGCTGCCCCCAACTGCCCCAGGTGATTCCTCGGCTCAGGGACCCCTGGCAGGTGGCTGGGGGTCCCAGGAAATCCACATGGAGCGGTCCCTGCTCAGACGGGTGCAGGTGGGACACAGCAACGAGATGAGCTTCCACAGAGACCTGCCGGAAGGTCCTGCCCACAACCTCTCATCCAGCCCCCCAGGTAACTGGAGTCCTGTGGCCACGTTCTCCCCAGCCCCACTCAGTTCCTGGGGGGGCAGGAACAGGAGCCAGAGTCTTTTCAGGGGGTCTTTTCCTTCCAAGAGACTGAAACTCTGTGGCACAGGTGGGGTATTTAGAGATGGCACGCTGGGTCCCCGTCCCCTAGCACCGACCAGCCGGAGACCGGTTTCCCCATCTGTAAGACCAGCACGTCCTCCCTGAGAAGCCGAGGCTGGCCAGCTGAAGCAGGGTCAGCACAGTGACCAGAGGCCCTGAGCCAGGGCCTCCCAGGCAGGGACAGACGGGATAGGGGGCCCGGGAGCAGGGGCCCAACTGGGGGAGAGGTCAGCCAGGGGAAGAGTGTGGGGTTCTGCCAGCAAGGGTCGGAGGTCGGGAGGGAGACCAGACTGAGTGTGGACAGCTCTTTCCAGAAGTCTGGGTGGAGGAGCCAGATGGCAGGGGCTGGGGCTGGGCATGAGCAAAACCAAAGGTGGAGACCCTGACCCAGCCCTGCCAGGAAGCAGAGAGACGAGATGAGGGAGGAATCACTGGGGCCCAGAGAAAGGCTGAGGTGCCAGGTCCCCTGGGGGCTCTGGAGGACAGGAGGAGTGGCTGCCTGGTGGTGAACAGGGCGTGGGCATCGGTTGTTGACTGAGCCAGGTGGCCACTGGTGAAGTCAGCAAGGAGGACTTGGAGCCAGGCTGGGAGCTGGGCTCTGGGGCCACCGTCCAGCTGCCCACCCTCCGGCGTCTCTTTGGCTGGTGCGCAGTCTCAGCCACGGCCGGTGACGGTGACTCGGAAGCTTCATTTGAAACGCGAATGCCCCAGTCAGACCCTCACCCCAAGGCGGACGCAGTCCAGAGAGTCCACATCAAGTCCTGCTTCCTCGAATACACCACCATCGGCAACAGCAACAGGATGACCGTCCTCCCAGCAGGCCCAGAGACCGCCAGCCCAGGTGCAGCCGCGGGGCCTGGAGATGGCCGGCAGGACCCCGGGGAGCTGAAGGAGGGCGCAGGTGGGTTGGTCCCCTCCCCTGGCCCCCAGCCGCCCATTTCCCAGGGCTGGGAGCAGGGTGGATGGTGGTGATGACAGGTGGAGTGGCTACTGACGTCACCTCTTCCAGTCCAGAGCCTCACTCTCGCTGGGCCTCCGACCTCTCCTCTGTAAGGGGGTGACAAGAGCAGCGTAGTGACCCCCGCAGGCCTTGTGAGGAGGGGATTGGACGAGCAGGCGAAGTGCTCAGCTGCCTGCCCAGCCCAGGGCACGGTCAGCAGCAGGAGGTGCAGTCATTAATGTGACCTTGAGAGGCGCTGGACACCACAGCCAGCGAGACTTTTGGGGGGTGGGCGGCCCTGCAGCAGCCACAAGGCCCCGGGCATGAGTGTCACCTACCCAGAGCTCAGGCCTCTTTCAGGACCTGCTGGGGTCCCAGTTGGGTTGTCCTCGAGGTCATCTACTGACCTGAGTCCTTCTCTGCTGGTGCTCAGCTGTCCCAGGACTCTGTCCTGACTGTGGGGTTGAAACTGCCATCAGCCGGGAGAGGGAGGAGTGGTCACAGAGCGCTGGCCACCCCCTGGGAGGGAGCTCACCTCCCTCTTCTGCACCCACTCCAGGGGCCTGCATGTGGCCCCAAGGTGGGCTGGGCAGCCTGGGCCCAGCTGAGTGTCAGCAGAGGGGTCCTTCTGCCACAAGAAGAAGAGAAAGGACATGCGCAATTAGCAATCCTGCCATGTTCTGCCCCTAGGGACGTGACCCTCTGGCTCAGAGCCAGGGGTTCCACTGTGCAGGAGAAGAGGGTGCCGGGGCTGAGGGGACTGCTCGAGGTGGGCACAGGCTGGGGAGGGCATACCTGGTGGGCAGAACAGCGCAGGCAACAGCCTAGAGGCGAGGACAAGCAGGTGGGGGTGTGCATGCACCAGAGCCCAGCTCCAGGCTGCAGAGGGGGTGCTGTGGGAGGGGAGAGGCAGTGGGAGCCAGAGAAGGGCCTGGAGCTGGGGCGGGCGGCCGAGGTTCTGCTTTCAGTGTGGAGAAGGTGGTGCGGGGGGATTCAGCTCCCGGTCTTCCAGGACTTGGGATAAAATCTCACCAGTGGTCACAAAACCAGATTGGCAGACTCTAGTGGACAGGCCAGCCTCCATCCGCCAGCCTCTGCAGTCGAGGGTCATGTATCCCAGGTCCTGAGGGTCCGTCCTTGAAGCCCCAGCACAGTGAGCAGACCCAGGCCTCACTCCCACCTTCCCACTTGTCTCCAGGACCCTGGGACGTCCCGGGAATCAGTGAGACCACGTAGGGCCTGGGGTTCCCGGGCCAGGCAGGGAGCCTCCTGCAGATGCAGAGGGGCAGTTGGGGAGGCCAGGGGTGGGGTGGATGTGTGGCTAAGGAGCTCCTGCCCAGCGGAAACCTGGGAAAGCCCTGGGCTGGGGACAAGGGTGGCCGGCTGGTGACCAGGCAGAGGCTAGGGAGCAAGAGGGCTGACCCCCTGGGCCCAGGGCCGTGGCTGTGACAGGGGCGGCCGAGGCTGGAGGCCCAGGTGAAAGCCACATCTTATTTGGAGTGAGCGGGGGGGCAGCCACTGGGCAAGCAGGGACCGTGGTGAGGCCCGGGATTTTACCGCCCCGCTGGAGGCCATCCGGGCAAAGCCAAGGGCCTGAGGGGAGCCGGAGCTGCCGCAGTGTTCAGAAAGGGCTGGGCCTGGGAGCGAGGACGCTCAGGTGTCCACTGGGCAAGGAGGGGACCATGGCCTCAGTCCCCAGTTCTCTGGATGGCCTTGGTTACTCCAGGGGCCTCGTGCTCCTTCGATGATGTCTTCTCTTCCCACAGATCCCAGTTCCGAAGCCGAGCCGTCCACAAGCGAGGTCCCCGAAGACGGGGGCCAGGAAGCCCCGGGCAATCCTGCGCAGCTCACCCCCAAGCTGAGGGAGATGACCCTTGGAAACAGCAATCCCCCCGCTGCAGAGCACAGTGTCTCTGTGGGTGGACGCAGGGAGCTGGAGGGGGGCGAGTAGCAGGGACCTGGGGCTGCACTTGGGAGGCGGCAGGTGCCGGGGAACCTGCGCAGGGTGTCTTGTCTCATGGACTCTGGACCTGCCCGCTGCCCACATCTGGCCAGCAGGAGCCGGCTTTCAGGGTGGGGAAGGGCTCAGGCTGAAGACTGACCAGAGGCGGCCTTGGTGCCGAGAGGAGGGCTGGCTGGGTGGGCTCTCTGTTCTCTCTGGGGCCTGGGCAGGTCCTGCCTCTTGGCCTTCCGCTATGGCTGCCTGCGCGGGTCTGAGCACTTGTGCGCTCACGTCGCAAACTCACGTCTAAGCTCCCCCAGAGCCGCAGCAATGGGGGGGCCTGGCAATGACAGACCCTCGTGATAGAACGGGCGCCCTGACAGGAGGCTGAGGGAGCTGGTTTCTCCCCTTTGCGCACAGCCTCCCTCCCTGGGAGGACACAGCTACAAGTGCCATCTTCAAAACAAGCAGCCCTCGGCACACGGAGCTGTGGCACCTTGGTGTCGGCCTTCCCAGCCCCCTGAGCTGTGAGCATTAAACTTCTAGTGTTTATAAAGTGCCCAGTCAGAGGTGTTTTGCTACAGCAGCTGGATGCACTGAGACACCCACCCACACTCTTCTCTTCCCTGAAGTCCTGCCTTCAAGGACTGTCATGCCCACCTGACCTCTAGAATCCTCCCTTCTCTAGAATTGATCTAGGATTCCTTAGTTGAACTCTCAGAGAGCAAATTGCTCCCTGACCTCCTGCAGTCCCAAGCAAGTCTTTGGCTGGCCCAGGGGTCAGGTGACCTTCTCTGACCAATCAGCAGGGACTGGCCAATCTGCGTCACAGGGCTGATCCTTGGAACAAGGAGGCCGTCAGCGGGTCCCCCTTACTCAGCCTTCGTGGGACCGCTGGATAGGCAAGAACCTCAGGAGTCCCTTGCACAACCTCAGGGGTCCCCTCCAAGGCTGGGGACTTTACGGGCCTCTGTGGCCCTGTCTGTTCACTTTCACACCTCCAGGGACAGCGACTGTGGGACAAAGCTCCTTGCTGGCCACCCGCTGCAAGCCGAGCCCTGCTTGGGGCTGCAGAGTGGGGAGAAGACCCACCCTCATGGCGGATCACGGTCAGGAGCTGTGACCGTCACAGGAGACATGGGACAGTGAGGCACACAGCCCAGGAGGCCTCTCAGGGAGCAGAGAGCCCTGGAGCCCCATCTACCAGGCCACACTGAGGGGCAGTTGGTGGGATGGGAATGGCGCTCCAGGCAGGGACCGCCCTGGCCAAGGCGTGGAGGCCGGACGGGCGACTTACTCAGAGACTGCAGAAGAGTAAGGTGGCCGGGAGCCCACAGCAAAGAAAGCAGGGGACCGCGTTGGGCCACTCCCAGGAATCAAGGGAAGCCAGGAGGCCACCCGGCGGCCCAAGAACCCAGCGGCTCTGAGCCTGAGGCAGCTGGGGTCATCACGGGAGCAGGGCTCCTGTCCCCTGAGCTGGATGGCACAGCCCTGCTGGGGAAAAGTCGCCGCAGCCACGCCGGGGGCTGGAGCCTCCAGATCACGTCAAATACCAGCCACCAAGTCGGAGGGCTTACAACTGTGTCTGGTTCTCGGCTCCGGGATTGACTGCCTTCCGCATGAGCTGGGGACCCGTAGCCAACCTCTGCGCGTTCCTGAGGGCGCTGGTTCCCCGGGCTGTGGGAGGCGGGAATACCACGGCTCCCACTCCAGCCCAGACCAGAGCATCCATTTTTCCTATGAAATCTGCCGTCTCTGCATAATTAATTTGTCATCAATACTCTGGCAAAGCATTACTGGCAGCTAATGGGGGCTGGAGGTGAAGGTCAGCGCTGGTCTGTTCGGGAAGGAAATTGACTAGTCACTATTAACAGCAGAGAATGAGCAGGTTGTCCGTCCCCGCCTCGGTTCTCCCTGTCTACCTGCCTGTCCACCTTCCCTCCTGGGGGATACCTGCAGAGGAATCCTGCAGCCCCCAGAGGGGCGGGGATTTGTTCCATGAACTGGAAATGCGTCTCCAAACCCACACGACCTGCTCAGAGGGCGATTCTGCGTCTCATCCCAGCTCTGCTCCCACTCAGGGGGACCTCTCACCTGTGGTTTCAGAAGACAGCCGGGACCAAAAGCCTAAAGCAGGAAGAGCCCAGAGAGGCGTTAAGGAGCACTTTGGTTCATGTGACAGAAGCCTAGTTTACCCAAGCTTAAACAAAAACTTATTTGCTCATGCAACTGAGAAGTCAAGGGACTCCGAGGTTCAGGAATGGCTGGATCCAGGGGCTCAGTCCTATGCTCAGGCTTCTTTCTTGCCATCTCTCTAGAGACTCTCTATGTGGCTCAGCTGCAGCACCCAAGGCTTAGGCCACCAGCTTAGCGACCCCAGCAGAAAGAGCCGTCATCAAATCAAACACTGTCTGTAATGTCCCACGGAAGATCCTGATTGGTAACTCCAGGTCACATGCCACCCTTTGAGCCAATGAAGAATGGAGTGTTCAGCTTGGTTACTGGGGTCAGATGTGCTCCCCAAAGTTGTGGGGGAGTCACCCTGTGGGCTATATCCCCAAGAAAGAGAGGCTCTGTTACAAGAAAGGGGCGGAGGAGACAACTAGCAGAAGCCAGGCCACTGTAGCCCCGGGTGAGGGTGTTTCTCCCAGTGCCCCCGCACCAGCTGGCTTTACTGGAGGGACGACGGGGAGGTGGCTCACTCTGAGGACCCATGTGGCCTTTCCATGGTTCCCTGTGAGGGAGGGGGCGGCAGTCTCCCACCCTTCCTTGGCCTCAGGCTGCACAGGGGGACGGTGGCCTTACCCAGAGGTGGCAGATGCCATTGATGGGCACAGGACAGGGACTAGGTTCTGTCAGTGCTGCCCAGCCTTCCTTGTGACCCTCCTGCTCCTCTGTCCCCACTAGTGCAGCACCGAGAATCCTCTTTGTCCCCTTCACAGACGCTCTGTGGGACCAGAGAGCCACTGGTGGTCATATGGGGCTTTCTTTTCGTCTTCAGGGCTGGACATTGAAACCAGGCTGGGCTTTAAACTGGGCAGTAGGCACGGTGAGATGGGTGGGGTGGGGGTCGGCGGTGACCTGTAAATTACAGATGACCCTCCTCACGCCCTCAGCAGCCCGGGAGCCGCAGGGGAAGGTCAGGGGGAGGAGGAGAAGTGTAATACGGACATGGAAAGGCTTTAGGCCGTCGAAGGACTAGAAGAAAAAGCCGAGAGGAGGCTTCCAGGGAGCGGGTGAGGATGTGCTGGTAGGACGGACAGTTCCAGGGGACGGGGGGTTTGTGGGGTGGACGGGGGAAGCCCTGAGTCTCAGAGGCCGAAAGCGCAGGGGGAGTGGGGCGTGGGAATGATGCAGAGGACCGTGACTTTGTGGAGGGAAGGACACTCTGGTGCTTGGTCCAGGAGCCAGCCAGGCCCCCGGGAGGGTGAGGCTTCAGAAAACCCCGGGGGCAGATTCCACACAAGTCCAGAGGGGAAAGGAGCGAGGTCACTTGCAAAAGATAAAGGAAGAAGGAACCCGGAGTCCAAGGGGTCCAGGGCCCCACGCAGCCACGTGGCCAGTGGAGGGGAGGGTGGACCCCAGAAGATCTGCCCGGGGAGGGAGGGGGGTCTGGGGGTGTTCCTTGCTGAAGCTGCTCAGGCTGCTTTGTCAGGAAAAGATGGTGGTGCTCTCTCCTCATCCAGGGGCACGCTGAGAGGGACCACTTAGGAAGGGGCCCCGTGCGGGGCGTGGTGAGAAGCTGGGGGCCTGACACTGCGAGGAGACTGTAAAGCGCTCGGGGCCGGCCCAGTCTGGAGGCTGGCGATTGCTTAGGGGTTCATCTATAAATGCAGTGGGATACCGCACGTCTATCGGCAGTTTTGAACTAAAACAAAAAGCAGGACTTGCAAACCAACAGAGCTCAGGTCGGGCGTCACTCAGCAGTTCAGGACCAGATGGTCAAGTACGTGCTGTCCCTCATCTCTGGCTCCCCCAGACTCAGCTGTCTCACGTTCCAAATGGAGACACTCCAGCCACAAAGAGTTCTGCCCTGCTGGTGTCAAAGTGGCTGCCATGGTTCCAGACTTCACACTCCCAGCAAAGACCAGAGTGGCTTCTAAACCACTCCAGGATTCACAGTTCCTCCTGGCCACGTGGATGAGAGTCCTTAGCTGTAGCCAGTCTGGACCTAATTCTGAACTTGGGGGAGCTTAAATACATGTGACCTCTGGAGCTCAGAGTATTTTCAAAGTACCTTTATTCCCCCTCTTAGTAGCTGAGGAGATTGGGTCTGGAGTGGGGGGGAGTGGCTTGGTCAAGGCCACACGGCTACTAAGTGAAACTGCCCACTTCAGCCTTTGTGTTCATAACCAGAATTCTCCAGCCCCGATGGCCAGCCCAGCACCCCGGACCCAGCCCTCCCACGTACTGGCTCTGCCGGGGACAGCACAACCAGGTCAGCCCATGGACAGCCAGGCTGTGTCCAACGAGGGGGCAGCAGGACCGGCATCTTGTACTCTGTGAAGACACTCCTCCCACAAGAGGCCATGGAATAGGGATTCCCTGGACAGGCAGGCTGCGCAGGGTGGGTGGTTCTCAGGAATCCACTGCCCAGGGGGTAAACCGAGGCTCAGGGAGTCAAAGCCATGGTCCAAGGGACAGAGACCGGTCTGGAACCCAGGCAAGTTCTTAGGATGTGGAAGGACAGGACCAAGGCTGCAGCCTGGCTCTGCCCACCTGCCCCCACCTTTTGAGGTCAGCTCTGCCCTTGTGTCTCGCTGGCTCCTGCAAGCCCCACCCCCACCAGGATCCCCAAAGTGGCCTCCATCAGTTCTGTGTCCACCAACCAGGAGAGGGTGACAGCCCTGGGAGCAGGAGGGTCAGAGGGCAATGGCTGCCCAGCTGAGGCTTCAGAGCTGCCTCTGGGAAGGCCGTGCGCCCCAGCTCCCCTGGCCTCGGCTGGCAGGCTGCGGCGGCAAACCTGCTCCTGCGCTCCCTGCCGCCCCCGGCGTCCCATGTGAGGGCTCCGGCCTCCTGCCTCCCTCCCCAAGGACCCTCCTGACAGGCGGCCTTGGGTGTCCCAGGTAACCGACCTCCCCCCGGGGAGTTCTCCACACAAGGGGACCTCGGGCAGCCTTGGGGACTAGGACACAAGTGTTGTGGGAGGGCGCCCTCCTGCAGAGCAGCCTTGAGGGCACAGCAGAAATAACACTCTACCCCAAGCGCCAGCCCCAGACTGAGGACGCGGGTGGCTGGTGGTATGGCAGGTTGCAGTGGGTGGGCATGGTATCACGCTGCAGGGGCATGTCGCTGAGCATGACCACATCAAGTGCCGTCCCCTCTGACCCTCAGTTTCCTCCTCCAGGAGGAAGAAAAGCACCTTCTGCGTGGTCAGATAAGAGGGGCTCTTGTGGGGATCCCAGGTCACCCTGCACCTACTGATTGACAAAGGTCTCCCAGTGGGGGCCCAGGCAGGACTTCCTCAATGTGCCTCGCAGCCCCAGGTGGGGACCTCTGTGCCTGCCATTAACTGGCACACCAAGCCTCAGCGGTGACCCCAGTAGCTCTGGCTGGTTCCCAGAGAAGGCGCGAGGCAGAGCCGCTTGCCACCCAGCGCCACCTTCTGGCGACTCCATGGCAGGAGGCGGCTGGAGGCGGGGAGACCTGCTGCCACTGGCCTGGCCAAGCACCACGGCTCCAGCACCTCCACGGCCTTGGGCCGAGCGCCACCTGCTGGCCGTTGGCTACCTGACCGCCACACACAGGCTGAACTTGGAAACTTTGAAAACAAGGGTCAGGCAGGGGCTCTGGGACCCCTTCTGCTCCTTCCCCAACAGTGGCCAGACACACGACATGTCCCCATGGCTTTGGGGTGTTGCACACCCCCAAAGTGGGCACAGAGCCCTGGCCAAGCTCCTGCGTCACTCTCCCACTGGCCCTCCAGCTTTGAGCCCAAACCCAGCGCCACTCTAGGGTGGTTTTCTTCCTTCCTGGGGACACAATTACAACCTGCCCTGATCCCGAGGAGCCTCCACCACAGCTCCTGCAGGAGCCAGCAGGAGCTCACCACAAGCTCACTGGCAGCCTGGCGGCTCCCCCAACCCTTCCTCCACCAGCTCTGCAGGAAAGGTTTCTTAACCCCCTTCACCTGATGAAAAAAGTGAAACAGAGAGGTCGAGCCACTCGCAGGGTCACACAGGCAGAGTCGAGCCCACCGGGATCAAACCCAGGACACGGGAGTGAAGACAGCTGTGGTGGGAAGAGCCCCACATCCTGCTCCCAGATGCCTCTTCTGGGCGGTGAGGAAGTGGAGTTGGGGGTCCCCGCTGAACCCCAAGGGCACCTGATCAGCCCATGCTCTCCCTTCTGCTCAGCACACAGGGGGACATTCCCCGTCCACACAACAGCGCAGGGACACGGAGGACAAAAATGGGGCCACCCCAGGTCCAAAGTCCAGAACTAGCCTCCTCCAGCTGGATGGCCTTGGGCAGGCACCTAGTCTCTGTCCTCGGTCTCCTCGTGTGTGACCTGGGGTGATCGCCACCCTCTCTCTGTGATTGTCTTTGGGAGGGAGGGAACAGTGGCCACTTGGAGTGTAGCAGGGGGCAGTGAGGTGGAGAGTCTCTTCATCCCCCTGCCACCTCGAGCTGCCCCACCTCAGCCCCCCTGGTCACTGCCTTCCCAGGACTGGTCCTCCTCCTTGACTCCTGCTCAGCCCCGGTTTCCTCCTGCCTTGGGCTCAGGATGGAGCAGCCGCCGCCCCGTCCTGCTCAGCCCTGGCGAGGCAGCGGCTTCACTCTCTGGGCTCTGGTGGGGCTCGGTGACCCCCACGTGCCTCTCACAATGTCACGGCCATTTGCTCTGCTGACCACCATCGCCTCCCACCCCGCCCAGAGGGGTCACTGACACAGAGGCGATCCCTCGACAGACCTCCCCAAGTGGCAGCCAGGCCCAGGGCCCGAGTCCCGAGCCCCTTCCTGCCCACTGTTGGGTGTCCACATTGCTGGATGTGTGACCTCTGGTAACAAGTCCCCCTTAGCCTCAGTGTCCTCATCTGCAAAACAGGGGCTTAAAAGAGCCCACCCGTGGAGAGCCCTTGAGCGGTGCCGGTGGGTGGCCATGTGCTTGTGGTCCCCGGCACAGCCACAGCCCAGGCAGCACACAGTACATCTACTGTGGGGCAACTGAGCCACATCCTGTTGGTCCCCCAGTGGGGGAAACTGGGGACCCTCTCTGCTCCGACTGGCCAGCCACCCACACTTCCTGGCTGTCTTCTGCAGGCAGTTGGGACCTCCAGAGCCAGAGGAGCCCGGGGCAGGCCACAGGTCATTGTCCAGCATCTCTGGGCTCCCCATCGCAACTCAGGGACAGGGTGGGCTCATTCCCCAGCACCATGGTATCTGTCCCCAGCGTGCACTTGTCAAAATCCCCTTCCCGTCCCAGTGCAGAGGACTTTCAAATCCCAGTCTTCCTCAAGGGAAGCAAACCAAGAACGGAAAACTCACCCTGCCCCTAGTCAACGCCACCTGCGGGGGGACGCCATCGCCCCAGCCGCTTTCCGGCCACGTCGAGGGCGTGTGCAGCTGCTGAGAAAGAATCCTCCCCGACACGAAAAGAATCCACCCTCCAGTGGTGCGTGGGAGCCAGCCCGCAGACTCCCTGTGGGGTATGAATCACTTTGTAAATTAAAAAGTATCTGGGTGCGTGGAGAAAGATCTAGAAGGAAACCTGAGCTCAGGTGAATCGGAGCCTGCCCCGGGTGCGAGATTCCCAACCAGGGGGTTCTTTAGGGCTTAATGGGTCTTCTGCAAGGCCCAAGGGGCAGGTGGGTGGGCATGAGCATCTACCAAAGGACAGAGTCCTGCTGGGACGGACCCCCGGAGCCCTGGACAAGGTGGACCCTGGCCTGGACCTAGCTGGCCATGGCCGAGACTCTGACCACCAGGTGGCGCCCCTGGTCTTTTTTTGCAGCTGAGCCCAAACTTGAATTCACTGGGCAGAAGGGCAGGGGTCAGTCTCCACTCGGCCCAGCACCCCTGGGTGGGACTGACCCCCGAGGCCTGTCCTTGTGGACCACCACCCCTCAAGTTAGGCAGTTCCCTGGCATAGCGTGGGTGGTCACTCCACGTATGTGTCCCCCCTGCCCAGGTGTGTAGCCTCAAGTTTACTTACCTTCAGCTTACGTCGGAGCAGGGGCCACCAGGGGGTCCATCTGTTCTGGTCACCTCTAGCCGTCTCTGAGACTCCTGCTCCCTGGGGGCTCCTGCCCTGTTGTCCCCTCCCCGCCACACCGGGGTCTGTTCTGCCGCCCTGACAGTTTTCATCTTTGCCCTTTCTCCCCTACCCCACACGATGACATCTCATCGTCCAGCAATGTCCCAGACAGATGCCCAGGCCCTGGCCCTGCAGATCTCAACCCAGCAGGTCTCTGTGAGACCCACGAATCTGTATTTCATGTAAATACCATCAGAAGCTCCACTCTGCAAACCTTCTGAGCTTAACTCTCTGCTTGTCCCTGAGCTGCCGTGCAGGACTGGCCTGACCCCTCTGGTCCCTCAGCTGCCCCTCCTGACCTCATTCAGCCTCCCTTCCCTGCCCCAGCGTCACCCACGCCCTCCTGCCCCAGGACCCCTGCACGTGCTGCTTCTTCCTCTCTGCATTTCCTGGCTCATCTTCGGGGTGTCAAGAGACCCTCCCTGTCCCCTCAGCCACTCTCTCCCAGGGCCAGGCATGTCTCATCCCCAGTGGAGACTCTGGGTGCTGGGCCTGTCACATGGGGCTGGCCCACAGCTCAGACTCAGCCCTGAGTGGTGTGATCGGTCCCCGTGGCGTCCTGTCTCCCCCTGGACTTGAGCATGTTAGTTGCGACGTGCTCAAGTCGGGGCAGCCCCTATTCCCGGGCTCTTCGGCTGGACCCTGCCTCACCTCCGCCTCACCTTCGGCATGAAGGCTTCTGGGCCTCCCTGAGTAGAATCTTGTCTCTGTCCCATGGACCGTGTCCCACACTCACTGGGCCCTGGTGTCCCGCCCAGGGACTTGCAGTGTCTACCACGGGGCTGGGCAAGCCTGCATCGGTGGGCAGTCCTCAGACTCCAGGGGGTCAGCATCTGCCAGTGGACTTCACAGAGATGCCAACCCAGAGTCCACACCAGAGGCCCTGCCTGGGTGTGGCTGAGGTCCAGCAGTCTCCAGGAGGCCTGGTACAGGCCAGCCTCGGGGCTCACATGCCACTCCGCCCAGGACCAGTGCAGAAGGGGCCGGGGTGACACGAAGAACAGAGAAGTTCTGACCTTGGCCTTTGGAGGACTGAGAGCTGCACACTAGATGCCGGCCCCCTGGTCTGTCTGGCCCTGCGGCTGCCTTGGTGGCTCAACCTTACCTCAGGCTGTGTGGCCTCGGGCAAGCACCTGCCCTCTCTGTGCCTGCTGTCCCGTTGGCATTGACTGTCAGGACTGCTGTGGGGAGCAGCCCCTGGACATGCTTGGACAGGCCTGGCACAGAGAGGCCGAGGGAAGGAAAGGGTCAGCAGGGAGCAGAGGCCCCTGAAGAAGCCCCGCCTCCTCTGGCCAGCAGCAGGTGCACAGCGTAGGGCCCCCTGGCTCCCATCCCCCTCTGCCACCTGCTGCTCTCTCAGCCTTGGTCCCCTCACCTGTAGGGGTCCCCACCCATCCAACCTCATGGCTCACATGGCCCGAGGACTGACACTCAGGTCCCTTCCCCAGGGCAGTGGCCCTGCTTGGCACCTTTGTGCCCTCATCCAGGGCCCTGGGACCTTGTCCCTGCCCCTCCCTCCTCTGCTCCTTGGGCAGCCAGGATGTCCTGTCCCCTGGCCCGCTGTGATCCCTGGACAGGAGCCAAAATGCACCTGAGACTCCTCAGGGCCGTGGCCAGGCCCAGGAGGACGGGGCTCGGCTGGACCCCGGTGTGGAGCCCCTCCCGGCCGCGAGCGCCCTCATGCAGAGCCGGGGTGGGCTCCAGGCCTCAGCTTGGGGACTCCGGGCAAGGACTACAGTCAAGTGGGTGTTTCCAGAGACCCAGGTCCAGGTCCCCTGCTGACGTGCTGAGGGCCCTGTTGGAGTCGCCGGGTTAAGCATTGATTTTTCTGGATGATTCCAGTTTGGGACAGCAGACACCCAAGTCCACAGATCGCCCGAGACTTTCTGCCTGTGATGGGGGGTTAGGGGGTGCAGTGGGGGTGACGGCCACCCTGCTGACAGTCAAGGCCCAGACCAAGCTGCCCTTGGCCCTGGACTTCCCCAGCCCCAGCCCCAGCCCACAGCCCCTCTTGGTGCCCCACACCTGGCCCACCCCATCTCCCCACTAGCTGGGAAGGCTGGGCAGGGAGGCCCCGACCTCCTCACCCTGCCCTGGCTCTGAGGGGCACCTGCCTCCCCTTTGCCGAGACGGAGGTACCAGGCCTCTGGGTGCTGAGCCGCTCCTGGGGTCCTAGGAACAGGAAAGGGCCGGGCCCGGTGGTTCTGCGTGTCCTCAACCTCGGCTCACGGCGTCCTCGACCCCGGCTCACGGTGCCCTCCCAGGACTAGGCAGACCCTCTCTGTCCTGGGGAGCCTCCCTGCGCAGGTGCTCATCAAATCTGGAGCCGCCCCTTCTCCCCGCTCCCTGTGCCCGGCCAGGTGAGCGGCGCTTCCCTTCCCTGCAGCAGCCCCACAACCTCTCGTCCCTCTGCCCAAGCTCTGCCCAGCACCCAGGGGATACCGGGGGCCAGCCCCGTCCCGTCACTCCCTTGCCCCACCCCAGGATCAGGCCCCGACCTCGGAACTGGGCCTTGGCCAGCCAGGCCTCCCGCCCACTCCACCCCCTCCGCCGCCCACCCTGCCCTGCCTGCAGCACTCTGGACCCCTCACCTGGCCGTCCACTCTGCTGAGATGGCCCTGCCAGGACATGTGCCTGGGGCAGGGGCTGGGGCCAAGTCCCCGGGAAGAGCGCACCTCCATGTCCACCGCCGGCTGACCCTGCATCTGGCTCAGGAGGCCGAGGGGCTCCCTTCAGCCCCTGGAGCCAGTCCCTGGGACAGCCCACCCTGTTTCCTTCCTCATGTCCCCGCTGAGAGGGGACATCATAGGAGTTGATGGGGAAGGCTGGCCAGGCAGGCGTGGGGTGGCCAGCGCGTGTGTGCCTGGTGTGTAGTAGATGCTCAGTGGACACGATTCCTGGCCTGTGCTGTGCTTATCCACCTTCCTATAGGTTCCCCCATAGGAAGTTTAACCCCCACCTGCCTCCCCAGCTGCTCAGCCTCTGTTGGCAGGTAAATGGCATTGTCCTCTTGGGTCCACAGAGACTGACCTCTCAGGGGGCTGCAGGGGTCATCACTGGGCAGTCCAGGTTCAGTTGGCCCCTCTGACCCCCTCCCAGCCCACCAGGTCTGAAGGGGTGTGAGGACGTTGGGGCAACTTGGGCCCCAGGGAGTCCCCTTGAATGCTGGACAGTGCCACCTCTTGGCCATGGCCCCTTGGGTGGCAGCTTACTCTGCAGCTGGCCCCTGGACGGTCACCAGAATGCCCCGCAGTGTTCACGAGCGGTCTTCGTGCTGCCCCCGTGGCCTTTGTGTGACAGCACAGTTCCAGATCCACAGGGAATGATTAACAGACCCGGTGGGGCTGGATCTCCTGCTGGGAACTCCGGATCCCAGGGACTCCGGCTTCCGGTCATCTGAGGAATCCGGGGCCTTGTAAGCCACCAGGGAGCAGGCAAATAGCCAAGAGGACACGGGCAGACACCCACCAGGACAGCAGAGCCCCACAGCCAGGGGCTCCCAGGTGGCTGCTGGCCCTGGGTCACATCTAGAGGTGTCCAGGGGAGGGGGCTCCTCAGAGGCCAGGAGCCCCATGGACCCGGGTCTCCCCTGGGAGATCAGCTCCCCCAGCCCAGACCTCTGCCCTCCACTCCTCCGGCTTCTCCTGCCCGGGAGCCCAGGGATGTGGACAGACAGGGTCAGGATGGCGCAAAGCCAGAGTGGGGCCGCAAGGGACCCCCCGTGGGCCTGGCTGTGCAGGAAGCCATGTGCCTTGACCTGCTGGGTCAAGGGGCAGGGAGCTGGGAGGAGCCAACCGGCAGGGGACAGGCAGGGGACAGGCAGGGCAGAGCCCCGACCAGCAACCAGCGGGCTGGGCCAGCAGCACCCTGCTGCTCCTCGAAAAGCAGGACCAGGGAAGCTGGGCTCAGAGCTTGGGGACAACCAGCCCTGTCACACAGCTGGAGAGCCGCACGGCGGCAGCGGAGCTGGCAGCGTGGCTGGAGTGGGGTCCCCACGTTTCCCCATGGCCTCCTCCCCCGCCAGCAGCCCCTCCCACTGACGTGGCCTCAGCGCAGCCACCTCCAGGCGTATCGGGGTGTGTGGGTGACAGAGGGTGGCCTTTGGGAGCCCGCTGTGAGGGACCACTGCCTTTCTGCCCATGGCCAGGGAGCACTTATATTTTGCCATTAGAGACCTGCATTCAAATCCTGCCTCCCCGTGAGGCCTCAGGACGGTCTCCTGTCCCTGAGTCTCGGTGCCCTCCTCTGCACATCAGGACAAGGCTGTTCGACCCTCTTTAACGGGGAGTGCTCAGAAAGCGACTCCAAGGGGCAGCCCCCAAAGCTGCTCTCCTCGCGAGCATCCTGTGCTGACCACCATGTGGACTTGATCTCCGGGCAGCGCTCAGGGACTGCATGCAGGGTCGCTAACCAGGTCCACTTCTACTTGGAGCCCTGGGTCGGGGCTCGGGAGACCCCGTTCCAGCCCAGCCCCTTTTCCTCTCTGGCCTCGGTTTCCCTCCCCGTCTGTAAAAGGGGTCCGTGAGGACTGTCCTGCTCTACCAGGTTTCTGAGCCCTGCACACACAGTACCTCATTAATTCCCACCACAGAACCGGGAGCCTCCCCCAGTGTGGGGCGCTGGCCGCCCCTAGGGCTACTGCGGATGGTTGGGACTTGTGAAGGGCTGGGATCCCTGACCTGGCCAGCACTGTCACTGCCCCGAAGACAGTGGGGACTGTATCTGCTAAGACCCCCCAGGTCTCCCCAGGACACAGTGAGGTCTGCAGGGCCAGCCGAGGGTCTGGGCTGACAGGTGGGTGCCCCATCCTGTCATCCACTTGATGTCCGGCAGCATCCGGGGCACTGGGCTTAGACCCCAGAGGCCACTGTCAAAGTTTAGGTCTGCTTTGGGCAGCAGAGGAGGTCAGCTCGGTTCGAGCCCCCAACCAGGAGAGCAGGAGCCCTGGGCCCGAAAAAGAGCTGCTTTGCTCTGTGTGTTGTGGAGGGGCACCTGCGAGTGTCTCCTGGGACCTGGACCCCAGCACTTCGGGGCCCAGAGCAGGCTGGCTGCTGTGGGCCCCTTAGACAGAGCTTCCCCACAGCTGGTGGAAGAGGGGAAGGACACGCAGAGTGGGCGGGGGAATTCCCTGTCCATGGTCCTGGCTGGGAGGTGGGACTGGGCAGCCACAAGGTGGCAGCTGGGCAGTAGAGTCGGGCAAGCCTCTCTGGTTGGAGCCGCAGCTCTGTGCTGGTCACAGCACCCAGGCTGTGTTGGTATTTGAAAGTCCCTTCTGGTCCCCTGTGGCAGGAAGCTGTGTCTCACATACCCCCAGGGCATCTGGAAGGCACCAGGTGAGAAAGGCCAAGGATGGAGACTCAGTCGGATGCCCACCGAGGAGTCCGCAGCGTCCCCAGCCCCAGTGCCCTGGACGTGGGATAGAACAGAGCCCCCTGGGGAGAGTGGCATGTGTCACAGGAAGTCTGATTGCTGTTGGCAGTGAGGCCTCCTGCAGGGGTGCACACCCCACCGCCCCGGCTGAGGAGGACCAGCTACGTGCCCAAGGGCTCTGATCCCTGCTGAGCAGTTTGGCCCTGAGCAGAATCGGCCGAATCCTGACCCCTGCCTCCTCCGTTGTCTGAATTCACCCCACGTCTCCTGTGAACACAAGACCTGGGCTTAGGGACACGGGGGGTGGTCTTCTGGGGCCTCTGTCCTCTGCCAGCCCCAGATCCAGCTCCGAGTTGAGCACCCCCTCCTCTGCTCAGGGAGCATGGAGGGGAGGTTCCATGGTTAAAGCTCCAGCAGCAGCAAAAGCACACCTCTTCCTTCCAGAAGAATCCACGGGGTGGCTGCCAGCTCCCTGCGCCTGAGGACTCACCCCAGCTGCCCAGGGGCATCAGGAGCCCTGGGGCGCTGCAGCCTGCTCCCCAGGAGCCCCGCGGCAGAGGGGCAGGACTCACCCTGGCTACAAGTCAGGGTCTCTCTCAGGGCGGGATCTGTGTGACCCTGGTGGGTCTCCTCCCCTCTCTGGACCTCCACGACCCCCTGGGACGGTCCCTCAGCCCCTTCCACCAGGCCAGGGACGGCTCCCCCCTCTGCCCGCTCCTCTCCGCATGTGCAGGGGGCTGTTGGCCCCATTAACAGAATCAGAGCCACCGCCCCAGGGGACTGTCTCTTCTCCTCGCTGTCCATCCTGAGGCCTCAACCTCCTCTGCTAGTGCTCCCAGTCTGACTGCCCTGGCCCCCCGGCTTGCCCCGGGCCTCTCCGCTGAGCTCGCAGGCAGCTGCCGGGTGAAGACCAGACACAGGCTGCCGCTCCCTCCAGGCCCCGCTGCCGTGGCCTCCTGCTGGCTGCCGGGGCACCCTCTGACCCTCACGCTCTCCCAGGTCTCCCCTTCATTCCAGATCTCTGCCAGCCCGGGACGTCCCCTTCTTCTCCGGGCTCCCTCGGCCTCCTGTGGATCCCGGGGACTGTCTTCCTGAGTGTCTGAGCACTGCACGAGTCAACAGCAGAATCGTTTTATTTAAAATGTCACCTATTATTGAACCAGTCACTGGTATGAGAATAATCCCATTCTCCAACACGGATGTTGGGTGCAAGGCTGCTGGCCCCCCTCCAGGGACAGCCAGGATGCGCCCTCCCTGGGGATGGCCAGGAGGCGGTCTTCCTCGGGCCCCCTGTTGGGTGGACAACCGTGGTGCGCAGAGGTTGAAACGCAGCTTTGAGACTCAGCCGTCTGATGGCCCCCAGCACTGGGCACTCATGTTTTGGAGTCGGGATGTCATGGAGGAGGGGGGTCAGGGGTTGGGCAGCCCCAGCGTGACCATCTCTGTGGCAGCAGAGGTTCCCTGGGCCGGGTGGCCCCAGCACTGCCCCCCACAGGCCGGGCGCCATCCTCCCAGGCAGCCCTGGCTCTAGGCTCCGGATCACGCAGGTGGCCTCTTGCTCAGCCAGCTGGAGAGCCCGGGCTGGGAGACACGGGGCCAGAGAGGGGCACAGGGAGGTGGCACGGTGGCAGCCCCTGTCCCCCTGTCCCCCACCCGTGCACGGGGCCTGAACTGGCCCCCCTTGCCCCCCACCGCCCC